>NC_134578.1:56727613-57060946 GCF_050947875.1 Dermacentor variabilis
TATCTGGTACGCCCCTATGCATACCACGTCCGGCAGCAGTCCCGTCGGCAGAAGGGCGTCTCTAAAATCTTCGACCTTGTAAGGTCTGGCGCGTACATCACCGTGTAAAAACACGGTGTTAAAGGCAACTCGTCCTTTCGGCAGCTGAGGCAAAATAAACGGATAATCCTTATCGTCGTCGGTGATCCTGTTTCCGCGACCAAAAGTGGTCGCTGTCGCTGCCCCGGAAGAGGCCATGACCCTACGATCCGAACAGCTCGGCTGCCGGATGCAGAATGCCGCTCGGCCATCCTGACGGGACACGATAAAACCGGAAAGTGGGACAGAATGAACCTTGCGTATTCACAAAACAGGAAAAAGATGCAGTCCTACCTACTTTTTTCTTTTTGCGTGGGTTGGCACTGCAAAAAAGGAACGCTTGTCAGAAGTGGGATTCGAACCCACGCCCGGAAGACGGGACTGCGACCGAAACTCAGCGCCTTGGACCACTCGGCCATCCTGACGGGACACGATGAAACAGGAAAGTGGGACAGAGTGAACCTTGCGTATTCACAAAACAGGAAAAAGATGCAGCGCTACCTACTTTTTTCTTTTTACCTGGGTTGGCACTGCAAAAATGGAACCCTTGTCAGAAGTGGTATTCGAACCCACACCCGGAAGACCAGACTGCGACCTGAACGCAGCGCCTTGGACCGCTCGGCCATCCTGACGGGACACGGTTAAACAGGAAAGTGGGACAGAGTGAACCGTACTTTAGCCTTGCGTATTTACAAAAGAGGAAACGGATGCAGCGCTACCTACTTTTTCCTTTTTACATGGCTTGGCACTACAAAAAAGGAACGCTTGTCCGAAGTGGGATTCGAACCCACGCCCGGAAGACCGGACTGCGACCTGAACGCAGCGCCTTGGACCGCTCGGTCATCCTGACGGGACACGATGGAATAGGAAAGTGGCACAGAGTGAACCGTACTTAAGCCTTGCGTATTCACAAAACAGGAAAACGACAGAGATGCAGCGCTACCTACTTTTTTCTTTTTACGTGGGTTGGCACTGCAAAAAGGAACCCTTGTCAGAAGTGGGATTCGAACCTACGCCCGGAAGACCGGACTGCGACCTGAACGCAGCGCCTTGGACCGCTCGGCCATCCTGACGGGACACGATTAAACAGGAAAGTGGGACAGAGTGAACCGTACTTTAGCCTTGTGTATTCACAAAACAGGAAAAAGATGCAGCGCTACCTACTTTTTCCTTTTTACATGGCTTGGCACTACAAAAAAGGAACGCTTGTCCGAAGTGGGATTCGAACCCACGCTCGGAAGACCGGACTGCGACCTGAACGCAGCGCCTTGGACCGCTCGGCCATCCTGACGGGACACGATTAAACAAGAAAGTGGGACAGAGTGAACCGTACTTTAGCTTTGCCTATTCACAAAACAGGAAAAAGATGCAGCGCTACCTACTTTTTTCGTGTGTTGGCACTGCAAAATAGGAACGCTTGTCAGAAGTGGGATTCGAACCCACGCCCGGAAGACCGGACTGCGACCTGAACGCAGCGCGTTGGACCGCTCGGCCATCCTGACGGGACACGATTAAACAGGAAAGTGGGACAGAGTGAACCGTACTTTAGCCTTGCGTATTCACAAAACAGGAAAAAGATGCAGCGCTACCTACTTTTTTCTTTTTACGTGGGTTGGCACTGCAAAAAGGGAACGCTTAAGTGGGATTCGAACCCACGCCCGGAAGACCGGACTGCGACCTGAACGCAGCGCCTTGGAATGCTCGGCCATCCTGACATTTTTTTTTCTTTATTGCCTGCTTAGACATTGACACACAAAAAAAAACAAATCCATATACACAGTGCACCCACATCACATCAGGTGGGATGGTCGCTAAAATTTCTTGAGGCACACCAGCTCATCAAGGATGCTAACCCAGTCTGGGGTTTCGCTTTGTGCACGATACACTTCTCGTAATAGTGACATACTTTCAATGAAGTTCTCTCGCGTAGAGCACACATTCACATCAGCATGACGTACAGCCATTCTTGTTTTCCACAAACTGTGGAGACCCAGCAACATGAACATGTCGAACGGTGGCCCGTCATCGCTTTCAACTGGAAGGAACCGAATTCCATAGGGGTTTATGGGGAGTTCTTTTTTAAGAGTGCGCTGCAAGATGTCCCAGTGAAAGACAGCGTCCCAACACTCAATGAAGGCGTGTTCAATTGTTTCAGGCTTTTTACACAGCCGGCAATCGGTAGTCCAGGGTACGAATATTCCTTTCTGTTCTAGCCATACTTTAACGGGGAGGGTGTTCGTGTGTAGGTGGAAAAAGAAAGTTTTCGCAGCAGGTCTTACAGGCATCCTTTTGACTCGTTTCAGCACATCTTTTCCTGGGCCTCCACAATAAACACTCCTATACAGTGGGATAGGTAACATACTGTCAACTAAATCTGCGTACAGTTTCTTTCTTCTCACTGAGCACAAGTACTCCAGCGAAAAACGTGCGCAGAGTATTCTAAAAGATGCAACGACTTCACGATAGTACCCAGTCGCTCGAGTGATAGCACTAGATGTGGACACAACAAATTCAGGCAGTTCTGTTGCCATTTTCGCCTGAATGACCGTACGGAGGAAAACATTTCTTTCATCTCGCAGGAAGATGAACCGCGATACGATCTGTCTAATGAACAAGTGTGAGAGCCCAAGGCCCCCATTTCGAACTGTGCGAAAAAGATTTGTTCGACTGGATCGCTCCCAAGTGGAGTTCCAGATGAAGGTAGCAAACACTCGATGCATTTTTTGAACGTTTACACGGGACATGAACATTACTTGCAGTATGTACCAAACTTTGGCAATTAAAAATATATTGCAAGCTGAAGCACGTGCAAACACTGACAATCCCCGGCCCTGCCATCCTTTTATCTTTTCTTTCATTGATTCTATTTGGCCGGTCCACAACTGTGTCGAGTCCCGATAGTGCTCAAGGGGCACTCCTAGATACAGTGGAGGCACTGTAGTCCACTGCATACCGGCGAATTTTGTGGGTGTCGCGTCCCAGCTTCCATGCCATATCCCAACACTTTTTTCGAAGTTTATCTGGGCACCAGTGTACCTACAAAAGGATCTTGCAAGGCGGACAGCCTCGACCACGCTTTCCCTGTCTTCACAAAAGACGGCGACGTCATCTGCATAAGCTAGCATTTTAACTTCTGCGGCGTGCAGCCTAAAACCACGAATGTTTTCATTCCGTATGACTGCCATACAAAAGGGTTCGAGGTACAGGGCAAAAAGCAAGGGAGACAAGGGACAGCCTTGCCGTACAGACGAGCGGAGTGGCACCCGCGAACTAAGACACTTATTAACTATAAGCTGCATGTAACAGTCTTCATAAGCCATTTTAACGCCATCTACAATGACGCTCCCAACATTACAGTACTGCAGTATAGCGAAAAGCACCTCATGTGACACCCGGTCGAACGCCTTCGCAAGGTCTAGCTGCAACATGGCCACCCGACCCCCAATGGCATCGCAACATTCAAGCACATTCCTTGCAATGTGGGTGTTCGTGAAAATGGTGCGGCCTTTAATGCCACACGTCTGGTGTGGCCCTACAAGCTGCTGAATCACGCTTTGAAATCGTCGAGCCAGTACTTTCATAAATATTTTGTAATCTGTGTTGGTCAGACTTATCGGTCTGTATGAACTTACTGAAAGGAGCTTTTCCCGTTCATCGGTTTTCGGAATTAATACTATGTGCGAAGTCTGGAATGAGGGTGGTACTTTTTTAAATTCATACGCCTCTGAGAGTAGTCGGTGCAATATACACGCAAACTCCTGACTGAATGCCTTGTAAAAAGCGGCGCCTAGGCCGTCCGGCCCTGGCGATTTGCCTGATGGCAGTTCTTCTATCGCCCTTTCAATCTCGGACACAGCTATTGGTCTCTCAAGACTTTCTCTAACGTCGTCATCCAACCTTGGCATCTCGCTCATGAATTCACTCTCGAAGGCCAGTCCAGAAGGAGTCACATTGCCGAACAATTCGCGATAGTGTTCCACAAAAGCTTTCTCAATCGACGAAGCGTCTGACGTCACCTCGTTTTGAAGACGTATCTGTTGGATCTCATTTCTTGACGCGTGACGCTTTTCATCGCTCATTGCCCGTTTGTTTGGTATCTCACCCATCCATAGGCGTTCGCTTCTAGCGCGTATAACTGCTGCTTTGTATCGCTCGGCGTCGATAACTTCAAGCTCGTGTCTTACTTTCTTTACGTTTTCAGCTAATAGATCGTGACCCGCATTTTGTGCGCTTGACAGATATTCTAGCTGTCTTTGCAGCTCTCTTTGTTTCTGTAATTTATCGTGCTGAAGGCTGCTTCCTCTTTCTATTGCAATGAACTTAACTTAAATCTTAAATTCCTCCCATGTGGCAGTAAAATATTCACCCTCATTTGTCATCAACTCTGTTATCTTTTCCTTAACTCTGCGCACAAATGGTTCATCATCAAGCAGCTTTTCGTTGAATTTCCACATGTTCCAGTTGAATCGTGTTCTTTTAACTTTTTCCCCAATCGAGAAGCTTACCAGGCTATGGTCCGTGAACGATTGCGGTGCGACGTTATAACTATTACACAGGGTGATCAAGTCGTCAGAAACATACACTCTGTCCAGCCTTGCTCGGCTATTTCGCTGAATGTGCGTGTACTGCGGAATCATACCATCAGTGAGGACTAGGCCCACATCTTCTAAGTTGTGGTCTTCAATTAGTCTGCTCAAAAGGAGAGCACTTTTATCGCGAACCCTTTCCCTTTTTAGTCGGTCTTCCGGAGAACACACACAGTTAAAATCACCAAGTAATATGACAAAACGATCACATTTTAGATATTGCTCGATACATTCAAAAAACAAAATTCGATCATTCACATTGTTTGGCGCATAAACGCATACGAGCCGCCACAAATCGTGGGAAAAAGTAAAATCTACAATAAGCAAGCGGCCAGTTTCAGAAACAGTTACACTTTCTTCAATAATACCAGCACTCTTCCGTATTAACAACGCACATCCGCCTGATGTGCCATTCGCATGGCACACGCACACATTGTAATGCGCCGTGAAAGGCGTCACCATGCGATCGGTCTGCTCTTGGGTTTCGACCTTAGTTTCTTGTAAGGCAACTACATCGAGTTCCTTCTCCATACACAAGCGGCTAAGTTGATACTGCCTCCTTCGCGCTCCAAGGCCACGGACATTTAACGTGGCAACTCTCAGTGCTCTCTCTAGTTTCACCGCCATTTATCTGCAAAAGCAAGCCGATCGCACGGTGTCGCTAAAGAACAAGCGATCCAGACACACTGTAGAAAAATTTGCATGCATAACTTTTGCACTGAAAACCGCTCGATCCACACGCGTACCTTTAGAGCGTACGCGAAGCCCGATTCCAAAAAGGACGCCATCTCTTCACGACGTTAGTCCGGGCGCCCCAGTAGGCGCCGAGTCCTACTTAGGCGGTTTTGCCGCCGGCCGTCTGTCCGGCGGGATGTTTGGCTTCGGGCGCACGGGCACACGACGACCCGCCTGCGCTTTTGGCGGCGGCTCGTCTTTGGCCCCGTTGTCAAGGTTGCCGTCCAGGCTGCCGTCCAGGTTGCCGGTCGAGTCCCTCGCTCTTTTCATAGCCACATTGCTTGCACTCGATTCTTCGACGTCCATCAAGGGAGTTGCCGGTCCGTGCTCCGTGGCGGCCTCCTCGGCAGTGGCGGATTTTGCGGCCGATTCTTCTTTGGCTCCTTCGTCGCATGGCCTTTGCACTGCATCTTTCGGGCTCGTAGGCAGCACATTTACCACCTTCGTGGCTTTAGCAGCCGGCACATAAGGTGTTGCAACTATGTCCGCCGGTGGTACTAGCACGCGGGAAGCCTCATCAACGTCAGCCTCATCCATTAACAGGTCAGCCACGTCCTCTCGAAGCGCAGGTCCTGCGACGGATGCGTAAGTCTTAACACATTCCGTATCCTGGTGGCCGTAGCGACGGCATACTGCACATTTCGGGACGCGGCAGTCACGTCGGACATGTCCGGTGTTTCGGCACTTCAGGCAAAGGGGTGCTCTGCCCGGTACCACAACTAGGGTCTGCTCACCAGCTACACGAAGTTGATGGGGCAGGTCTTCTACGGTCATACCCGTCTTCAGAACCAGGGACACCGCCCGTGTCGACGATGCTTTATCTTGAACTCCTTGAACACGCCACTTTTCATGGAAAATGTCCGTGACCTTTCCGAACGGTAACAGGGCTGTCCGTATATCCTCGTCCGACACGTTACGAAGCATCCAATGCAACTTCAGCCGCACGGCCTGATTGGCAGGATCAACGACAATGCACCGATGTTCATTCACCTTGAGGTTCTTGGCGCTTGAAAGCTTTTTCACGCCTTCGTCGCTCTTGAAAGTAACCGCCCAAACGTGGCTCATCTGATACGCCCCTAGGGCGATGACATCGGCAAGTAGGCCTAAGCTAGCCAACGCATCTCGGAAATGTTCCACACGATACGGCCTGGCACGCACATCCGCATGCAGAAAAACTGTATTTAAAACTATCCGACCTGTCGGCAATTGAGGCAGCAAAACTTGGTATTCCGGGTCTTCTGAGGCAAAACTCCTGGTACCGCGGCCCTGCTGGGCCGCTGAAGCCGCTCCTACGGAGCTCATGATCGGCACGTCCGCTCGCTAGCGCGGCAGAAAGCCGAATCCGGCCATCCTGACGGGACACGATGGAATAGGAAAGTGGCACAGAGTGAACCGTACTTTAGCCTTGCGTATTCACAAAACAGGAAAACGACAGAGATGCAGCGCTACCTACTTTTTTCTTTTTACGTGGGTTGGCACTGCAAAAAGGAACCCTTGTCAGAAGTGGGATTCGAACCCACGCCCGGAAGACCGGACTGCGACCTGAACGCAGCGCCTTGGACCGCTCGGCCATCCTGACGGGACACGATTAAACAGGAAAGTGGGACAGAGTGAACCGTACTTTAGCCTTCTGTATTCACAAAACAGGAAAAAGATGCAGCGCTACCTACTTTTTCCTTTTTACGTGGCTTGGCACTACAAAAAAGGAACGCTTGTCAGAAGTGGGATTCGAACCCACGCTCGGAAGACCGGACTGCGACCTGAACGCAGCGCCTTGGACCGCTCGGCCATCCTGACGGGACACGATTAAACAAGAAAGTGGGACAGAGTGAACCGTACTTTAGCCTTGCCTATTCACAAAACAGGAAAAAGATGCAGCGCTACCTACTTTTTTCTTTTTACGTGTGTTGGCACTGCAAAAAAGGAACGCTTGTCAGAAGTGGGATTCGAACCCACGCCCGGAAGACCGGACTGCGACCTGAACGCAGCGCCTTGGACCGCTCGGCCATCCTGACGGGACACGATTAAACAGGAAAGTGGGACAGAGTGAACCGTACTTTAGCCTTGCGTATTCACAAAACAGGAAAAAGATGCAGCGCTACCTACTTTTTTCTTTTTACGTGGGTTGGCACTGCAAAAAGGGAACGCTTAAGTGGGATTCGAACCCACGCCCGGAAGACCGGACTGCGACCTGAACGCAGCGCCTTGGAATGCTCGGCTATCCTGACGGGTCCCGATTAAACAAGAAAGTGGGACAGAGTGAACCGTAGTTTAGCCTTGCCTATTCACAAAACAGGAAAAAGATGCAGCGCTACCTACTTTTTCCTTTTTACGTGGCTTGGCACTGCAAAAAAGGAACGCTTGTCAGAAGTGGGATTCGAACCCACGCCCGGAAGACCGGACTGCGACCAGAACGCAGCTCCTTGGACCGCTCGGCCATCCTGTTTTTTTTTTTCCTTTATTGCCTGACTTTGACAAAGAAAGAACAGCAATAGCAATACACAAACCAAAACATAAAAGATACAATGAACACGTCGTATTGACATAAACAGCCTGGTAGGGGGCTGGCTTCGCCACATTAAAATTCATTTAGAGCCATCAATGGCTCCACCCTTGACAGCCACTCGGGGGTATCGCCGCCGGCCTTCAAAATTTCAACAAACCGATGCACAGTTTCACGGAAATAAATTCGCGTAGGTCGTGCGTCGGGATCGCAGTAGTATCCTGCCATTCGAGAGCGCCAAATACTGTGGAGGCCAATTAACATTATTAAATCAAACGGAAAACCATCCTCGTTAGTAATGGGTAGATACCGTATTCCATGAGGGTCGAGGGGAAATTGTTTCTTTAACGTTCTTTGTAGTACGTCCCAAAAGAATACCCCTCCCCAACAATGAAGAAAAACGTGATCTATCGTTTCTGGTTGTTTGCAGATAAGGCAGTGAGATCCCCATGGAAGAAATAAGCCCTTTTCCTGTAAAAACATTTTTACTGGCAACGTTCCAGTGTGTAATTTAAAAAAAAGGTTTTAACCCCTGGCGCAACTTGCATTCTTTTTACTCTCTTTAACACGTCCCTACCAGGGCCTCCACTGTACAAGGCTCTGTACATTGGCTCCGGCAGAACGACATCACACAAATCCTTGTACAATTTTTTCTTTTTCACAGTAGATAAATATTCATTTGAAAACCTCGTTGCAAGGAATCGTACACTTGCGACAACTTCTCTAAAATATCCAAAAATGCCTCCCGTGAGTGTTTCGGTTGAAACAACAAAGTCTGGCAACGCGCGCCCGAGCCTTACTTGGCATGCGGTGCGCAAAAAAGGATCGCTGACGTCACGAAGGAAAAGAAACCTGTTAACAATCTGCCGCAAAAAAAGGTGTCCCAGGCCTAATCCACCATTCTTGACTCCTCTGAACAGATTTGTCCGGCTGCACCTTTCCCATTGCGCATCCCACACGAAAATGGCGAAAATTCGATGCAGCTTCTGTACATTGAGCCTTGCACAATGTAACACCTGCATTACATACCACAGCCTACTAATAAAGAACAGATTGCACACGGTTGCTCTAGCAAAAATCGATAAGTTCGTTCCTTTCCACCTTTCCGCTTTTCCACGTGTATCATGCGTCTGCGCTGTCCAATATGTCGCACTATCACGGTAGCATTCTAGAGGTACTCCCAAGTACCTCGTCGGGGTCGTAACCCAGGACACGTTTGCAAAGCGGTCGGGCGTCGATTGCCATTCTCCGTGCCAGAGCCCTAGTGATTTTGCTAAATTCACTCTGCTGCCTGTGACTTGGCAGAAGTTCTCTACACATTTAATAGCCTCAGTTACGCCTTCCCTACTCGTTGAAAAAACCGCCACATCATCCGCATATGCCAGCAGCTTGACTTCCGCTGCTTGCAACCGAAAGCCGGGAATTGTCTGCTTTTTCACGATGTTTAAGCACATCGCCTCTATGTAGATGCAAAACAAAAGAGGGCTAAGGGGACAACCCTGGCGTACCGACCGCTGCACGCTAATGGGGGCACCCAGACTCTGGTTAACGATCAATCGCGTCGTGCAGTTCCGATACGCCAGGGCGACACCCTCGCGAATAACAGAACCAACGTTAACATGATCTAGTATGCAAAGCAAAATTTCATGCGCGACACAGTCGAAAGCTTTTTCAAGGTCCAGTTGCAAGATGGCCACGCGGCTATTTGTAATATCGCAGCACTCCAGCACGCATCTTGCTGTGTGAATATTAGTCGTAATAGATCGTCCCTTAATCCCGCACGTTTGATGCGGTCCAACGATTTCCTGGATTACTGACTGTAATCTTCGCGCTAAAACTTTCATATAAATTTTGTAATCCACATTTGTAAGTGCGATTGGCCGGTACGCTGTTACTTGTCGTGACTTCTCTGCATCGTCAGTTTTGGATATTAAGACAGTGTGTGATCTTGCATAAGACGGAGGCAATTCGTTAATTTCGTAAGCTTCATTAAACACTACGGTCAATATTGGCGCGATTCCACGCTTAAAAGCTTTGTAAAACGCCGCGCTTAACCCGTCCGGTCCTGGCGATTTACCAGGATTTAAATTGTCTATCGCCATTTCTACCTCTGATTCGGTTATTGCCAGCTCTAACCTAACCTTCTGCTCATCGTTGAGTCGCGGCAGTGCCCCAAGGAACTTATCCTTAAACGTGTTCGTGTCGGCAACATGTAAAGCGAACAACGCCTGATAGTACTGAAAAAATGCACGCTTAATATGTTCGTTATCATCCGATAAGACGCCTCCCCATTCTATGTTGTCTATGTGATTTCGACGAGCGTGGGCTTTTTCAATTCCGAGCGCTCGTTTAGACGGAGTCTCCCCAGCAGCTACATGTTCCGCTCTCGCCCGGACCAGTGCACCACGATAGCGCTCCTCTTCTATCACTTCAACTTTTTGTTTCGTTTTCCTAATGTCATCGATCCATTTACCAGGCTCTTCGCATTCTTTCTCGAGCAGTTTTGCAAGCATAGACCTTAGATTACGTTCAGTTAGTTTCTCCTCGTACGCCATAGAACAAGACCGCTCTATTGCTTTTATTTTTAGTTGTTCCTTACAAAGCTCCCACTGTTGCCATGTTTTCAGTTCATTATTCGGCTTTATTTTGCCGATTTCTTCAACTACCGCAAGGTTGAAAGCATCGTCTTTAATCAGCTTGTTATTTATCTTCCACAGTTCCCAGCTAAAAGCACTGCCACGTTTTTTTGCCCCAATCCCGCACTCTACTAAACAGTGGTCTGAGAAAGACACCGGCACTACTTGATAACTGTAGCATTTTGGAATCACGTCCAACGTTACATAAATGCGGTCCAGACGGGCATGACTTGCACGCTGGAAATGTGTGTACTTCACACCACCCGCGCCTTGCATACACTCCGCCACATCCTCAAGGTTCCATTTGTCTATGATTTGCGACAGTACCTCAGTACTTGCGTCCCTGAACCCCCGATCACTAGTCTTATCACAAGCACTCAGCACACAGTTGAAGTCGCCCATGATAATCAGCTGTTTATCGAAGCTGAGACGCTGCTCAACACTTCTAAAGAAATCGACCCTTTCATCCACAACATTTGGTGCGTACAAACATAAAACACGCCATTCTGTATCGCTGAGTGTGAAATCGACAGCAACACACCGACCTGACAAGCACGAGAAATCAGCATGCACGACCAGAGCCGGCAACTTCTTGATAAAAAGGACACAACCAGCAGATGTGCCGATGGCATGGCTTACAATAGCATAGAATCTAGACGTGAAACGTCGCACCATGCTCCCGGTCTCTTCCTCACCGTCAACTTTTGTTTCCTGCACGGCCAATATATCAATGTCGTGCTCCGTTAAAAGCCGATACACCTGACTTTGCTTTTTCATTCCTGCCAAGCCCCTGACATTAAGTGTAGCTACCTTCAACGGAGATGCAGGAGCCATTTTCGCAAGGAAGTGAAAAGGCCGAGAGCATGGTGCTTACCCTCCGCGTCTAGCGCGTGGCTAGACGCCATCGTTGATGCCGGAGCCACCCTGTGAAGGCTCCAAACCTTGCAGCGTAGGTGCTGTATCGCCGGTTCGCCTCTCAGACGAAACGTTAGGTCGCTGCCGAAGACTGGCCCGCCTGGCTTGAGTTGTTTTCGCAGGCGGCTCCTCGACGCTGGTGGCTGCCACCTTATCCCCTTCGTTGCCGGTGTGGCCATAAGGGCGCTTGGCTGGCGCGGAGACGCTGACTGCGCGGCCGCCGCTCGGGTCCGCGTTCGGCGAGCTGTTCGCTGGTTCGACGACTTTGGGTGCCGGAACGCTCTTCCCATTCTCCGACGCCTTCGCCCGAGACGCAGGCAATTTCTTCTCCTCGGAGTGCGTCTCTCCGTTGCTTGACTTGGTTGTGTCACCGCCGGCAGGCAATTCCTTCTCATCGGGGTGCGTCTCTCCGTTGCTTGACGTGCTTGTGTCACCACTGGCAAGCCCCGACGGGTCGGTCATTCCTACTGGCTTGCCCACTTCCTCGGCTCCTTTCGCTGCCTCCTCCGCCTCGTCGACGTCCATCAGCAGCTCCGTCGACTTGTCTTGCGATGCCGGCTCCGTAGCCACCGCATATGTGCGGACGCAATCGCTGTCGACGTGGCCATAGCGTCTGCATTTTGAGCACCGTGGCACCTTGCATTCACGTCGAACGTGGCCCGTACCACGGCAGCGTAGGCATTGCATAGGCCGCCCAGGCGCCACCACAAGGGCCAACTCTCCTGCAACGCGTAGCTGGTGAGGTAGGTCATCGACCTTCAAACCGGGTTTCAGCTTCAGGAGCACGGTCCTCGTTGTGGACCCTTTCTCCTTGACGCCTGAGACACGCCATCGCTCCCGGGTCACTTCGGATACGCTGCCGTAAGCAGCGAGAGCCGTCCGAATGTCGTCGTCCGCCACGCCGTGCAACATCCAGTGCAGCCGTAGTTTCACCTGCTGGTTATCTGGATCGAAGATAATGCAGCGGCGTCCTTTTACTTCCAGTTCCTTGAGAGCGGCCAGCTTCTTAGTTGCTTCGGTGCTGTTGAGAGTCACCGCCCAAACATGGTTGATTTGGTACGCCCCCAACGCCACCACGTCGGGAAGCGCACCAGCGTTGGCTAGGGCGTCGCGGAAGTCCTCAACCCTGTAGGGCCTAACTCGTACGTCGCCGTGCAAAAAAACAGTATTAACCACAACACGTCCGGTGGGCAATGTAGGCAAAATGATCTCGTAGTCCTGACCGTCATTGTCTTCAATCCTGTTTCCGCGGCTTGCAGAGGCCGCTATCGCCGCTCCGCTGGAGCACATGATTCCGCGTCCGCACCGAACAGTAGCCGGAAGAAGAATGAGCTCGGCCATCCTGACGGGACACAATTGAAGAGGAAAGTGGCACAGAGTGAACCGTACTTTAGCCTTGCTTATTCACAAAACAGGAAAACGAGATAGATGTAGCGCTACCTACTTTATTCTTTTTACGTAGGTTGGCACTGCAAAAAGGGAACGCTTGTCAGAAGTGGGATTCGAACCGACGCCCGGAAGACCGGACTGCGACCTGAACGCAGCGCCTTGGACCGCTCGGCCATCCTGACGGGACACGGTTTTTTTTTTCTTTATTGCCAGTACTCGACATAACACAACACAAATTCCTAAATGATATAAACAAAGACCAAAGAAGCAAAAAGGGATGAATACACAAACGGAACAAGGAACATTAATATTTACATTCGCTGCCGTCCGCTACTGTGGCACGACGTTGTCGGATTAAAATTCCTTTAGTGCTGTAAGGGGTTCAACCCTCGACAGCCACTCAGGAACAGGCTGTTGCATCTTCATCACTTCCACATACCGTTGCATGGATTCACAAAAGTACAGACGCGCCGGTCGGGCATCCGGGTCACAATGGTAACCCGCCATTCTTGCGCGCCATAAACAGTGGAGGCCCGTAAGCATGATCAGGTCGTACGGGAAACCTTCGTCGTCATATACTGGCAGAAACCTGATTCCGTGGGGATCTATAGGTAGCTCCTTTTTTAGAGTCCTTTGTAAAACGTCCCAGAAAAAGACCCCTTCCCAACAGTGGATGAAGACATGATCTATGCTTTCTGTTTTTTTACATATAAGGCAGTGGGTTCCCCATGGCATGTAGAACCCACGTTGTTCAAGGAAGAATTTAACAGGTACAGTACCAGTGTGTAATTTAAAAAAGAACGATTTAGTGGCTGGTTGAACTGGCATCTTCTTCACCCTTTTCAATACATCTAGGCCTGGGCCTCCACTGTACGGGGCTCTGTACATAGGTACCAGCAAAACACTGTCACATAAATCACGATATAACTTTTTCCGTTTTACACTCCACAAATATGCACTTGAAAAACGAACACGCAAGAAGGAAACACTCTGAACTATTTCCCGAAAGAAACCACGGACTGGTCCTGGCATTATTTCCGTACCTACAACGAATTCGGGAAGTGATCTTGACAGCCTCATTTGGATCACCGTGCGCAGAAATGGGTCGTTTGTATCTCGAAAGAAGGAGAATCTATTCACCAGTTGACGCAGGAAGAGGTGCGCCAACCCCAGACCACCATCCTTCACGCGCCGGAAGAGATTATCTCGGCTACATCGCTCCCAGCTTGATGCCCACACGAATACAGCGAACACGCGGTGCAGTTTCTGCACATTAATACGAGAGCACTGTAGTACCTGCATTACGTACCAGATCTTTGTCACGAGAAACATGTTGCACGCTGTAGCTCTCGCGAATATTGACAAGTAACAGGCGTTCCATCGGTCGGCTTTTTCTTTTAGTTGTTTTGTCCGCTCCTTCCAGTACTCGCTACTGTCCTTGTAGGCATCAAGGGGTGCTCCAAGGTACTTCACTGGCGTCGTGACCCAGTTTACGTTCGAAAAGTGGTCTGGTGTAGACGCCCATCTTCCATGCCAAAACCCCAAACATTTCTGCCAGTTAACGTAGCTGTTAGTGACGTTACCAAACTTTTTGACGATATTCACAGTATTCAATACACTTTGTTTGTCCTTACAGCACACAGCCACATCGTCAGCGTATGCCAGTAGCTTCACTTCTGCTGATTGAAGACTAAACCCCTTAATACATTCATTTTCAATGATGGCCAGGCATAGCGTTTCTATGTAGACACAAAACAGGAGTGGACTGAGTGGACAACCCTGGCGAACGGAGCGCTTCACGTTAATGGGGGCCCCCAACATCTGATTAACTATTAGTCTGGTATAGCAGCTCCGGTACGCCATGGTCACCCCTTCAGTGATTATGTGGCCAAAATTAACGTGTTCAAGGATGGTAAGCAATATGTCGTGAGAAACACAATCAAACGCCTTCTCCAAGTCTAGCTGGAGGATGGCTACTGCATCGCACATGGCGTCACAACACTCCAGCACACACTTCATTTTATGGATGTTAGTGAAAATGGTTCTTCCACGAATACCACACGTCTGGTGTGGGCCGACTACTTCCTGAATAACTGACTGGACCCGTCGTGCCAACACCTTCATCAATATTTTGTAGTCGCAGTTAGTAAGCGCTATGGGTCTGTAGGAGGAAAGTTGCTTGAGCTTTTCGGTCTCTTCTGTTTTCGGTATTAGTACTGTATGGGACTGGCCAAAGGATGGTGGAAGTATTTTCAGTTCATATGCTTCCTTGAAAACTGCTGTTAAGATAGGAGCTAGGTGGCTTTTGAACGATTTGTACCATGCGGCACAAAGACCGTCTGGACCTGGCGACTTCCCAGGATTCAGGTCTTCGATGGCTTTCATCACTTCATGTTCTGTTAATGGTCTTTCTAAGGTTTCTTTAACCTCACTCGACAGCTGTGGGATTCGTTGCAAAAATAATTTCTTGAAATCGTGCATGTTGACAGGCCTGAATGTAAAAAGTTCTTTGTAATGCTCAAAGAAAGCACGCCCTATATTATTGTTATCCGTTAATACCACCCCTTCATATTCGATAGCCTCAATCTGCTTACGTCTCGAGTGCTTTTTTTCTAACCCCAGTGCTCTTTTCGTTGGCGTTTCCCCGCATGATAGCCTTTCTGCTCTGGCGCGCACTAGCGCACCTCGGAAGCGATCTTCGTCGAATACCTCGAGCTTCTTCTTAACGGCGCGCATATCTTGTTGATAGGCGCCAGGTTGCATGCATTCAAGCTTCGCAAATTTTTCTAGCAATGTTGTTAAATCCTTTTCTCTGGCCTTTTGTTCATATCGCAGTACGCTACTTCTTTCGATTGCCTTCAATTTAATGCTTTGCTTCAGCAACTCCCATTCCTCACCAAATTTCGTAGAACTGTCTGTTCCAAAAGAATTCAGAGTAGCCACTACATTTTCGTTAAAAGTTTCATCCCGTAACAGCTCTGCATTCAATTTCCACAGTTCCCAGACGAACTTGTTTCGTTCTTTCTTCCTGCCCACCGTGCATTTTACCAGGCAGTGGTCAGAATATGATATGGCCGTAACTGTGTAGCACTGGCATTTTTCAACTAAATCATATGAAAGATAGATACGGTCTAAGCGTGCGTGACTTGTGCCCTGAAAGTGAGTGTAGCTTACGTCTCCGTGACCGCGAAAACATTCTGCGATATCTTCTAATTCGAATTCGTGTGTGATCTGCGCCAGGATATCACTACTTTTGTCACAAACCACGCGACGCGTAGACCTATCCTCAGCTTTCAATACGCAGTTGAAGTCGCCTACACAGGCTATCATTTTTTGCACATGTAAATGATGCTTTAAACTCAAAAAGAAATTTGCCCTCTCTTGCACAGTATTAGGCGCATAAATGCAAAACACGCGCCATTGGACATTACAATAGCTGAAGTCACAAAAGACAAGTCGACCAGAAGTACAGGAGAAGTAACCATCTATAACAAGACCAGGGAGCTTCCTCACGAACAGCACACACCCTGCCGAAGTCCCTAAGGCGTGGCTCACTACCGTATAGTAGTTATACGTGAACCTTTGCACCATGCTCCCGGTCTCCTCCTCGCCGTCTACCTTGGTTTCTTGCACGGCTAAAACGTCGAGGTCGTGGTCCACTAGTAGTCTGTAAACCTGACTCTGTTTCCTTTTGGCGGCCAGACCTCGAACGTTTAGCGTGCCGAGGCTAAGCGACGGGTTGGTAGCCATTATTGGTGAAAACCGGAGGGGAGAAGGCCCGGAGCATGGTGCTCACCTTAACGTCTAGCTGACCGCTAGACGCCTCCGTGGCCATCCGGCGGCCGTCGCCCGGGTTCCTCTTTGGTCGGCTTCGGGGTAAGCCTACGGTCAGTCTCCAAGTTCGGCTTAGGCTTGAGGGTGGAGCGCCTTCCAGGTAGCGTCTTAGCGGGTGGTGCCTCGGAGTCACCGCCAGCCTTTCCGTCGACTTTCTCCTCGTGCTGCAGGGATCTCTTGACCGGTGCCGAGACGGATTCGACGCGGGCGCTAGCAGGGGTCGCGTTGTCGTCCGCCTCTGCCTGCGTTGCATCCGTAGCTGGCTGGTGGCTCTCATTTTCATGCGGGGCCGTCTTCACGCTCTCGACTGTAGCTGCTGGTTCTTTAGGGGGAGGGATATTCCTTCCTCCTTCGGCTTGCTTGGTCGTCACGCCGGTTTCTGCCGCCACTTTGCCGTTTCCAGCTCCCGTGGCCGCTTCCTCCGCCTCGGTCACGTCCATTACATGGTCTAACGTCGACGGCTCGCTCTCCGCCGAACCCGCGGCTACTGCGTATGAACGCACACAGTCCGCGTCGTTGTGTCCAAAAAGCCTGCACCGCGAGCAACGGGGAACCTTGCATTCACGACGAACGTGGCCAGAGCCTCGGCAGCGCAGGCACTGCATGGGCCGTCCTGGGGCTACCACCAGCGCAAGCTCGCCGGCGACGCGGATCTGGTGGGGCAGGTCGTCGACTTTCATTCCTGCCTTCAGCTGCAGCAGCACTGCTCGGGTCGTCGAGCCCTTGTCGGAAACGCCATCCACTCGCCAGCGCTCCCGGGTCACTTCCGTCACCTTGCCGAAGGAGGCCAGCGCGGTCTTGACGTCTTCGTCGTCCACCCCATGCAGAAGCCAGTGGATACGAAGCTTCACCTGTTGTTCCTTGGGGTCGATGACCAGGCAGCGACGCCCCTTCACCTGCAGCTCCTACAGGGCCGCCAGCTTTTCGGCAGCCTCGACTGTCTTCATCGTCACCGCCCATACATGGTTGATTTGGTATGCTCCAAGGGCGACGACGCCAGAGAGCATACCAACAGCTTGAAGCGCGTCTCGAAAATCTTCTACACGAAACGGGCGAACACGAGCGTCGCCGTGCAAAAAAACTGTGTTCAAAACAATACGTCCTGTAGGTAGGCGAGGCAAAATTATCTGGTAATCTTTATCTTCTTCCGTCGAAAGCCTGTTGCCGCGGCTGCCGCATATGCCGCTCCATTGGAGCCCATGATCCCGCGATCCGTTCAGCTCGGGAGCCGGAAGCAGAATGCCTGACGGGACACGGTTAAACAGGAAAGTGGGACAGAGTGAACCGTACTTTAGCCTTGCCTATTCACAAAACAGGAAAAAGATGCAGCGCTACCTACTTTTTTCTTTTTACGTGTGTTGGCACTGCAAAAAAGGAACGCTTGTCAGAAGTGGAATTCGAACCCACGCCCGGAAGACCGGACTGCGACCTGAACGCAGCGCCTTGGACCGCTCGGCCATTCTGACGGGACGCGCTTAAACAGGAAAGTGGGACAGAGTGAACCGTACTTTAGCCTTGCGTATTCACAAAACAGGAAAAAGATGCAGCGCTACCTACTTTTTTCTTTTTGCGTGGGTTGGCACTGCAAAAAGGGAATGCTTAAGTGGGATTCGAACCCACGCCCGGAAGACCGGACTGGGACCTGAACGCAGCGCCTTGGACCGCTCGGCCATCCTGACGGGACACGATTGAATAGGAAAGTGGGACAGAGTGAACCGTACTTTAGTCTTGCCTATTCACAAAACAGGAAAAAGATGCAGCGCTACCTACTTTTTTCTTTTTACGTGGCTTGGCACTGCAAAAGAGGAATGCTTGTCAGAAGTGGGATTCGAACCCACGCCCGGAAGACCGGACTGCGACCTGAACGCAGCGCCTTGGACCGCTCGGCCATCCTGACGGGAGACGATTAGAAAGGAAAGTGGGACAGAGTGAACCGTACTTTAGCCTTGTGTATTCACAAAACAGGAAAAAGATTCAGCGCTACCTACTTTTTCCTTTTTACATGGCTTGGCACTGCAAAAAAGGAACGCTTGTCAGAAGTGGGATTCGAACCCACGCCCGGAAGACCGGACTGCGACCTGAACGCAGCGCCTTGGACCGCTCGGCCATCCTGACGGGACACCATTGAATAGGAAAGTGGCACAGAGTGAACCGTACTTTAGCCTTGCGTATTCACAAAACAGGAAAACGAGAGAGATGCAGCGCTACCTACTTTTTTCTTTTTACGTGGGTTGGCACTGCAAAAAGGAACCCTTGTCAGAAGTGGGATTCGAACCCACGCCCCGAAGACCGCACTGCGACTTGAACGCAGCGCCTTGGATCGCACGGCCATCCTGACTGGGCACGACTAAGCAGGAAAGTGGCACAGAGTGGACCGTACTTTAGCCTTGCGTATACACAAAAGAGCGAAAGGAAAGAGATGAAGCGCTACCTACTTTTTTTACCTCGGTTAGCACTGCAAAAAAAGAACCGTTGTCAGAAGTGTGATTCGAACCCACGCCCGGAAGACCGGACTGCCACCTGAACCGCTCGGCCATCCTGACGGGATACGGCTATTTTTTTTTATTTATGCCAGTCCTTGACATGTCAGTACAGAAATTCCTTAAATGATATACACAAAGACCAAAGAAAAAAGGAATGAATACACAAACCGAACAAAGAACAGTAATATTTACATTCGTTGCCGTGCAATCCTGTGGCACGACGTTGTATTTAAATTCCTTCAGTGCTGTCAGGGGTTCAACCCTCGTCAGCCACTCAGCAACCGGCTGTTTTTTGAACTGTGGCAGAAGGGTTCATGGCTACGTCAAGGCCTTCCTCTCTAACCGGACAGCAACAATCGGCCTGGGAGCAGTCAGATCAGAGAAATTTCGCACCCCAAACAAGGGAACTCCTCAAGGGTCGGTCATCTCCCCCATCCTCTTCAACGTCGGAATGATCGGGCTGGCGAGACAACTTGAACAACTTGAAGGCATACGGCACGCCATTTACGCTGACGAGATCACGGTATGGGTGAACCCGGGATCGCTCAGCGAAAAGGAAGAGTGCCTGCAAAAAGCGACCACCTGCGTAGAAACCTACGTTAGGGCCAGAGGCCTCGCCTGCTCGACGGAAAAGTAGAGCTCCTAAGGGTGTGGTGAGGCAAACAAAATCGAACGGTCCCTACAAGCGATGAGCTCAGCCTCAACGTATACCTCGCGGGACAACGCATTCCGTAGAAGACCACCATTCGGATCCTGGGGATGTGGCTTCAGTCCGATCAACGGTGCAATCATACTCTGACACTGCTGAAGACTGCCACCATGCAGGTAGCCCGTATGATCAACAGAGTATCTAGCTAGAGACACGGTATGGAAGATCGACACACTCAGGCTAGTCAGGAGCCTCGTGGTTAGTAGAGTGGTGTATAGCCTTCCCTACCACAAATGCATCAAGCAAGAAGAAGAACAAGCGGACGCCATACTGCGAAAGGCGTACAAAACTGCGCTTCACCTGCCGCAGTGCACATCGACCGAGAAACTGCTCGCCCTGGGACTGCACAATACCTTCAGTGAACTAAGAGAAGCACTACTATGCTCTCAGGCACGTAGGTATATGCAGAGCCCCACGGGAAGGGTGCTCCTGCGAAGATACGGTGGCGGCAACATAATCCAAGAGATCGAATGTACCGAGGCCATTCCGGACAAGTATCGCAGTACATTGCGAGTCGCACCGATACCCAAGAATATGGACCGGAACCTGCACAAGGCGCGTAGAGAAGCAAGAGTGGAGTACGTGCAGAGAACCTTGGCGAACAAGGACAACACAACGGACGCGGCAACGTTCGTCAAAGACGGAAGACACAACAGCAGAGCAGTGGCGTCGGTGGTTAATTCGGACTTCAAGGAGATCACCAGCGCATCACTACAGGACTGCACGGTAGTCGAGGCTGAAGAGGCAGCTGTGGCTCTGGCAGCACTGGAGGGCTATCGATCTGGCAGGTCCCTAACAATAATAACAGACTCTCAAGCAGCATGCCGTAATTATACAAACGGCAGAATTGGGCGCAGAGCACGCCGCATACTCTGCTCATGCGACCCGGGAAACAAAGTTCAGCATACCATAATCTGGGTACCAGAGCACACTGGCATAACAGGGAACCAAGAGGCGCATAGGATAGCTCGAGGGCATACCAACCGGGCGTCCGACACATCCAGCCTTGAGGAACCCGAGTCAGTACCAATGGGCTACTCAGATATCCTAAATTATTATAAAGGGGTCAGACTGAAGTACCCACCCCCAGATAAGGATCTAAGCAGAGAGGATGCTGTTGCATGGCCACAACTGCAGACGGGTACTTTCCCGAATCTAAACCTTCTCAATAAAATTTTCCCTACACAGTATGAGGCTAAGTGCCCATGGTGGGGAGAGAAACCAGATCTATACCACATATCATGGGTCTGTCAAAATATTGAGTCCCCAACTATCTATAAAATTAAAAACCCGAGTGCGGAACAGTGGGAGAGTATGCTTTTCAGCGTAAGCTCGAACAACCAAAAGCGCCTAGTAGAGCGAGCTCGCGGGTTGGCCATACTCAGTGGAGCCTTGGACTAGGGCACCAGCCATGTGATTGCAGACAGAAGAATCCATCAGAAGATGGAAGAGGCCGTCTGAAGCCGCGAAGATCTCTTTTCTAGAGCCCAATAAATGTTTTCCGATCCGATTCTGCACTTCCACATACCGCTGCATGCATTCACGGAAGTACACACGCGCCGGTCGGGCATCCGGATCACAATAGTAGCCAGCCATTCCTGCGCGCCACAGACAGTGGAGGCCCGTAGGCATGATGAGGTCGTACGGGAAACCTTCGTCATCATATACTGGCAAAAACTTGATTCCGTGGGGATCTATAGGTAGCTCCTTTTTAAGGTCCTTCGCAACACGTCCCAGAATAAGACCCCTTCCCAACAGTGGATGAAGACATGATCTATGCTTTCTGGTGTATTACATATAAGGCAGTGGGTTCTCTATGGCATGTAGAACCCACGTTGTTCCGGAAAGATTTTAGCGGGTAAAGTGCCGGTATGTAACTAAAGAAAGAACGATTTGGTGGCTGGTTGAGCTGGCATCTTCTTCACCCTTTTCAATACGTCTAGGCCTGGGCGTCCACTGTACGCGGCTCCGTGCATGGGTACAAGCAAAACACTGTCACACAAATCACGATATAGCTTTTTTCCGTTTTACACTCCACAAATATGCACTTGAAAATCGAACTCGCAAGAAAGGAACACTATGAAGTATTTCCCGAAAGAAACCACGGACTGGTCCTGGCATTATTTCCGTACCTACAACAAATTCAGGAAGTGATCTTCACAGCTTCATTTGGATAGCGGTGTGCAGAAATGGGTCATTTGTATCTCGAAAAAAAGAAGAACCTGTTCACTAGTTGACGCAAGAGGAGGTGCGCCAACCCCAGACCACCATCCTTCACGCGCCGGAAAAAGATTATCTCGGCTGCGTCGCTCCCAAGTTGATGCCCACGCGAAAACTGCGAACACGCGGTGAAGTTTCCAGGACATTAATCCTAGAACACTGTAGGACCTGCGTTACGTACCAGATTTTTGTCACGAGAAACATGTTACGCGCTGTAGGTCTCGCGAATATTGGTGAGTGGCCGGCGTTGCATCGGTTCGCTTTTTCTTTTATTTCTATTGTGTGCTCCTTCCAGTACTCGTTACTGTCCCTGTAGGCATCAAGAGGTGCGCCAAGGTGACTGGCGTTGTGTCCCAGGTTATGTTTGAAAAGTAGTCTGGTGTAGGCGCCTACGTTCCATGCCAAAACCCCAAACATTTCTACCAGTTAACAAAGCTATTAGTGACGTTACCAAACTTTCCGACGATACACACAGTGTTCAGTACAGTTTGCGTATCTTTACAGCATACAGCCACATCGTCAGCATATGCCAATAACTTCACCACTGCTGCTTGAGGACGAAACCCCTTAATGCCATCATTTTCACCCACCAGACCAGCACCATGGTGCCGCACTACTCCTTGCTTTCTTCGCTGTACTTGGCTTCAAGGTAGTATTAAACAGAATGTTCAGACCGGCTGCATAGTGTATGTGTCCCGAGTATTATTAGTGGAGGAAAGGGTACAGTGATTTTTGCACTGATGAGTCTCCTTAATTGTGTTTGTGTGCTGCGGAATCTTGCGCTGGCGTCCTTGCTTTTCTGACACATCGGCTAAGCTGCGTTCAGCTTATCGTGCCAAGATAGTAAAGAAGTAAAAAAACGTACGAAAAGCAAGAAATGCTGTGGGCGTCAAAGCATGCTGCTAGTCAATCTGTTAAGGACCACCATAACCGGCTATGCGCAGGAGGAGGTGTAGCAAAATCGCGAGCTCTGTTTCATGGACAAAGCCCGAGCTCCATGTGACAGGCTTGCATTGGCCAAATGCCCGCTTCCACGATGCAATTTCCACAACGCATCCCTCCCTCTTAGACTTCGTTGCCGCTACTATACCTCTGTGTCACGTATGTTTCGCTCAAACGTTGCCAGTACCCTTTTCCACCCACTTCGCGTACCGCCCATCTCGACTTCGTCCTAATTTTAGCTGGAACACGCGGTTAAGTCACACGGATGAGAAGTAAGCCTGACAAACTGCGGTAAAATTTACAATTTTGCCCGAACCTACACACCTTCCCCGAAGGTATCAAGAAATTGGTGCTTTCGACGCGATTTGCAGGTGGGGTGGATTAGCGCGGCTTAAGGTTAATGAGTTTTATGCAAATTGCTGTTGGCGTTCTCTAAAGCTGCGGAACGTACGTGCATGTGCGAGTGCCGCATTGCAATGGGTCTTGGGAGGTAGGATCGTTCGTCTATGCTGTAAATCTTTGTTACGCGACCGTATTAGGTACATGTGAGAACTAAGGTTGCGGTGCATACCGAATTACATACCCACGCTTGCTACGTTTTGTTCTTCTTGCAGGTAGCACACGTGGTGCCGCAAGTAATTATTCTGCACCGTGGTTAAGCAAGCGCGCATGCTAGAAATGAAACTGAGAATTAAGCAAAGTTTAACTCCGGCTAAACTTTCGCCCCTTGCATAAAAGAAGACAGCGCTTCATTCCTGAGCAACGCCGTGTATGAAGATGTTTTTTAAAGGGAGACTGAAGAGAAACATCAAGGCTGTTTAGACTGACAGAGTACTCTTTCGAAACTCTGTTCTCATTAATTTTGTGGTAATGCGCTGATTATTAGACAGGAAAGTCAATTCTCGAAAGTTTGTCCAACGGCATAAATTATTAAATATACGAACATAGGCCGGCTTCAGCGATGTATATCAATATTGCTCGATGGTTGGTCCCATAGAGCCAAGAATCATAGTCCGGTGACCCCGTTGAATGAAGACCCGCTGTTTGCAGGTAGCGTCGTCGGATCTGGTTTAGCCAGAACATGTCCAGGTCACAGTTCAATTTTTTATGTTTTTGCCAAAATCATTGTGCTGGTGTGTCACTGTGACGCCACCGATAATGAAGTATTTTTTATTTGATTTGGGCTGGTTATCGCATCAGTAAAACTTCTGGAAGCTTAGAAAGTTCAGTACTTGGCTTTATTAGCATTCAATGTACTCAGTCTCCTGTTATAAAACTTTAACTGCACTTCAGCGAATACCGTCAATCAAAATACGTGACGTCACAGTGGCATTGTACGGAAACGTGAAGGCGGCGTCGCCGCTTACTTCCGCTCTGGTGTCTTTTCTTGCTTATCCAGCCTCTTCTGCAAAGAACGGCTTCACGGGTATTTCAGAAGTGTAATTTGACAGTAAACCTCAAAGTAGTACTCTGATTAGTCTTTTAACGGTTGCGTTGTACCTGTATCTTGTTCGTCGTTGTGGTTTAGCCACAATTCTCTGCTGCTAAGCGCAGCGGCACGTCAGCGGAAGAACTCCGCGGTAGTCACAGTGCCGCTCTAGAGGATTCATGTTCTTAGAGCTGGACGCAGCGGCGAGGCCGATAGTGGACGCACAACCATTGCTCCTGCTTGCATGGCTTCCTCTTCGTCTTCTCGCAAAAAAAAAGCACGCCAGGATGCCGGCACGATGCTCAAATAGGACCGGTGCGAGGAGTACGAGACGTACTTCTACATGCTTACGAGCGAACTGACCTTCGCACTGGGTCTCGCATCAACGCGAACTAAGCCGTGAATCACAGCGCGCGGAGGGACTGTGTCGGCGTCGCAGATGGCTTTCAAGATACAGCGGCCCAGGCGCGCGAGATCACCTGCAGTACAACCCCCCACCCCGATCCCTTCCCTCCGCCTGGAGCCTAGCGCGCGACGGAAGACGGTGCGCTTCGTCCCTGCTTTCCTTCCTTTCGTGCGCGTGATTTAGCTGTGACCGCCGCCTTGCACTCTCGCGCTTTCACTCGCACATACAGTACACGGCACGTCGCGATAATTTTATCGCCCTTGGAGTTTATCCTAAACATCGCGGCTACGCCAACGGCTTAAATGAGCTCGGAGTGTGCATATAATTGCTATCGCAATAAAAGTTTAAAAAATTCAAGGCCTATCCCGAAGTATTTGTGAATTAACTTGAATTTCGGACAATTTTTTGCTTCCGTGTGATGTATTGCAAGTCTCTATTGAGCATTCTTTCTATTGGCCTTTTTTTTTTCAAATGACGTTTGCACTAAACCGAACAACTTAACCTCTAGTATAGACATTCTACATAGACCTCACAACCTCGGCCAGGCGGCGCTACTGCGCCTGCTGAGAGCGCCCCCATTGTTAAGAAGTTTTCCGGTCGCGTCGTTGCGCCACTGTGTGTTGTCTCTACGGCTGGGCACGCGTGCTCTTGTTTTTGTTCTCGGGGCGCCCGCGCTGCGTTGGCTCCTTTGTCGTTGCACGTGAGGATGCTTATTTAATACCTCCTTAGTTGCACGCGGCGCTCAGTAGCGCTGCGTATGCGCTGTGTCGTTACTTATACGGCGCTGGTGCTTCTAAAGTGCAGCGCGTGGACTGGTTGGGAAGCTCTAGTGCGTAAAGTGCAGGGCCGTTTTCCAGAAGCTGCCGACGCGGAATACCTTTTTTCATCGCGAGAACAGCAAGAAAGAAGAGCGTATGCTATGACTGTGTCATTTTATATCGCCAAATAAAATGACAGAAGCAATTACAAACGCCAACTGCGATCAGCAACAAATCTTCTGCAACATCGAGCTTGAAGTGTACACCAATTTAATGCAAAATAAATAACTCTAGTTAAAAATGCGTGAAACGGAAACAAGCGCTGTTTGTTTATTTGTTCCCAATGTGGAGCGCTGTAGTAGCAATCTCGGGTTGCCGAGTGACATTCGTATTTTTGGAACATGCATCTGCATGCAACAATCGCTTTTCTGTGCTATAGTCTGCCCCAGAAACATGGGAACGTCAGTGTGATGTGTTGTGCAACCGATTTCAATGGCTTTGTACCCAGTGGCCACATGTCTCACTATGCCGATCAATTTAGGAAGGTAACTTGATCACCGCAATACCTGTTGCGCAATTACAACGTCGTCACGTCTTTAAATAAAGGAAACGTTGAGCAGCTTGTAGTGCGGATCTTGCGTTCTTCAAAAACGATTAGCGTAACTTAGTAGGTGAATGACATACATAAAAGGATGATAAATTATCGTTGTTCCGGCGAAGGCGACGAGCAATTATTAGTGGAAGGACACGCAACGGCTTGCAAAGATTACACTAAGCGCTTTATGATAAACAGTGCACAATTTCCTGTTGTAGGCACTGTATTCGGCTGGCGTTTTGTCACGCGGGCGCCTCGCAGGCTTGCAGACCTGGTGCATAATGTCCTCAAAACACCCACGAAATTTGCCGTTTACATTGCTGCTAAAGCGCGCTATTGCAACCACTGTGTGTCCACATGTGCACTTATAGTTTATAACCACGACAATGTTTCTCATCAACTGGTCCTGCAGAGCGCTTCTTCCCGAAGGGGACCAGAATTGAGTTAACGTACCTGTATGTCCAAGGCTTAGTAAACTTTATCGCTGTGTACATAATGAGCCACTCGATTTATCGCAAGACACGTATCGAAAGAAGGCACGCCAGTAGAAAAAAAAAACTTGCAATTTGACTCTGTGTATGGAGTGCGGCGCCTGTCTCATCTGCGAATTTTCCTGAAACAAGCAGTTTTACGGGCTGGTCATGGTGTTTAGTGTTTTCGAGGTGGCCACTGAGTGACACAAGAAGTACTGTCTACCAAGCTTGCGAGATCACGAGGCCATGCTTCCCACCCTGTAAACACAACTACCGGTAGCACGCGGTCCAACAAAAATGGGCGCGGGGTTGCCATGACGGGGCAAAAAGGCGACTGTTTACTTTTGAATCTGGCCGCTAAGGGAGCCATCGGCGCTGGCGTAGCGGCCGGAACCTTGAGGTTGCCTCGTGTATTATACAAGAACGCGGAGGTCTCTATGAGTGAATGAATATTTAAGTGCACCGCACGCGTCATCAGCAAAGACGCCGCGATATTGTAGGCTATTGTGAAACTTTCACAAGACCCAGTTCACTTGGCGGAAACATCGCAAGTCGCCCCTTACGTGCCAACAAAAAACCATGATGAAAAGAAGATACCGGTAGGTCATAGCTGGTCACTAGTACTCTTTCAACCACTGGGACGTATAAATTCTGCCTAAACGATATGTACACGACCAGTTGACGCGAGGTTGAGGTTCATTTAATTTCATTTATTGATACGGTTGAAGTCCATATGGTTGAAGTCCATATGGTTGAAGTCCATATGGTTGAAGTCCAATGTGACGTATCTAGCAGAATCGCTGCCCGGCGACCGTAACAATTATGCAGAACCACCCCATCTGAGGGGTTTGAGCAGTATTGTGCACCACAGCGACGAAACGGCCAATCGCGTTACCTGGGGGGGCGGGGGGGGGTCTATTCTGTAAGTGCCCACCTAGTGGACGTGCCGATTTCGACTGCTGCTGAAGTTCTGATTGGCTGAGAGCGTCTGTCTCCTTCTGACGCATACCACAGTCAAGCCAATCAGAACTCCAGAAGCAGGTGAAATGGACATGTCCACTGGGTGGACGCTTGTAGAATACACCCCCTTCCCCAGATCGCTCATCCTTGTCACTCGATCGCGCGTCCTGGAAATGTAGAATTTGTCGCTCGGCGCCAGGAGGAGCCATGAGTGACTAGCCAATAGCGGAAAGCCGGAACAGGATCTACATCAGTCAAGTACTACAAGTTTTCGCACGGAACAAGCAAATGACCGAAACTTGATGCGTGCACGAATAAGAAAAAAAAACTACTGCAAGACCTTCAGAAATATGTCGCTCTGTACAGCAAGAACAAAATCAATAAATTATTAGAGCATGCGTCACGTCAGTTTCAGTGCGTATTTGCTACCCTCCTACGGGCAACACCGGAGTGTCGTCGCTCAAAGTCGTCGCTTGCCTGTGGCGACTTGTAGGCGTCGAGTCGACGCGACAGCAATCTCCATCGCGTCGCTCACTCAGATCACTTACTTACATGGGGCTCTTTAAGGTGCGTTGCACGATTAACAAACACGTACAGTTGAAGTCGCCAACGGTGATAATGGCTCTGAGAATGAATGTGTGTGAGCGTGCGTTTGAAAACGAAAGCAACCAATACTATTTAGGGCGAAGGCGACATTGAGTACGTCGCAAAGGTAAAATAATTAGATAAAAGGCACAGTCGCAATGGTATATTAGTTACCAGGACATCAAACACTTCCGGTTTCTCATGAGCATTGCATAAATATTTGAACAAAGATTGCATTGTAACCTGGAGCAACCATGACGGTACTGAAAAGTGTAGCAATGTATAAAAAAAAAAAGTTCGCAGAAGAACCTTTCTGACTGTTTATGAATGCACGAAGAATGGTGTCGCCCGCTCATCTCAATGTTACGAAGCTTGATCCGACCAGTGCAAAGCTTATCTATTTATTTATTTATTTATTTATTTATTTATTTATTTATACATACTACAGCCTCAATGAGGCTATTGCAAGAGTGGGGGGAACAACAAACATTTATTAACAAGCTTGCGTGAATTGTTTCAGTGGTAGTGAACGGATGCTGCCCAGTAATGAATTCCAGACTTCAATTGTTCATGGAAAAAAACTGTATTTAAAGCAACCAGTGCGGGCAAAAAAGGTTGAGATATTTAGAGCACGGTGACTCCTCGTACATGAGAGTTTGGAAGAAGTCAAATAGTTATCTAGAGAGGAGAGGAGAATTAATTAACGTGTGAAGGAATTTTAGGCACTAAAGTTTGCGACGCTCTGCAAGAGGAGTGAGAATAAGTAGGGGAAGAGAGACGGCGAAAATTTCTTGTCATATCTCCTACAAACAAAACACAGTGCCTTTGTTTGCACTGATTATAGTTTTGTGACGTCAAGTGTTTGTATGGATTCCATACAACGCAGTAATATACGAGGATGGGGCGAATGAGGGTTTTACATGTAAGAAGTTTAGTTTCTTGAGGAGCAAGACGCAGCGTACTATGTAAGTAACCTCAATTCCTCAAATTTCCTGCTTATCAGTCCTTATCAGTTGTTATCAACCTTATCGGAATAGATCCGAAGCTCATGTACCTTTATTGGTTGTTATCAACCTTATTGGACTAGACCGACCCTTATCAACCCTCATAGGTCGGTATCAAATAATGCAAGCGATCCGATCCTTATGAACCCCTATCGGCCTTATCGCGGGATTGAATCCCGGCCAAGGCGGCCGCATTTTGTTGGGCGCACAATGCGAAAACACCCGTGTACTTAGATATAGGTGCACGCTAAGGAACCCCAGGTGGCCCAAATTTCCGGAGTCCCCCGCTACGGCGTGCCTCAAAATCAAATCCTGGTTTTGACACGTAAAACCCCGTTATATTTTTATCAACCTTATTGGACATGATCCGACCGTTATCAACTCTTATCGGACCTTATTAACGTTATCGGACTTGATCCGACCCTTATCAGTGATTATTGCAGTATCATAATTGATCCGACCCTTATCAGTGATTATTGCATTATCATAATTGATCCGATCATCATAAGCCCCTATCACTCTTTAGCATCTTATCTATCCGCGTTGAACCACACTATCAACCGTAATGCGACTGTATAAACCCTCATCATTCCTTATCATGTCAGTGACTGCTTATCTGTCTGTATTGCGCGACGTGAAGCGCAGGAGCCCTCATAGATCGGTGGCATTTTTGTCGGTGACGAGAGAGAGAAACGAAGAGGGGAAAGGTGGGGAGGTTAACCAATGACGTGCCCTGTTGGCTACCCTACATTGCCCGGTGAAGGAATGTCCCAGCGGAAGGTGCATCCTGCCACTCCCGAAAGACAAGGGAGGTGTGGCGTGTCTGGCATTAAATTTTCGCAAAATCGGAATTTTTCTGATGTCTACAATGCCAAATTAGGCTCTACATATGGTTCTAGAGATGACTTTTATTCCACCATCACCAAGTATTTCAACAAAGCCTTGATAAAAACAATATTTTATACCTTTTTTTTTGATAGGGGTTCGTCTTACGTGACGGACAGGTTTCCTCGTTGGGTAGGCACCAGAAATGCATACGCATTAAAAAAACAATAACAACAAAAAAACAAGGGCGTTCGTGTTTCCACAACAGTATGAGTACGGTCCAGTTGTAATTACAATACCCTCATTCATCAGTGAGCAATGCGCGAGGGCGACAAATGGGGAGGTCGCCTTGTCTCATGAGCTTCTATGTAATTACAAACACGCACGTTGTTTTGCTTGCTATTAATTAGCACCTAAATTGATATGGATTCTTAATATAGACGGAAAATTTGGAGAACGCCTAAGCTTCGCCTTTAAGAGGGGAACACGATAGCATTCAAAGATCCCTGACTGATTCTCACGCTTCCCGGCCACTTCAACTTCATCATCAGCCTATTTATGTCCACTGCAGGATGAAGGCTCATAATCAGATCCTGGTTTTGGCACGTAAAACCCCGTAATTTTTTATCAACCTTGTTGGACGTGATCCGACCGTTATCAACTCTGATCGATCCTTATCAACGTTATCGGACTTGATCCGACCGTTATCAGTTTTTATTGCATTATCATAATTGATCCGAACATTAGAAGCCCTTAACGCTCTTTAGTACCTTATACATACGCGTTGAGCCCTGTTCTCCGCCAATCGATTCCAACTCGCGCCTGCAAATTTCCTAATTTGATCACCCCACCTAATTTTCTGCCGTCCTCGACTGCGGTCCTTTCTCCTCGCACCCATTCTGTAACTATAATGGTCCACCGGTTATTGATCCTACACATTACATGGCCTGCCTAGCTACATTTAATGTCAATTAGAATATCGGCTATGCCCGTTTGCTCTCTGATCCAGACCGCTCTTTTCGTGTCTGTTGGCTGCAGCTCATGTAACCGTAATGCATACCGGGAAACGCTGGCGGCGAATGCTATGCACGAAGGCGAGCTTTCGAATGGAAACGCAGCTTCTTTTGCGCACAGCCGCGCAATAAAAAGAATAGCATCATTTTGAGGTTTCTATTATTTTTTCGAACTCTGAATACTTAGGTCGCAGAAGATTTAACATGAAAGGGCATGTGTTGTCGGAGTTTTGCTTCATGACATTTGTTTGTGGGCTGCCATTCTCAAAATTCCGAGGAATAACTTGGGTAACAATGTAATACAAGGTATGGACAGCTTTAGTGATAGAATGGCGTGGGAATATAACTCGCATATACCGTATACACCGCAGCAAGGCATGGCATATACGTATACCTAAATATATACGGAAATATATACGGAAATTGGACAACTCTGCCGACACCGACACCGGATTTTCTGCGACACGGTACCTTAACGCTATCGCGTTTAAAGGCTGTCTACCGACTGCAGGACCTAGATTTTTACAGCGCTCGTAGATGATATATGCGTATTTTCAGATGTTCCGGAGCTAACAAGGCTATTCTAAGCACCGCATAGGAATTCTGCCCAATCTCCTGAGAAGAACTCAGCGTGCCACAAAATAGAGAGAGAGAGAATGAAGAGGAAAGGCAGGGAGATTAACCAGATATGAATCTCCGGTTTGCTACCCTACACTGGGGATGGGGGATAGGGGTTACAAAGATGACAGAGAGGGAAACGCTAAAAAACGGAAAAAAACACGCACACATGGAGACACACACACAAAAGCGTTCCAGTTAAAGTCGTTCACACAGGCCGGTAGATCGCAAAAAGCGCAATAGCGCTTGCACGGCCTTCTTCTGTGACGGTAGGTCCTGTTGTAGAATCTTTCTTCGGATAGCGGTTGGTCATTATCTCTTTGAAAATAAATGCTCAAGGAGATAAGGGAATCGCATGAGTGATTCCGGCACAGTTTTTAGAGCGTTAGCTAAATACGGGCGCTAGAAAAAGTTTCTTTGATGAAATGCTCGAAAGCGTTATACGGCCGGTACCTTCTATGTTTTCCTAAAGCCTAGAGAGATTGCTATATACGTCACACAGAGTTTAATAATTAGTGAAAGGGAGGTCCATGTACAATTTTTAAAACGTATTTAAGCTTGCACAATTCTTGTTTAATTATTAGTTTTGCAAATAATTGCGGAAACCTCGTTCTTAGCCTATTGCGTTCCACGAAGCACGTTTTAGTTTTCCTGTGGTGTCGTCGGTGAACTAAACGGGTCACCTTAATAATATGTCAAGAACATTGGGCGCATGTTATAGGTGACGTATTCGGTATGAATGGGTAAATTAGAGCGTTTACAGTAAATCACCTACGCAAGTGCTGCGGTGCTTCGTAAGTTTGTTTCACTAGCAGCAAACAATTTAGCCCGCTTTCGTGGGAAACAATAATATTCCCCAAGTTCAACGTTAACGGAAGTAGAAGCAATATTATCGCCAATATGACTGTGAAGCTTATTGCCTCTGGTTAAGTTACAGCCTTTGAAAAAATAATTCTAGCTTATATACAAAAAGTGACCAACCCTTCCCGTATACCGTAAAATTGGGGTAAGCGAAGCTTATTCTGCATGCACCTGACCTTCATCACGGTTATGTAAACCACGGTAACGGTGCCGGATTGCTTCGGTCTCCCGCTCCCTCCGCTCGGGATGCTCCTTTCGTTGCTATCGGATTGCCTGGGCTCGGGCGACTATAACGGCTGGATCAGCGCGCCGACGGAGAGCCCTTTCACGGGCGAGTTCTCGCCGCCGCTCGTCGAAGGCTGCCTGTTCTGCGGGGGAACGCACAACGCGTGGCCGTCCCATCCGTTTCCCGAGACAGAAATGAATTAAGACGAAGTCGTCGGAACGCGTGCGATACCATTTTTTCCCCATTCCCTCCCCGGCGGAAGCGAAACGGCTATGATTGGTTGCGTGCGTGTTGTGAGAGCGCGCCTATGCAGCTGGAATCCTTGCTAATGACTCACGCTGCGGCGCCGGCGCAGCTGTCAACTAATGGAACCGCCCTTTCCTGCTGCTGCTCTGCTCTGGGAGTAACTGGGTTCTTTCGCGTGACCACGACAACGTCACCGAAACTAGTGAGCCAATACAAACTTCGCTTGAAAAAGCTTTATATACGGCAGCTACCATCAATGTTTTATTGCGTTAAAGTGTACGGGTGCTCGGGGTGCATTCACGCCGTCGGCACCATTGTCGTGGTGTCCCGCTGACTGCGCCTGCTTAGCTCGCGCTCAGAGGGTTGTTCTCCAGTGCTTCGGAGTGGTTTTAGTTGCAAAACGACAGACCGCAATGGACACACCGTCAGAGCTGCGCTCAGTCTCTTTGGCGGTGCAACAAGGCCAGTGCTCTGCTTTCCGCTGCCTCGGGCGCCCGCGCACACTGTATACGCACTTTGTAGTTCTCTCTGAGCTGCTGTGTGTATGCTCTGGCCTGAGCAGCAAAAATCATACGAACGTTGTCTAATAATTCATTTGGGGCTGACGAAAGCCGACGCTTTCCCGTCGGTCTCACCTCGTGTGTGCAATCGGCGTGCGACGCCTGCAGCGTCACTGGCGGCGCTGATCGTGTCGCCATTACGAGATGCCTGGTAGCTGCCAGGGCGCTGTTCTTTGCGTCCAGCAGGAGTTGCCTTGCACGCTGCGTGGCGCCAGCATGTTGCACCCGTGCATAATTAGCACAGCGGCCGAGGAGTTCAAACAGAACGCTAAACCTTGATAATATAGAGTTATAGCTTGTCTGGTATTCGATAAACGCAGGTGGGCTAGGTGTTTTGCCGGAGGGGCTGAGACGTAAACGTGAGCGGCCTGCACGGTGCAGCAACCAAGTGGCGCAGAGCTCAACCACATAAACACATATAGTATTGGAGCAACCAAGTGTATTTAACTTTGCTGCTGGTGTTAATTTTAGGAAGCAGAACGATTACACCGCCACCGATAATTTACAGCAGCAGTGAAGTAGAATGCATTTAGTTAATGCAATATATTAGCTTTGTGTTTGTCGGCAGCGGCAACAAGGTCGGCAACGCTTGGCTAGCAGCACGCATTTGCACCGTCATGCGATAAGAGCCGCATGCCAAGATACCTACACTAGGCATAATGCCCTATCGCAGGCTAGTCTCGCTGCAGCCGACCTTGTACATCCGTCGCACGCTTGAGAGCAGCACAGTAACAGTGCGTAAGCGCCCCGTCACGTGGTATTTTTTTCATATATTTCGCGGGATTTCTTTGGAACGCGGAAAAAAGGACCAGGTGAGATATATAGTCTTGTAAACAATTTATTGAGAGGTTTCTCAAGGTGTACTACAACTCTGCGTATCACACTTGGGATCTGCAGCCAATAATTAAAAAGCTGATTAATTAAACACAACTAATTCATTAGTAAAGTGGAAAATAAAAAATAGCCTGAGTAACTCTAGGCCAGTGCCAACGTTATGCATTAGGTTCAACTCGCGTCCGGAGTGCCTTTCATTTTTGTAACTTTGGCTCAAGTTATGGGGACAACCTGTATATACCACGTATACTTCTACCACGTGACCGGCTTCCCACAGTTCACACAGCTTTTTTCGCGCTTTGACGAACTCTAACGCATTACGAATTGTGCAGTCACCATCGACAACGGTTGTCAGTGTAAGCGAATAGCCCGAACGAACGAGCGACAATTCTCCCACCCTCCTTGGCGCCCATCCCCGCCACTCGGCTGCGTAAGAGCACGCGCCCTTTCCCTCGGCGCGTTTCCTCACCTACCCTCCCCCACGTCCGACTTACAGTCGCACCGCCGACCCTGACGACACAAGCGGTCGAACGAGCCAGAGAAAGTTAAAAGAGAGGAGGTGGGGTAGCATTTCACGAAAGCATTTAAGCGTGGGTGGCATTAGCGGGCATGCTTTTCGATTGCACAGCGTCTATCCTTCGGGCGCAACACTTCAGTGCCCGAGTGCACAGCGTCCTTGTGGTGCCGTGATCAGCAACGAAGAGCCCTCGTTCAGGTCTCATTTAAGTGCGCAAGCGTGTGGCCACGGAACGCATTATTATATTATTCTTCAAGCTTACGTCATGCAATCTACGCGTTTCCTCATTGCAGTCTCGCGGAGAGCCGAGAGCGTGTATGTGTCTGGGCGTGGGCAACTTTATCAGAACAGGCAAAAGCGTGACAACTGTGAGCGTCTACTGCAAGAGCGAAACGGCACGCTGCGCTCTGTGACGCTTTGCTCGACTGGTCTTCGTTGCTGAAATTACCCGCCGCGTCACAGAGGAAGTGAATCGATTATTCGCTGATTATAAATGTGTGGTCCAATGTGTGACGGCATCCCGTCTCGGTGGCGATGCCCGTATTAATCAAATGCGATGTGGTGCACCGGCCAAAATGACAACTAAACTTTAGTGACATTTTGGCTCCCCTCGGAGCGAGCCTAGTTCCCAATAAATAACTGATAGCCGAGTACACGGTGTGTGGTTTCGTTTTTTGTGGCGCGCTCTGATTGGTCATTTCAAAGTGCACTGGGCAGTTTTACCGCATTATTGTATTGGCTGCGCGCTGCTGGGGAATCCGGTAACATTACTGCTGCGATGCGAACTTGTGCGTTTAATGTCTTGTAGGTTGCGTTTCTCTGTGGACGCAGTAGGCTGGGTGTAGTTTCCGTTCATGAAAACCGCAAATGTTGTCATTGATGTGTTTTTAGCACTTCTATCACACCTTTTCTTTATTTAGGTTAGCTTTCCCTCGCTCGTAGTACTGTTCATCATTTTTCAACATGCATCTAAGGCTATGCTTTTCCATGTGAGATGAAAACAAAAAGGAATGCCAAACCGTATGGAATTATCGAAACTTGCTGCTATTAGACGATTCACTGTCGTCTGCCCGTTCTGTTAGCTCGATCCTACTCTACCACATTGCTGGTCGTTTCAGTTGAGCACCTAGTCGAAGAGCCGTAGTGTCTATGCTCGCGGTCTCGCTCATCCTGCAGCAGACGGTGTGAGCGATACGAATATTTCACCATCACGTTGAATATTAAAAAAAAATGCTTAACGTCCCAGTTGTGCACGGCTTACGAAGGTACGTAGCCTGAGTGGTGGACTCCGGAATAGCTTCGACAACTCCGGATCCGTTGACCTGCACCAACGCACGGTATACACGAGCTTGTTTCGCATTCCGGCCCAATTAAAAAATGCGGCTTCCGTTCCCAGGAATTGAGCGCGGGACCTCGTACTCAGCAGCGAAACTCCATATAGCTACTGAGCCAGTGCTTACCTTTTATTTATTTTCATGTTATTCGTTACAATAAGTAAAAAGAAGGTGTCTCTGCAGGAATTCTTTACACTATTGCAAGTACCAGGGGGTCTTAACCAACGACTGGTATGCGAGCAGTAAGTACAAAGAAAACCTCATATCAAGACCGTTGGATAAAAAATACTTCTTTCTTTTTAATCAGCGGTCGTGCTCAATACATAGCGTCACCCTCTCTCACACGATAAACTAGGAAGGAGTAGCTAAACACCTAACCAAAAGCAGATGCCAAAGCAATTAACAAACCGCAACAGCTGCAACGACAAAAGGCTGCGTGAAAAACTGTATTGTTCTTCTATTAAGTTACTTGCACTCAAAGTAGAAGTGTCTCTGTTTTATTAAGAGGAGTGTGTGATTGTTCTACGTATACAGCGGAGGTCAGTTCACCTTTATTTTAGTGACGTACGTTGCTCTATGATTACTACACCACCTGTCCCGTCACAACGAACACCAGCTGTACCAACACAGTGAACTCTTAACTTCGAACTTTATTTGCATCAAGTAGCTTTACATGATGCGAGAAACCCAACAGAAGCAAAAAAAGCTGTCATAGATGACAGCTCCGCGGAGTCGCGCCCCCCCCCCCCCCCCCCTAGTGGCAGAGAGGCAGGGCACAAAAAGCGACAAGTGCATAATATAATGCACAATAAATACAGGCATAATGTATAGTACATAATAAACATGTAGCCATGGAAATTGCGCGTGCGCTAAAAGGAAATAACATAGTATGTGGGTAAGTATATGGTCAATAAAAGCAACACATATAAATATATAGCAGCGTCTAAATGTAACATAGGAACGCAATGTAGGAAACCTAAAATCAATCAATCAATCAATCAATCAAGTTTATTTTTCGCACTATGCACAGCGAAAAAAAAACATGAACGCAAGCTGTCCTGTCATAGCGAACGCTATCAAACTTGTCACTGTTGCCGTTTCATTGTGAAGACGCCTCCAGCACAGCGCGCTTAAAGGGCACGGCGCAACCGAAATCCACCGCCCCCGAATACTTCCCCACCTTGTGACACCCCTGGGCCGGGTTCCATGCTCCGGTGACCTCGCGTCGTGACCGCACATTCCAGTTCCTTCAAGGTTGCGCCGGTCCGCTGCCGAATGGCCATATGTCGGTCGCTGTACGACGCTTCCATCGATCGAGTAAGAGAGTGCTAAATCTAGAACGCGCCCGCGGGGCCGATGTCCTTAACGCTTCTCTACAGAAAGCGTCGCCTGCCAAAGCGTGCGCTGTGTTTCGATGCTTTCTTTATCTGCTCCTATCATTGCGGCGTTGTTGTTCTTTCGAAGGTTGTTTATCTTAGTCCTTGCTTTTGTGCCCTATAGTGAAATGGCGCAACCCGCTCTGGGGCATCGGATCGGCCATGAGTCGGGCGGTGAAGGAACTGTTACTAATTTCTTTTTTTAAATAAATTAGGGGGAAATAAAATAAGTATCTTGCAGATTAGATTTAAAGTGTCTACTGTTACGGACATGAATACTGAATTATCTAGGTATTATATAAATAATAATTTTGTGAGCATAATAAGCATTAAGAAAATTCTAGCTTGCAATTCTTTTTGTCTCACGCAGAAAGATGCAGAGGACTTCACAAACATTCCCGTGGCTGTCACCTAGTACGGTAACCCCAAAGGAACGAATTACAGGAAACGTAAAATTCAAGCCAAGCTTTTGCAAGGGTTCTTCTAACAATCTTTTCCGTTGGATAATGAAACGGCGGCATGCCAAAAAGAAGTGTTGCAGAGATCCACTCTCATTGCATAAAATACACACAGGCGATATAGCCTGACCAGACCTGTGGAGGGAAACTTTCGGTGGTCTGGGCTTCAGTTCAGTTCAGTCTGCGTGAAATGCCTTCTTTCTTTCCTCCTTCCTTCTCTTCTTCCCATGTCTTTGTCTGCCATGATTTTTAAAATCTGTTGGTAATACGAAACAAAAATGTCGCTAAATTTCCGCTAAATATGTTGCTCCAAGGTCGCTAAAGTTGTCGCTAGAATTTTTGATTAATTTGTAAGTAACGTAAACTAACACTGCGTTATAGCATCTACCGAAACCTTTTACATTTGTCTATAGGGTCCGTGTGTGCGAGGAATAAACTTAGACTTTGCCAGCAGAGATGTAGTGGGCTGTTAGTTTACGATTATTCTTGCACAACCACGTACGATGTGATAGCTGAGATCTGGCGGTCGCCTCTTGAATGGGAGGTCACAGATATGCAGCACGATTCAGTAGAACACAAGCAATCTGATTTTCCTAGCACGCAAAGGCACTTGGTCCTCCACATTACCCCTGCAAATTTTCTAGTTTCTTAGCGCTCCAGAGAGGAAAGCTAAATTCTTGCACACTCACTTTGTCCAATGTTAACACGGCGATGACAATTACGTGACCTTTGCGCACATCAAATGCTACGCTCCTGCACAATCACCTGCCTTAGAGCTCCTCGCTGTATTGCTTGTCCAAGGCCCATAAGATAAGGAAGCAGTGTGTTGAGACTGGCGTGAAAGAGCCCAGCCACTCCAGTACCTACGCCTTTCGGCACCTGATCTGTCTTATGATTCACTTGCTGAGTTTCAAATCGCACCCTAAAATTTATTGCGGCAGGCTACTGAGACAACGACTGGCCGTGGCGAGCGGTAGGGTCCGAGCTCTTGTGCGCTAGCTTATTTTTGCTAGAAGAAGACTAATCTGTCGATGTTGGGGGCCACGACCGAGACCCGAGAAGCCACGTTCGCGCAAGGTTCTGGCAAATTTATCTACTGCTACTCTTGCAAATGTCCACCAGCTGAACAGATTCGGTGAAAGCGCTGAAGGCGGAGCTTTTCTACCCATTAAAATCGGTTTCGTAAAAAAAAAAAGGAAACTCATTTTGTGAGCACACTGTGAATTCTGTGAAAACCACCATGCTGTGAAGCACAGTATGAAGACCGCCGATGTGAAGGCGTACCGTTGCTTCATCATGATAACATACCTGCCTTGGCCGCCTTTTAGACAGACCTGTGATATTAGCACACTGAAGACGTGTGGCGTTTAACGGCGCAAGGGTCAGGAACGCCCAAAGGACGCCATCTGTAGCGCATTTCATTTCTCTCTTGGCTCAACTTCAGAACAACATTCCTTAAGTGTGTTTCATTCTACATGGCAACAGGATCTTTTTTTTTTCGCTTTCCGTTTGCTCCGTGATCGCGCAACTGCAGAAGGAGCAGGCTGACCTATTCGATTTGCAAAAGTTATCGATTACAAGAACGGCAACCTCGGTTGGCGGCCAAACCGACGCGCTGGTGTTCTCTGACTTCGATCTCTGCGGCGCATTTTGTTAAAGGCAGTGCTGACCAGCAATTACGATGCGTGAAGCGTCAAGGCTTTCTTGCTCAAGTCCGGTGCATCTTAAGTCCAGTGAAGTTTCATGCACACAAAAAGAAAGAACAAATGAAATGAAATAGAAGCGTTCGGGCTGTGACTGCCTACAAGAGTTACGCGTTAGCAACGTGGCTAGTGCCCCATTGACTCCGTGCTGGAACATACGCCCGTGCTAGTTAAACGCTCAAGGAAAGTGGTGTAATTATATACGAAAGAAGTGTGCCACTGATTTCTGCAAGCGCGGCGTGAAAGTATACGGTGCTTCATTCTCCATCCCGTCTCACAGTTACGCGACGTTTTCTGACTCTCCGCGTTTGCACGGGAGTTTCCTTGTTTGAAGCTTTCCTTGCCTTTGGCGAATACTGCGACTTATTGCATGCATTGCCTGGTCGCTGCCTGCTTGTGTCTCGTCCTTGTTCCTTTGCGGTTGCATGTGTTAGCGCGGTTATAATTTTGAAATCAGGTATGCACCAACTCACCCAAAGGAAGTTTTAAAGGTAACGCTATCGTCTCTATACTAACATGCACGCGCACACATGCGAAAGCAGGCCAACCTCGTAAGGATTAAGGACAGAGATACGCGGAGGAAAGCCATAAGCTTATCGTATGCAAAGCAAAGCATGACGCTGGCCAGCAGGTCTAGGGCAGCCAACCGAACACCTTCCCCAGTTAACTTCGCTACCTCCATATCTCCACGTTCTCTATATCTCAATGGGCTTTATGTTTCCTTAGAGAACCAAATATTGTACGGCTATCTACGACATCGTTGGAGCGCCATAATGATCGGGTACACCCATAACGTGCGGGTGCAGGGTCGATAACCGCCGTTCTTTTATCACGTTGGACATCTTTACTTCCTATGTCCTACCCTAACGGAGTCGATGAAATACTTAAGGCGAGCAGAAATATCATGTTTTTTTTTGTTTTATATAACGGTAACACCACCTGCAGTCTTTTTTGGGCAGTGTCTAGTAAACAATCGAGTGAGGCCTGCAGGCCACTTTAGGTGTTTAAACAACGCGTATTTGCGTTAGGTTTGCATCATCCAATTTTTTTCGGGTCATAAATGCGCACATTTTGTTTTCTCCTCGAATTTCTATGTAGGCGCCGCACACGACTACTAAATGATTTGGGAACAGCTTTGGGTGCTTGTTTTTTTTTAATTCTTGTTTTACGCACCAAAACCAAGACCTGATTACGAGACATCGTAGCGGGATCTCCAGATTTTGGTCATCTGTGGTTCTTCAGCGTGCACCCAATGCACGGTACCCGAGCGTTTTCTTTCCTACTTCTTTATTTTTGCATTCCATTCACAGCGTAATAAATGCAGCCACCGCGGATGGATGGATGGATGGATGGATGGATGGATGGATGGATGGATGGATGGATGGATGGATGGATGTTATGAGCGTCCCCTTTGGGACGGGGTGGTGGGTTGCGCCACCAAGCTCTTGCTGATACACTGCCTAATGTCCTACCTAGGTTAAAAAAAGGGAAAGAAACACTATGAACTCCCACAATCAAATTTTCTGGCCCCCTATTGCGAACTTTGCTTTTGCACGTCTGAGTTTTTTGTCGTTTCTCATCATTTTGCGGGGATTGAACCCCGCCACCTAGCGCTCGGCAGAGCAACGTCATAGTCACTCATGTATACCAAGGCGGGTCGACTGTAGTATATTAAGCTGCAGATAAATTGGATAACGTTCAGCCTACGACGTGTAGTAGGACGTACGGTAATCGACCAACCAAAAAAAGAAAGCTTTGCCGCTAAATTTCACACCGTTCAATATTTTCCGTCGAGAGAGCGCACTATGTGTAGAGCGTGCCGTTGACTTTCGGCTGAGAGTATACATTACTCAATGGGGAAGGAGCTTCAAGGTTAGGCTTAAGGAGTGCGAACACCAAGCAAAATATGATTGAAGGGTCCCTAATGCTTTGCAGCACATGAGTGACGTGCGCCTAACTTAGACAACGCAGTGATGGCCGCAAGCTGGAGGGACACCGATACATATTATCATATACTCATTAGACATTCAATGTCATGGTCAGTGTCATGTGCAAGCAAAAGGCGGCACGTGTAGGTCAAAGAAGGCTGCTGCAGATTCTCAAGGGCAGGGCGCAGAGTGTTTGTTTCTGTTGTAATGAAGTGTTTGAACAGTTCAGTTGGTAGCGTCTGTTCGTAATCGAGAAGGAAGGTCACGCAGAGCAGGAACAGCTGGTTGCCCGAACGGTTCACGCTCGTGCTAAGCACTGGCGATCCGGCTGGCCCACTGGTTCCACTGCAGGCACGGAACAGACGATCTGGCTGGCCTTGTCCTTGTGCTCTTCTTCTTCATTACACTATGTCGAACAGAAGCTATCTCGCTGAGATCGAGGCACTTTTTCGTACGCATCTGTCCTCTAACGCTGAACGCCGCGGGCACCATGATTCGACAAACGGCATACGAAACCCTTTCTCGCGGGCAAGCGAGCGCGTTTAGACGCTTGGCGCGTTTCGACCCGCATTTGCACTATAGAAGAAAACCGAAACTATAGAAGAAACACCACAAGTACGCAGTGGCGTAGCTAGGTCGTCTGGCACCCGGGGCCCTTAGCTCTTGTGTGCCCCCCCCCCCGTGTGTACCCCGTGTGTAGTCGAGGAAGGCGAGGATATCGACAATTTTCGGGTGTCTTCAGACGTATATGACATCCCCCCCCTACTGGCCCCGTGCACCCGGGGCCCACGGCTCCCCCCTCCGCTGCTATGCCACTTCAAGTACGCCACGACACTATGGATCACCACTGAAAATTTTGCCAAGTAACATATGCATGATGCAGTGCACGTAAATATGTTTATATAATATGCAGCACGTCTGTATTTCACTGCAAATAAAATCAGTTCTTCGCATGACATGCTGCTCTTTAATACTAATATTTAGACCTAGAAAGCCGCACTTCGTATGCACACACGCATGGTTCACCAGTTAGTGACATCAAGAATGCTTCGCTTTTAGTAGATGTCATATGGAGTTGTGTCTGCCTGTATTTCTTTCTTTTGCAGATATATTCTGTGTTCGCTGTCTCCTATAACCTGAACGTACACATGCGGCATACTGCAACTTAATTAATGCTGCATACTACTGTCAGAATATTTCAGTGGCGTAGCCAGGAGGTGGCACACCGAGAACGTTCCGCCGCCCCCCCCCCTCTTGCTGCCACAGACATTTGTGTATTATGGGGCCTGCCCAGCCCCCTCTCCCTCCCTCCTCATCCTCTCTGTCCCCTGCAAAATGCATAACCCTTCCCGCTTCTACCCTGCCACTGAAAAAATAAGTTGTAAGCAACGCCACTGGAAGAATTTCATATGGAACCGCGAATTGTGGTTGTACCATATCCTACATTCTTTCTTTTCGTTATTTTTGTGCATTTTATATGCACGCTAGTTTTGTTCGTTGCTGGCTTTTTTTTTCATACTTCGACGTCCGCCCATCTTATGCAATCCAATCGGGCCAGTAAGGTACACTGAGAGAGAAATTAAATATAATTCGCTGCACTTATGTTCTCCTGCTTCACGTTGGTGCAGAAGTTTGTGCATTGAATGGCTGGTTACATGTACAGGGCGATCATCTTTAAGTTTTTACGGAATTTAAGAGAAAAAAGAACGCCTTTGGCAGATAGCATACTTCCTGTCCTTGGTCTGGACTATTCGAAGAGGAGGACATTTCTACCCTGATAAGTCGAAACACATATTCAAATAATTCATCATCATCATCATCATCATCATCATCAGCCCGGTTACGCCCACTGTAGGGCAAAGGCCTCTCCCAAACTTCTCCAACTACCCCGGTCATGTACTAATTGTGGCCATGTTGTCCCTGCAAACTTCTTGTCCCTGCAATCTCATCCGCCCACCTAACTTTCTGCCGCCCTCTGCTACGCTTCCCTTCCCTTAGAATCCATTCCGTAACTCTTAATGACCATCGGTTATCTTCCATCCTCATTACGTGTCCTGCCCATGCCAATTAAGAAAAAAAACTCTGGGGTTCTCATTTAATTACATTACGGCACATATTGAAATTTCCTAACTGTAGCTGGTGAGCTTGCGAGACGTGTCCACTTGAAATTACTTTCCAGGATGACACCAGTTTCGATATATGTTATTACCCAAAGTGTGGAACGAGATTAATGGGCGTACCAGTTGTTTTTTGGTTCAATGCGTAACATAGTGTTTCGTTAAGAAAGTATGTGGAACAAAAGTGCATTGTTAGGGCAACTTTAATGGCGCATTTGTCTTAACTGGCGTCGTTTTGGAAGTTCATTACAACCGGATACGCCTCGCAAACTAACCGGCCACAATTCGTAAATTGCAACATGTACGTACCGTAAATTAACTAATTCATAAGATAATCAGCGGATATTTTGTTAATTATTTGAATATAAGTTGCGATTTCTCGTGTAAGTAATGTCCGCCTCTCAGAATGATACAGCTCAAGGACTATAATTATATTATGTGCAACAAGGCATCTTTAAAAATTCCATAAAACTTAAAAATGATCGCCCTGCATAGAAACGAAGGACCAGTCGAAATTTAGCCTTCTTGTACATCACGGAGAATTCGTTCGCTTTGCCCGTGAAACTTCGCCGCGGATGCGCCGTCGCAAATGCACAGTAAATGATGACATACGGAAAATACTGCGCTCGTTAATGGAACACCCGGTAGGTGTTCTGTCACAAATCATCGCTGAGATACGGCATGAGCGTCTAAAGGATATAGCTTTAATGCATAAATGTCTCTAATGCAATTATGTTTGCAGCTTTTTTCGATGAAATTAGGGCTACGTTATCGCTACACTTGCTTTATTTTTGATTAGGTGTTCCTTTAAGGAGTAAAAGAAAACATACTATTCGCTGTAATTTCTGTTAGGAACTTTGGAGATACGACAGGAAGTAATCTATCTATCTATCTATCTATCTATCTATCTATCTATCTATCTATCTATCTATCTATCTATCTATCTATCTATCTATCTATCTATCTATCTATCTATCTATCTATCTATCTATCTATCTATCTATCTATCTATCTGCCTGCCTGCCTGCCTGCCTGCCTGCCTGCCTGCCTGCCTGCCTGCCTGCCTGTCTGTCTGTCTGTCTGTCTGTCTGTCTGTCTGTCTGTCTGTCTATCTATCTATCTATCTATCTATCTATCTATCTATCTATCTATCTATCTATCTATCTATCTATCTATCTATCTATCTATCTATCTATCTATCTATCTATCTATCTATCTATCTCCTACTAGTTTATGTAAGCCGTGCAGGCCTCGATCACTGCTTCACCTAGGTGCGTTTTAAGCCGACGACGCGGCTCTGTCGCGGCTCTCTTTCCGGGGTGCCCCATGGATCGTTCCCATCAAGCTGACGGCAGCAATAAGAATCGCTCACGAGGACGAGTCAATTGCTTAAATTAAGATGAATTAGGCTTTAGAAAAATAAAGAAACGCGTGCGCGTCACGGAAAAAGCCAACGGATTCGAGCGCCAGAAGGTCTTAATCGTGAATCGTCGCTTTGACTCGCTGGCAAATCTGTGCAGTTGCCCGCTACTCTCCGCTGCATGCGAGTCACGTGACTCGCACCGACAGAGGGGCGACATTTGCAGCGTGATGAGTGCCGCAGCATGCATCTGTAGGTTCAGCATTCTCTGTCCTTCTTCGTGGCGATGTCGACTTGCTGTTAAGTTTATAAACTCGAAAAACAGTTTTGGTTCGAAAGTACTTTTTTTGTCATTTTACGCAGGAAATATCATTGAACTCGTTTGTATAATTATTTTTTGCCCATACTTATTGTTTTGCCGGATCTTTACCTGCCGGTTTTATGGCAGCTGGTGTTTGCGAGAGGCTGCTTCAGTTTCACACTCGCTATCGCCATAATCGTTGCTGTTGCAGCGGAAAAAATGTAGGCGGGAAGCACGCGTTACTGCACACTGGGACAGTGCTCAGCTGCACGTAATAGGAAGGTGAGAGAGCTCGATGCAAGGGGAATACAAAGGCCTTGCATTCGGCAGCGACGGCATGAAGTCTTGACAACACTGGAAGAGGACGCCAAAGATAGACGAGGCTTTGCGCTTCCATGGGGTTAGCATACGCACGTTAGCCTAGCTGCACGATCGCTTTGCGTGCACATCACGCACAGCGGCGCGTTAAGCGGATAACTTCAGGCACAACGATGCAAGCTAGAGCCTCGGCGAACGTGCTCAAGGTTGGGTGGGATGACTAAGAGGTTTTAACTATCATAAGAGTTCCTTACAAAAATTACAACAAGAGGGAGTTCTAAGTGTCTATAGGAGCAGCAAGCATATTGGTTCGGACAGCATGGAAAAGTAGTTTTAATGCTTTGACTATACGCTTGAGCGGGTTAGAGCGTTTATTCTTCGGCGCTCTCGGATTTTGCGAAAACGGCGCATAGAGCGCTCAGTAATGGGTAGCCGCCGACCTGGCTGGCACAAATCACTGTCGGCCCACCGCCCACGCCCGTACTGGCACACCTTTGAGGCCTTCATTAGCGCGTTTCCTCGTCTCCTCGGCGTGACGTAAGTTGGGCGCCGGTGGCGTGGCATGCAGATGTGTAGGATGTCTCGACGCCACCCGCGAATGCCGTATGTACCCTCGAATAACGCGGCTCTTTTACTGCGATACCAATCGAGAGCTCGACAAAAAAAAAGAAGCCTTTGCTGTGTCCTTTCTTCCCGTCGTTCCTGCTATGCGGTATCATTAGGCCACATCCTAATTCTACGCTTCACCCTCTCCACTTGGCAAACAAAAGGCTTGCCGGAATCGACTGGACAAGATATGCGAACCTTCTTTGAGGGATGTTCGGGAACATTTCTGCAGCATTCAGCTTGGGCCCGTTCCACTACAGTAGTGCTGCAAGATGATGTGCACCTCAGCATCCGTATAATCTACCCTCTTCGTCACAGAACCTTCCTTTACGTCCCTCGGTGCAGAGTAGGAGGCTATAGAGCACGCTATCTCAGGCCGACCTGTCTGCCATTTATTTAAAGAAAAGCTATATCTCTGCTAACGGTGACGCGGGGAATCGAACCTTTGCCCTCGAGGCAATCTGGGGTTAATTACCGGTTGCGCTAACGTACTACTCAGCTGTAGCGCGGAAGAGTTTGTCAGTTTGTGAGGGTTTCGATAGCCGCGCAGAGCTATCCGCGTACATGCATTTAGAAGGCTCACCAAGCATTATTGCAGTGGATGAAGACGATGTTGAGCGCGACGCAGCGAAAAATAAAAGAAAAATAGGTGGTGCACAAAGCATCCATCACATATTTCCGGCTCCACAATCGCCTCCGGCACAGGGGATTAGCAAAAGAGTGGCCACCGAGATCTCGTAAAACACGTTGTTGCACTAGTTGGTGCGTTGTATTAAGAAAAAGAACCAGCCAAAAAAGACGCACACATGAAACATACAAGAAGGCAGGAAAGAGCCTCTTTCCTTTCTTCTTGTATGTTTCCTGTGTGAGTCTTCTTTGGCAGTTTTTTTTTCTTAATACCATCCAGATATGTTTCCGTCACCTGCAAAGAGGCCTCACTGGGGCGTGTATTTGGACACCACCGCTCGAGAAGATGGCAGCGTCCGTTGTGGGAGCTTGCTGCTGTCACAGCAGGTCACTTCGGAGCTAGAGGTATCGCTAGTGTCTCCTGATTTTTTTTTTTTTACATCAGTGGCGAAGTGCGCGCAGCGTTTTAGCCGTGGGTAGAATTATTCATGAGTATAGCCTCGCAGAAACGACATTACAATGGATCAAAAGGAGTCATCGAGCGAGCATTTACTCTCTATATGTGATTTCTTGAGTTTGGGATCGTTAGCATTGTAACTTATGAGTCTGTTGAAGCGACCGTTGCTAAATGGGTTCGATTTGTTATGTCTGTAACTATCGTAATGTTTCCAATATTACTCCTTCATATCTTGGCTAGTCCTCTGTCAGTAACACTTACCTATTTGTGCTATCCCTAAAAAGTTTCCCCACAGTGCCTAAACTTTGGCGCTTGTCATTCTGTTCTGGGTGTTTTTGTTTATCACGCACTACTGCTCCATTAAGATTCAAAGCAAGCTTGCAACTTTCTACTTTAGCACAAGGACCATTCTTTTGCCACTCGGTAAATGGACGGGCCGCATTTTATTTTATTTGTATCAAGCTATTACACGCCGGGGATTAATTACCCATGAGTCAGCATCTCATGTTGAGGAAGGGTAGTGAGGAAGGGTATATTTGCATAGAAAGGAAAAAGAAAGAAGAAGAAACAAAATCCCTACAAAAAAAACAAACAATGCATAGCGAACTCAGTATACTTTCACTTCTCGCACTTTCTCAACGCCCTCATGGTTAAGAATTTCTTTTCTGCGTGTACTGTAGTCAATAACGTTGAATTTTATATATGAATATCTTAAAATACAAGATGTGACTTCTGGCTGACCGTATGAAACTAAAATGCTAACAACGACCAAGGGATCGATTCGGGCGTTTGATACCGGGAACCTCAGTAGCGCTAAAATGACAGGGACCGACATAGAGACGACAGCACAGCGCCGTGTGTGGTCGGCCCTGTGTCTGCCCTTGTCTCTTTAGCGTTATTCAGGTTCCCAGGGTAACGACAAACCGCAGGTGCCGTGTAAATATGTTACCAATCGTGTTTGATGTTCGCGAGACTAACATTGTATGTTTTATTAGCTTTTAGGTATGAAGAGTTTACGAAAAAAATAGGGCCTACTGCCAGGAAATCCGTGGTAATAAGAAATAAAACAGCCATATAAGAGGGAATAAAATTATAATGTGGCAAAAAGTAAAATATGTTAAAATAAAAAACGTTATTGTAGTAGAAAGTAAGATGAGCAACCTCAGTTCCAAATATTTATGCCCTTATCCGGTTATGAATGGCTGGTTGATTAATAACGAGGTACGAGTTTTTTTCTCACCCCTTCCAGCAAGTTTAAAGATTCACGTATTGTAGGACTGTGCCATGTTGTACGAATAAACTCGGTAACCTGCGTGCAACAACGCGGTCGTGGCTGCCAGTTAGGGAGCGTCCTTTCCTCGTAGCGGCAGCTAGGCTACGCCAATGAAAGTACAGCGCTCGCGGTACGAAAATAACGAAACAAAGAAAACGGCAGGTGAAACACGTTAAAACATCTGTGGGGCAACTGCAAAGCTGGAAAGAATTTTCGCAGCTAGCCCACCCACGGGGCGTCAGGGTGGAAGTTTGAACGCCGACGCGTGCTATGTACGCCTGGTGCTCTTGCAACACGGCGCCACCTTCACTCGCTCGATCATTACCCGGGGAGTAACAGCGTTAGTTGATGACACCAGGCGTAGAGAAAGCCCAGGTGTTGACGGCGACTCGCAACTTGCTTTGAATGAGAAAGTTAATGAAAAAGAAACCAGAAGAGGAGACTCCCTCATTATCGCGGACTGTGCTCAATAAACATCTCGGCCTGAAAAAAAAAACATCGCAGAACACATTTTGTGGCATTAGCAAAATTTAGAAATGTGAGAACGAAGGCAAGGAAACACTACGTGGCGGGCATTCAGCCGAAAGCAGTAAAGAGAAATACGCAAAACACGCTCAAGTTAATTTTTTATTGTATAGCTCTGCGCATCAGTAGTGTTGAATTTGCGTTATGTGCCCAGATATTGGGTCATGTCGCCTGTATTATTAATTATGTTAGTGCCAGTGTATAACAGCGTCAACGTTTGTTCATCATGTGTACAGATCACGGTATCTCAAGTTCACGCATGATTCGAAGGAAAGACTTCGAAAACAACGGCGCCATCACAGTAGACCAGACAGGTCTGCCATTTCAACGCTGCAAACGCCGTGTCCACCACGTGCTGGAATGTTGCAAATTCCGAGCATAGTCCGAATGACTTGGCTTTGATCCCGTAGAGGACGTCTGGCGGGATGGAGGGAGTCCTATCGCGATCCCTCTCGTCGACTTCCATTTGCCAGTAGCCAGTCTTGAGATCCATCGATGACAGACATTTTGCGTTGCAGAGCCGGTTCAATACGTCGTCTATCCGTGGAAGGGGGTTATAAGTCGTTCTTCGTGATCTTGTTCTGCCGAGTATAATCTACGCAGAAACGCAGGGTTCCGCCATTTGTCGTCAACAGGAATGCAGGAGTCGCCCACGGGCTCTCCGAAGGCCGAATGATTTCGTCGCGTAGCATTTCGTCGACTTGTTGCTTTGTAGCTTCTCGTTCCGGCGTCGAAACTCGGTCCGGGCTCTGATGAAGGAGCCTATAGCGCATTCTTCGGTTATTATGCGATGCTTAGCAAGTGGTTTTTGTCCAATCCTCGATGGCATAGAAAAACAGTCCTTGTATCGCCGGAAAAGACTTTTGAGCTGTTGCTGCGTACTGATGGGGAGACTGACTGTTGTCGAAGGCGGTTTCGGGGGCTATGGCCGTCGAGGTAGATGAGGCATAATCTGAGTGGACCAACGCATTTCTCGTTTCCACTATTTCCTCGGTGTATGAGATCATCGTGCCCTTGCTGAGATGGTTGTGCTCCTGGCTGAAGTTTTTCAACATTACTTTCGCTTTTCCTCCATGCAATCGAACGATTCCTCTTGTGATGCAAACTTTGCGGTCTGTCAGTAGATGTTGGTCGCCCTCCACGACCCCTTTTACGTCTGCCGGTATTTTGGCTGCGACGGAAATGATCATACGGGAAGCGAGGCGGAATGCTGACTTGATCTTCAAGCACACTCAGTACATGGTGACTCCGAGAGCTCTCCGGCGACATCACATGGTCCTCGGATAGCGTTATCGACTTCGACTTCAGGTCGATGATTGCTACGTGTCGGCTCAGAATGTCTATGCCGAAGATTACAGCTTGCTGGCACTGTTGCAGGACAACGAACGTCGCAGAGTAGGCCTGGCCATGAACTGTAATTCTTGCCGTGCAGATTCCAGTCAGCGTTATCAGGTGTCCTCCAGCTGCCCGAAGTCCGTCCCGTCCAGTCTTGGTTTCCTTCAACTTGGCGGCGAATATTCCACTGACGATGGAGTAGGCGGCTCCTGTGTCAACAAGAGCGGTGTCTTGTTGCCGTGGAGAAGCACGGTGAGTTCGGTGGTTCTTCGTGTGGCGTTGCAGTTAGGGCGGCGCTTCGGGTCACGGGAGCGTCTTGTTGTCCCCGTCATGTCAAGTCGGGTCGTCAAGTCTTCTTTGTGCGACGTTCTAATGACTTCGAGGCTTCGTTCGGGTCGCATCGCCTCGTCGTTGCGTCGTCGAGACGCGATTTCCGGCGTCTTTGGCGGCGGCTGAGGATCTTCAGGCATATAGACGAACAGCAACCTCACCTCCGTCGGTCGCTGCTTTTAGTTTTCCAGATATGGGCTGACGGACTGGCCACGGGCAGGTCCTGTGTACGGTCGGCGCAGCGGTGACAAGTAGCGTCCTGTTGAAGGCGAACGGGTAGGGCTTCGGGGGTTCCACGGCGTTGAGGCGATGTAGTTGGCGGTATCACGAGGCCGTTCACCTTGCTGCGGGCGCGGCTCGTTGACGGCGAACTCTCGTAGTCTTGTCTCCCGGTACGGGCAACGGCGGTAGACGTGGCCCGCTTGTCGGGAGCGATAGCAGAGCGGATGGTGGTCGGGGGTGCGCCAAGCGGTGTCTTTCTTGGGGCGACATGTGGGTGTGCTGGCGGCAGTGGCGGTGGAGGACGGAACTACGGCGTTACCGGGCCCTGACGCGGGCGCAAAGGAGGATCGTGTCGGCGCGCTACGGCGGCGTACTTCATCTATTCCGGCTGAGGCCGCGACGATTCAGGGACTCCAAGGGAATGCTCGATCTCCTCTCGGGCGACGTCGACAATAGAGGCTACTTGAGGTGGCGTCGAAGGGATTTGCGTACGACGGCTCTGATGTTCTGTCGGAACTCGTCGGAGCCCAGTGCTTGGATTTCGCTTTTCGGCGAAAGCACTCGATCGATTGTATTGTCCGAGTGTGCATTTCCAGCACCTTTATGCCCGTGGCTTCCGTCGAAATTTTTTGATAGACTCGCGTGGATTGCGAATCAATCCGCCGAAAAAGCTCTTGCTTCACACCATGCATGAGGAGGCGAACTTCCTTGACCTCACACATGTTCGGGTCGGCGTGGAAAAATAGGCGGACTAATTATTTGTGGTTCCTAATAGTTCATAATTGTTTGTGAATTATATTTAATTGGTAATTTAAGTAAACAAAGATTATAAATAAATAGAAAAGAAAGTGGATTAAGAAACAACTGGCAGCATGTGGAATATGAATCTACATGGTCGCACTACGTGTGCGATGCTCGTACCAACTGAGCTATCGCCGCACCATTTCCCCATCCACTTTCTGCACGAGGTACCCCTCGCTGAATGCGAAGCCGTGGATTCGTTTATATATATATATATATATATATATATATATATATATATATATATATATATATATATATATATATATATATTGCCACACATATTCCATGGCCAGCCCAGCTTTATTTTTTTCTCTTCATATCAACAAGAATATTGGCTATTCTAGCGTCCCCTTGCCTGATCCCTTTCTTGATAGGCATTATTCCACTTTTCTTGATGGGAATTCAGTTAGCTGTGGAATCCTTGTAGATATTTCCCAAGATATTCACGTATGCCTCCTATACACTTTGACAGCATCATGCCTCCATGACTGCATGCTGGTATCTTTACTGACTTAGGTGCCTTTTCATAATTTATCAAAGCCATACCGAGGTTGATCGTACTCCGCAGATTTCTCAATTACCTGATTGATGGCATGGGCAATATCATTGCACAATATCCCTTTCTGAAGCCAACCTGTTCTCTTGGTTGATGGAAGTCAAGTGCTGCCCAAATTCTATTGGAATTTATCTTGTAAATATTTGATACAATACTGAAAGCAAGCTAATGGGCCTATAATTCTTCACTTCTTTAACGTCTTCCTTCTTATGGATTAGTATAATGAAGGCATTTCTCCAGCTCTCTGGTACATATGAAGTCATGAGGCATTGCGTATAAAGGACAGCAAGCTTTTCAAGCATTAACATGTATCTCCACCGTTCTTGATTAAATAGACCGTTATTCCATCGTGTCTTGCCGCTGTTCCGCTTGACGTCTTGCAAGGTCCTTCTAACTTCATCTATAGTAATACGAGGACCCTCTATATCCTGTTCATCACTACTTCTAATGAAGGTTGCGTGGCTGCTCTGGGTACTGTAAATGCTAGTATAGAATTATTCTGCGGCTTTTGCTATATCATAATAATTTCTGATAATCATAATAATTTCTGATAAGCAGGGTATACCCTGCTTATCTTTCAGTAGATACATCTTGTCCTGTGCTATGCCCAGTTTTCTTCTCACTGATTTCATGCTGCGGCCACTTTTTTACTGCTTCTGCACTCTTTCCGACGTTGTAATTTCGAATATCGCTTACTTTCTGCTTGTGTATCACCTTTGACAGTTCAGCGAACTCTATCTGATCTCTTGAGTTAAAAACTTTCATGCTTTGTCGTTTCTTTATTTGGTCCTTGGTTACATGGGATACCTTCCCTGCTGGTTGCCTTGATGCCTTACCTCCCACTTCAATTGCTGCATCTGAAGTCAGCCTAGTTAGGGCTTCATTCATTACCTCTATGTTATGTTCAGCTCCTAATTCTAGAGCTGCGTATTTGTTTGCCAGCATCAAGCTGCATTCATCTGCTTTAATCTTGCTGCGCCTTAGTTGTCCTATTTCCTCTTGACAATATTTTTACTCTCTTTAAATTGAGAGTAATCTCACACTTAAGTAACCGATGATCACCGCTATTTACCTTGCGTAATACATCTACATACTGCACTATGTTGGGGTCGGCACAGAGTATAAAATCCATTTCATTTCTTGTTTCCCCGTTACGGCTTTTCGAGGTCTATTCCCTGATGTTGCACTTAGGGAAGAAGGAACATGTCTCCTCTAGTATTCCTATTGTATATGCCGCAGTTTTTAATTGCCCGTTATCCAATGTGATTTTCCACACTTTCGCATTGGAAGTCCCTCATGACTGCAGTGTACTGAGTTTGCACCTTTCTCATTGTTCTTCATAGAACTGTTCTATTTATTCATCATGATAACTGAAAGTTGGAGCATAGGCTTGTGTTACCTTTCTTTATATATCCTATAACTATTAGCTTTATTACGCCGACTGCTATACTTTCATGAATGCTGTAGGATTCTTCAGTGTTGCCCACTGTGTCCTTATGAATTAGAAAACTTTTCTTATCTAGATGAACTATGTTGCTAGGATTTGTAGATAGATTACATGTTTGTTAAACGATATAAAAAGAAAGCAAACATTTGCAAACATCGGTACCTTGAGTGCCTGTTTGAACAGGGATAAGTAAGTGTATCGTGAGCTTGTCCTTTTGTTGAGCGAGGCCTTTTAAATAATAACGGAACAAAATCCTAACGAAATTTTCAAGATACAGTCACTACAGCTGACTCAGGAGTAGCGAGATGTCAAGTGCATTTAATTCTATCGCGATTCCTGGTCTGAGACAGCGAGGTGGGTTAGTTGGTCAGCATTTATTTAGAACGTCTAATCTTTTGTACCTTTTGTGTTATGTTGCTGTTCGCTTGGGCTGTGTTAAAAGATCAAATGAATTCCTGAACAAGTCGCGGAAGCGCCACACTTCGTCATTCGTTTGACGAAGTGCGGACTTCGTCTGGTACATGTCCACAGCGTTTCCTGGACATGTTGAAGATTAGACGGAGAGAAGAAAGGCAAAACACTGATGTTAACTAGATAGCGTTAAAAAAGTTCTAGTAAGCACATATTGTGCCTCAGTTTTCTGTGTGTGTCTTTGCGCTTCAAAACCGTGAATATACCGTGTTCCAGCTAACACTAGCCGAGCTGCCGAACAAAAAAAAAGATTTAAAGGAAAACACGGTGCTACATGCAATTATAGGACCTACTGTGTTCGGTCGATAGCGTTACGGCAATTGAACACCGTAGGTCTTAAAATCGTATCTTGCACCGTGCTTCTTTAATAACTTTTTTTCCTTAAACAGCTTGGCTAACGTTAGTTGGGACACCCTATTCACCGACTAGCCTAGCTTTCCACGCTTGTGTAGATGCGGTAAATAATAAAGAGCGTCCTACCCTGCGCTGGGTGAAGGAAAAATGTGTATAGAAAGATGAAGTGAAAAGAAATGAAGTCCTGGTCAATGCGTGCACGGATGAGTTAGCGCAGTATATATAAAATCTTCAAAAAACACGAAATTGTTTTCATGTAAGGGATGGAGACACACGCATTCAAAACAATTATAGATGGATAATCATATATAAATAATATTAATGGCTAGCGGTAGTTTACTTCCCGCTGGCCATATTTTTTCTTTTATCGAGAGAGAGAGAGAGAGAGAGATAAAGCATCTTCATTGAAATGTCCCTGCTGGGTTCGAAAGGGGAACGGAGAGGCTGGGAGGCTAGCCCCGTAAAGCTCTCCTTTCCGTCAAACGCAGGCCAGGCCTTGAACCGTAGCGGCGTCCTCCGCCAGCCGGACAGCCCCAGAGCTGTTCTTCTGGGCATTCACTGAGTAGTATAGCCTCCCACTACTCAGGGTTTTTTTTTATTTCAGCATTGTGGTCTATGCTGTCTCTGTTATTGTTTGGAGCTGATGGGCATGCCCATATAATGTGATGGAGGCCTGCACGTGCTGTATTGCATGTCTTACAGGGTGATGAGCATGCTTCTGGATGTATTCGGCGCATGAGTTGTGGCGTAGGGAAGGGCCTTGTTTATAGGAGTCTCCATCTAGTTGCCTGGTGTTTTGTTTAACGATTTGTCAGGAGGAGGGTAATTATAGCGAGCATTTCGGTAGTATATTCGAGGATTTCTCCGCAAGTAGTCATCTGCTCGTATTGGGAAGCTGTTCTTTCTTGGTCTGGTTCTGGTTCTGGGGACCGTAGTTCTGTTTGGGTCTCTTCGAGGATTTGTTGTCCAGAGAGAGAGATGGGCCGTGCAAGTGACTCTCCCGGTTTATGCTTGCTCGGGCAGCGTCGTGCTCAGCGTTGTTCCCAATTACCCCCTCAAGGCCTGGCGTCCAGATGAGTCGAACAGTTATTCTGCGGGTAGGATGTGTTCCAATGAGAAATCGGTATGCTTGAGGTGACACAAGGCCCTTGGTGTCATTAATTACGGCTGCTTTGGAGTCGGCGGCGATGCATGATGCAGCGCTTGATGAGTATGCTAAAGCTATTGCAGCCTCTTCCCCTTCTTCTGGATGTTTGGTACGTATGGACCTAGTTGTTGCGATATCCATTTTTGTAGCCGTAACAACTTCCAGAGTCATGGCTGGTTGTGACGGATATTTTGCAGCATCAACATGAGCCATATGTTTAGCGTCTTTGAGCACTTTGCTGAGTATTTGAGCTCTTGCTTTCCGTCGCTCTGCGTTATGGCTTGGGTGCACGTTCCCTGGGGTGGGGAGATTATGAAGTTGTTCCTGATGTCCGGTGCAATATCTGTCTTTTCTTCTGTATTCGCGTCTGGTGTTGTATTGCCAGCTTATTTAGTATTATCCGTCCTGCCTTCGTGTGTGTTAGGCGTGCACAGTGTGATGCCTCTATAATTTCGTCCAGTGTATTGTGTAATCCTATAGGGCTAATAGCTCTTCGTTTGCGTTTTATCGAGATTAGTTTCAGCTGTCTAGTCGGAGCATATCCCAAGAAAAGTTATTTTCGTTACTTGGTAATATAATAAGCTTTATTTAAGTGGAACCCTAACTTTCCAAACGCTTACAGCTTTTTATCCCGAGTTTATAGACGTTTTGCTATCGTCTCACGCTTCTTGTCGTTTTTTTTTCTGCAGATATTCTACGACGAGCTTGGTTTCAAGTCCACGAATGCACTTTAGACCAAGTGAAACATGCTCGGTAACGAATTTTGCCGGTGCCGTTTACCGTACACATATCGCCATAAAGGCAAGTCTGTTAGAAGGCTGAACAACTCATCCAGTTCAAGTCTGTGCGAGTATATATACGGTCGTAGTTCTCGTCGTTATAAGCGTTCTGAATGGAATCGGTTGTCACGGGCTTGAAAAAAAAAATAGTGCTTCTCTTTAAGAGCATACGGGTGCCGACGGATAGTGGAAATCATCGATCGCAACACAGCGTTTAAATTTTAGACGTTATTTTATCAGCTAAGCGCTAATTTCACTCGCCTAGTCCGGTCAAAGATGTGCCTGCGGGGATATCGTGCGTCGAAGACCCAGTCTGCTGCGTGGAGAAAACTTCCGCTGTTCACATGCGTGCCTCACTCGTAGCTTGTTTGCTTTTACAGAGCTCTCTTGCGCCGCCGGCTTCCTCCACTGCCACGTTTCCCAACTTAGAACGCGTCTGGGGTTCCTTACGGCCGCAGGCAAATCGTCAGACGCATGCTAGCGCTGCTTATACCCTGCGTTTGCAGTCGCGAAATTGGGAACAATCAAGCGCGCGCATGTTTCGGTAGAGAAGGTTAATGAGGTGCCGGGCGTGTCGAGAACCTGAACCGCTAGTAGCAGTTCTGATGGTGGCACTGTGCACACAATGCTGAAGCCTAACGGAGAGCCTGAGCCTCTTTCTCTCTCTCTCGCTCTATGAATACTGCAGTTTCCGGTTTGCCGAAATACTGGAAACACGGAAGTGCCCATGTGGCGCTTGTGGCGCCATTTTCTGACGCTCTCGTCAACTAGAGAACACAGTACTGTAATTGCAATGCTGATGTTCCACGTATCAGCTGGTTCAAAGCCGTTCGCTGTAGCAACCGTTAGCGCACAGTGGAATTTTCTTTTTCTTCCCTTTTGCAAGAATAATGACGCAATAGAAGAACATTACTTGATGTGCAGCTTGATTCGCCTGTCATTATTCCCTGCGCACTACAAGAAGAACGTTCCCTAGTACATGCCACTGGCCCGGAGAGGTTTCTTAGTTGTCGAGCAACGATGAGCCCGCTTTACCCCCGTATTCAGAAATGAATCTTAACTTGAAGGTCTTGCTTGACTCGATATAAATGACGCCGGGTGCGAATGCGCCCAAGACGCGCTCACTGCGTTTCTTTCGCTGCGTTCACGACAGGCGTCGTTTAAAGCAAGTCAAGCATGAGCTTCAAGTTAAGACGCACTTCTGAATACGGGGCACTACAAAACCGTAGGAGGAGGAGGAAATCAAGAGAAAAGGCAGGGATGTTGACCAGAAATGCATCTGGTTGGCTATCCTACTCTAGGGGACGGGAGAGAGGGAATAGAAAGATGAGATAGAGGAAGGGGAGGAGGAGGAAAGCTGCGGTGAGCTCGCGCACGTACACGGAGGGCCTGAGTGCGTCAAAGGTGTTCGCATAGGCCAGTCGGCCTCAAGAAAGGCAAAAGTGCCTTCACAGCTGTGTGGGCCGACGAGCGATGGGGACGGTCTTCATGCAGCACTTGCACAGAAAACGGCCGATCGCCCAGTTGTCGCAATGCGATAGATAATGTTTGAGTCCAAACCAACCTGTGTGCTGGTGGAGGAGACAGCTCATAACCCCGACTAAGAGTTATAAAAGGGTTTAGAAGAGAGGTTTCTGTCCTGTTCCAAAAACCTCCTCGCTGCCCTCCTCTCTCAGCCCTAAGTGTGAGTATGCACCGCAGCCCAGAAAGTGCACCATGATGTGTCAAATGACCTAAGTGAACCCATTTACAGGTACGGGTATCAGTGGCACTTGACGAATCGAAAGGAAGCATTTGAGCAAGGAGAAGGCGAGCCTTGTTTTAAAGCAAAACGCTGAAGGGTGGGCCTGAACTATAACGTGTTCTGTAACTACAGACCTTCGGGCGTGTTGGTTTCTTGAATAAGTTGAGACCACTGCACTTACAAGCGATGCGGACCTACCTCGTCCGTGTTTCTTAAGGGTTCTGAGGCGCTATAACATAAAACTATTCCACTGGAATTTTATTCTGATCTCCTGACGTACAATTTACGTAGCTGCCATAACGAGCGTTGGTGGGCACTCGCAAAGTCTTTTGAATAGCCCAATCAAATAATGTCCCCATTTGCAGAACGTTACCATTATCATCATTACCATCATTACCAACCGCGACAGACTTTCCCTATCTCACCGGCTAACGAGAATCGATGAGCGTCGAGACTTGGAGAGGATTCGAAGGGGCCGAGACAGCGGAGGGAAAGTAGATCACCGGGAGAGGAGGCTTGTGCAGGTGCCTCCAGGTGGTGCGAGTAGTAATGAAGTTATAAAATGAAGTTACGCATGTCTTACGCAGGATTGACTGAAGGGGTAGAGTGATGGCAGCACCCGTGGTTGAAGCAGCGGATGGACAGTGGGGCTAGTTTCGGTACAGGCAATAAAGCGTCGCCATGGCACTGGTAGCCAGAGGAAAATTCAGTAACTTTTGTATATGTAGTGTGGCTTTATCTTCTCAAGCTACATAGTAATAAAGCAAAGTGGTGCAATTTTGTGCAGAAATAAAATGTGTTTTCGGCTACCCTCCTTTTTTGCGGTCCTATATCTTTATTTAATCGCTCCATTCGTTGCCGCATAGGGGGCGCTTTCGCTGTTATCGCATCTTATCGCTTCGGCCTGCATTGTGTTCGTCTGCTCCTGCCGCTTTCTATGCACGTGTACGTTTTTTCGTGTGCTCTGCAGTGAAACATTTTCTTTCTGTGCCCGCGAAGGTTCTGGCGATGTCGAAAAAACTAGAAAAAGACACAAGGCATGCCGCGTGGATGTGTGGTGTGGCAACTCGGGGAGCAGCACAAGGGCGAAACTTGTGCGTTTCCCAGTGTACAAGGTAAGCGCACTTTTTCTGCAGTCGTTATGAAGAAACAAGCGCAATTCTTATCAAAACAGCTACAAGACGAAACGAAAAAAAGTTCCGCGGTTGCTCTATTGTGATATCTTTTTGATTTGGCCGGGCGCATTTTTCTACGGTGTTGCAAGAAACTGGATCTACTTGTTGACAGTTGCTCATGAGCCGATTGAAGCTAGCTGACACGCAGACGGAAATTTTGCTTCGGTATATGTTAGCGGTTACTCTTCATTTTTTACACGATGAGAAAACTTGCAATTTATATGTTCCGAAGGTGTTTGAATGCTTTTTGCACAACCTGGTTATGCTGGAGAGCATTGTGGTGACCAATTCTTTGTTGTGACATTACCACCATGAAATGTTAATGAACACTGCAGAAGCAAAAAAAAAATTAGGTAGGAGTCACCATTTACGTATTGAATTGCACCAAGAAGTTTGAGTTATCTGTGCGACAACGAGGTGCGCTTCACTTTTCAAGCTGTGCCTAGAAGGACAGATTTTTTTTCTTCGCTCCTTCCTACTCTCAACTTTAGTTTCGCTTTTAGGTGTTCCTAAATCAGGACCACGCGGTATTTTTGCTCGTTTATCAGGTGAGAGATATGGCGAAATTACGCGAAATGGGGTGTCCTCGTGGTGCTGACGTGGGAGCAGATGCATGTTACAACGGCTACCGCCTCTGCCCGGACCATCATCACGAAGAGGGCCGACCTGCCAACCCGGCCAAAACAAGACTCTTTTGATCGGCTCTGTCGACTGTTGGAGTGGAAAAGCAGTCCCTGATTCGTGAAGGTAAGGAAAAGTTATTAGTGCTTTCGAATATGTGCTTCCGTCGTTCATTATTTTCGCACAGAAACGGGTTTTATTTATTATTTGGGGTTTTACGTGCCAAAACCACTTTCTGGTTATGAGGCACGCCGTAGTGGAGGACTCCGGAAATTTTGACCACCTGGGGTTCTTCAACGTGCACCTAAATCTAAGCACACGGGTGTTTTCGCATTTCGCCCCCATCGAAATGCGGCCGCCGTGGTCGGGATTCGATCCCGCGACCTCGTGCTCAGCAGCCCAACACCATAGCCACTGAGCAACCACGGCGGGTTACAGAAACGGGTTGACGGGTGCCCGGCGCTCGTGCAATGAGCATGGCGAGTGCTGTCTTTTTCACGTCGTCTGATACGGCACCGGGCGTCATATGTCGTTACGCAGCGAAATTTGTTCCGCGCGCGCCAAGAAACCGCGCTCTCCTCAGTTTATCGCCTGCTCAGCTGCGGTCCGCGATGTTCTCCATTATCGGCCGAACTAAAAGGCCTAACAGTTTTCGCTTACAATGAGCGAATTCAAGATCGTAGAATATCCCGCCGTGCTTGGCGCTCCTGCATAAGATACGGCGAAGCCAGTTGCCGCGCGCTGACCTGTTCTCCCAAAGTTTGGATGCTGCTTTATAGCGGAAGTTATTCCGGAGCGAAAATTCCAATGCTCAGTTGCCCAGCACCTTTAAACCATTGGAAGTTAGTTTTCCTCTTATGGGCATTTTGCGGGAAAATGAAGCCAATGTAAATAAAACGCTCAATTACGTAATCCTTAACAGTATATATGAATAAAAAAACTTTCATCGATCGAGAAAACTAGCTCAAAAAACTGATGCCTAGTACTTTCCGCCAGCTATTGAGAAACCAGCAATGCTTAACACGTTACATTAGTCTATAGCAGCACTAAAACTTAGAACTTTGCTTACTGAATTTTAGAGGCGTATTTCTAGTTGAAATTCTACAACTAGATATAATCACAACTGACCTGCATGGATTAAAAATACTATTTTTTGCTAGTATTGCTTGGTTTTCACTACTCCGAGGCATTCAGTGCACATGCATGGAGCACGTTTTCTTTTTTTTTTTTTTTTGTGTGTGTGTGTGTGTGTGTGGGTACAACCAGCGGCGTAGCTACGTCGTCTGGCACCCGGGGCCCATAGGTCTTCTGTCACCCCCCCCCCCCGGTTGTAGTCGAGGAAGGCGAGGATATCGACAATTTTTTCAGACGTATATGACACCCCCCCCCCCCCCACGGGCCCCTTGCACCCGGGGCCCACGGCCCCCCGGCCCCCCCTGTCACTACGCCACTGGGTACAACGGAATGAACTAGAAGAGTCGCAAGGTTTCAGTTCCTTATGATAATTGACGATGAAAAAGTAGCGGATACAGGGGTTCAATGCACAAAGAAGCTCTAACCACCCTTTGTTTCAACAAAACAGCAACATTCTTAATACTTTATCAACACTTCGCATAACAATCGGTTCTGCATTCAACTCCCGTAATCTGCACACTCACTGCAAAAGAGGTTTACGGTGGTTTTTTTGTATGCATGTTGGTGCTGTTGCCCCGAACTATATTGCGTGTCATATGAGCAAATTCGAATACATGACGCGCTATATTCCGTCTTCTTTATAGACTCCAGCCAAAGGTTAGTTCTCCATGCTTACCCTTTACCTGGACCACGTGGCCTTGCTGCAGGCGGCAATGTGGAGGTGCGTTTGGCGTTTCCGGAAGCATATGCCCAGGAAGGACAAGGTAAGTACATCAGTTTTGCTGACAGTTTTTCATGTAGCTCTTAATTCTGTTAGCTGTTTTTTCTGACGGCATAAAACAGAGACTCCTTGCTCCCTTTTTATAAAGAATATTAGGTTGTTATTTGCACGACGAAATCATCGAGCGACAACACATGCCCTAAGCGGCCTAGCTTGCATGTGTGCCGTGATGTAACGTGTAAACAATGAGTAAAAATATTCGATATGCCAACACTGAACGTCTCGTGCTGCTTTTGGTAACAGGTGCCATAACATGAAGTTCGGTCTGTATCAACGCTGGCTTAAAGGATGAGCGCGAATACCTGCTTGTAATCAAGCGTAAGGTTCTAAGAGGTACCTGAACAGCATATTAAGAGTGTTTTTTGGTATGTGCGCTAGAAATGTGATAATGAACGGGCTTTTCATGTCTTGTTTCCATAACTGTGAAGCGATGTCATGTGGCACGCCCTTGTCGCCAATGTAATTCGCTAATTAACAATTGAACATGACACTCTAAAACAGACAGGACACTGTGCTTGTCTTGCGAGACTTGCAGACATTCATGGCAGATAGATGCATGGGAGTTACTAGCTAAGTAAAGGCTGCTGCCATTTGGCTAGAAGCTATTGGTGCCTACCACACACACACACACACACACACACACACACCGTCATCATTTCGAACCGTTTCATGTGTTGTAGCCCATTCGCGTCCTTGCAGTGTAGTCTTAGATATGTTCCATACGACCATAACGTATCGGTTATTTGGGGTGTAATAAAGGTGGCGATAAAAGCGGCCACGATGTGGCTCACGTTTTTTTTTAAATTTCATTCTTTCTTTTACTTGTATACGCTCATACTAGAACATAATCAACCTAATTATGGGACAAGGAAGTGGCGCTGAAAAACCGAACAAGGCCCACTAGGTAGACTGTAGCATATGATGCATCTGCGTTAGTACCGGTTATTGGGTTTTGCAGTCTGTAACAGATCCCGTCCTTAATGGTTACTACATTTTCTAATTAGTAACTATGCGAAAGCTGCCGTTATTATGCAAATGTTAACACGTCAGCGACTCTGTTCATATTTATCTAAATAAGAAAAAGACAGTGACTAACATTTAGTAGCTGATAAGTAGTAAACAAACCGGTATTTTCAATGCCAATCATTATGTGCCTAATGCCACATACTTTTGTGGTAGGTAGGTATAGCTCCTCTTTCGCTTAATTTCAAGCATCTTCAATAATATTACAAATATATGCGGATGTCACGTGCTGTCGGAATTGATTTTGCGCATGGCCATTCGCAGGTTGCTCCTCATCAAGCATTTTTTTGGTTTTTTTTTTGTTTGTGACGTTCACGACACAAGAACAATTGCTCGCCTTATACGAAACACCGGTACACCTGGTAATGCGTTGCGGAAGTCTGAATGACACTGGATAGCCAGTCATATGCAAATGACTCCCGAAAACAAGGCTTCCAACCGTGTTTGGAATCTGCATAATTCTTCTTCCAGGCTGTATATCGTATATAACGATCGATGTCTCGTTTCCTTTACCTGCTGGTACCAAAGCAATACTGTAAGCGACGTAAAGACTGCACAGCAACTGATCTTCATCAGCTGCGCCCGCGCGCCCGCATTTGTTTATCCCGCCTACCGCGAGGAATAATGCACTGCCTACTCCGTGCGCCAAAACATTGGCCTAGGCATCCGGCTCCTGAGCCACATGCAGCAGTGCATCCAGAATTGATGCAAATGGTCGGAAGAACGTCGAGGAAATGGCCTCGCGTTGCAAGACGTGCACCCCCCCCCCCCCCCGTCGGACCAAGAAGCGTGTGATGATATACCATGCACCGCTACCAAATCCCTCACCGCGCTCGCATGTTATTATGCTCCATCTGACGACCTCTCCATGCAGTGCGTAGAAAGCTAGGGATAACGTCAGGCAATCGGACAAGAGAACCAGACGAAGGACGCCGTACGGCGCCGGCTGAATTAGAGCGCTGGAAGCGTAACCGTCAGTAGTAGCTTAGCAGACTGGTAGTAGATTAGTACTATATATAGCTTAGTAGTAGCTTTGTAGATTAAGGATTAGTATACCTCACAATGTGCGAGCGTTCCTTCCTTCCGCAGAGCACTGTGTCGACTCTCGGGGTACTTTCACATTTCACGCGGTGAGCAATCCACGGAACTTGCGTTAATCTCGCTTTTTTTTTTAATGCGTCAGAGTTACGCCTTCCGGAGGCGCAAGCGACGTGCTGCCAAACGTGCTGCAAAAACGACGGAGAAGAAAGGTGTACGCGCCGTAAAGGACCGCCCAAGCCACTCTGCAGCGGAGCGAAGCCAGCGTTAAGTCAGCCTTCGGCTGCCAGCGTTGCGCGCCCGCTGAGCAGCCGTGTGCAAATTAGAGAGCTTTAGCTGAGCGTTACGGAGGCCGCTTCGCTGTAGGACTTCCGCATCCGGCAGCAAATCGCACAAAGCCGCTCGGCGGGAAAGCTACAGTGCGCGTGCTCACCACACTCGTGGCGGTATAGCGGAATGTGGAACGCTCCGTGGCTCTCGCTCAGCTGTACAGAGCCCATTGAGCGGAGCGTATCGGTGCGTCCGCTTGGCTTTTCTTTAGAGTGTTTTAGTTGAGCGTGTTTACGTTCCGCTAAGCAGCTAAGCGGAGCGGAAGCGCGAATGCGCATGCGCCGGCCGCTTAGCCGTAAGCGGGCTAGCGGAGCGAGGAACACGGTCCGCTGAGAAGCTGCCTGAGCGGAGCGTGCTGCGCAGCGCTTTGGCTAGCGTTGGCGTCAGAAAGGATTGGATTGGATGCAGGAAGCAAGGCACTGGCTATCACGTGGCGTTTCCCAAGACGGCGCTTTATATTCCATTAGGTAAAATGGACCGGTAACGCATTACAAACGCACGTCTAGATACTTCATGGAGAAATAAGTTATATATAAACATATATACGTTTTACTGTATAAAACTGATCAATATGTGTTTTTATTTTCTTTCATTACCCTGAATTTGGCCAGAGGGCGCTGCAACTACGAAAGGTCCGCTCCGCTACGCTAAACGTATAAGTGAAAATAATCACTCGCCGCTCCGCCTTGGCTTAGCGGGGCCACTCGGAGCGGAGCGTACCGTAAAGACGCTCAACTAAAACACTCTTTTATCGCACCACATACGAACTGACTGCACGCTGCACATCGCTCGCGTCTCTCTGGGAGACGCGCCTTATCAGTGAGTGGTGAGCGGAGCGGAGCGTGAACGACGCTCAGCCAAAACTGTCGAATCATTGCGAGGATACGCTGGTCGGAGCTGAGCCGTAAGCGCTCAGCTGAAAGCATCCATTGGCTGACACGAGCCCTGCAGCATTCCCTGCACGGCACGCAATTAGTTAGACGGAGTGATGGTGATTGCTGCGCGTGCGCGTGTATATTGCACGAGTATGCGAATGTAATTTGCCCTCCCCGCCCCCCCCCCCCCTTCTTTCCACTCAAGGTGGACGGCCTTAGCCGCTGGGCCACATTGGTTATGGAGGCAGAGTTGCATCTCATTTACGGGCTGCTTGTCCCATTCTCGGTGTCGTTCAATCAGCGATTCGGGCTCGAACGGTCGCCGGCGCAGCTGCCGCTGTGTACGTACTCGAGGCAGCCGCAGCGCGTGATTATTTAATCAGACGCCTGCTGCAGAAGGTTGGCAGAGCGAACGCGCCGTCGCGGCGCGAGGCCATCTTCAATCGAGCAGAGTGGAGGTCGTCGCAATTCCCGTCATTCCTGCATACCGCGGCTCTCTTTGACCATGCATTGTGCATGGCTGGGGCACCTGGCGCGCACGCTATGGGGCTGGAAGAGCCTTGCACGTGGAAGAGCCGTTGGGATATACGGTATAGTTTGGCACGAGACAGACGAGTGTTACGCGAGAAAGAAATGTGCTTAAAGGCCACTTCAGGCAGATATGTATGACAGCGGCTGCAGTCGTCTGCGTCGTATGTGGTAACTGGTTATTACCAAATTCGAGAAAATTCGAGTATCTAGAGAATTTCAGCGAGTATCTAGTAGAACCAAACAGCCGGAGTGTCGGAGGACGGTTCGCCCGGATCCCGCGGGTCAGAAAGAAAAATGGCTGCCCAAACTGTTGCAGCCTATTGAAATAGGTCAGCGATCGAATGTTATTATTGGTAACACTAGTTGGACGAGGCGGACTACACATCGATTAGTTCGCGCGCAGATGTGTTTTACATTTACTTGTAGGGGAGATAATTAGGTTGCAGGGAATGTTGCTATACTTAAGAAAAATAAGGAGGAGGAGTTGTTAAAAAAACTGTCATTAATTATTCCATTTGTTCGCTCCACAGTAACCCATGCACGAAATGCAGCCGATACGAACTCGATCTTAAAGTTCTTCTCAGCATTAAACTTTCCGATTGGTTAGCCGGTTTCAACGCGCCCATGTTTCCCACTTTATACTACTTGCTCATTTCGGCAAGTGACAACAAACGACTGACGTGCTTCAGCGGTGAGGAACAATCTCACTATTGCCGCGTCATTCTTTCAATGACAAGGGCCTAACGCGCGTCAAAGTGACGGTGCAAAGCTTTCCGTAGCAATGACAGGAATTATGAACTGCTGGGATATAAAAGAACCGCGCATGCGTTGTGTGCTTTCTTTCTTTGTCCCTGTTTGCGCAGTAATAACGTCGGCAGTAATTATCGCTGCATTTCGGAACGACTTGCTGCTCTCACGCCAGGAAAAAAACTTGGCAAACTCCTGTGACATTGCAGAATGACGACTCAGCTTTCAGAGCCACAGAGTATTTGAGACACAGGTCGGCGGTACTCGGTTTCTCCGCACTCGGCACTCCTGTTGTATTTTTTCAGCACTTTCCCAGCAAATATTCGTTCTCAGTTTCGCGTTCAACTTTTTTCATTCCCTTGTGCAACCTCTTCACTGCAGGAAGGGGTAGCTGGTATCTGATCAGGGGTTATAAACGCATGCTTCTGGCAGCTCTAGTTCAGTTACAGAAAAAAAAAAAACTTTTGCTTCAGCAAAGAAGAGTAATAACAATATAAACGAATGAATGCCATCTTCATTAGAAAGGCTGGCGCTTGGGGCCTCTGTTAGGGGCTCGGGGAATTCAGGCGCGGGTGTGGTTGGAAAAAGAGGGGTAAGTAGATGATGGCCTGTCAGCTGCGGCTGCGCTGGCCTCGCAGTCTGAACAGCAAACCGGAATCGTCAGCGAAGGCCAGAACTGAGTTGCGCACGTCACGCTTATCGAAGTATAGTAAAGGCAAGGCGCAGAAGACCAGGACTCAAGAAGAACACAAACGACAGGACCGGCGCCTTCTTGAGTCCTGGTCTTCTGCGCCTTGCCTTTACTACTTCAAGCATGAACCAACTAGCCCAAGCAAGAGTTTTACTTGACGCTTATCGAGTTTGTCTGTTGGTCGCATACCGCGCCTCGTAGTTCGAAATTGTTTCAGATTTTTGCGGCGTACCGTTTCGTGAGCCCGACATTCGCAGAAGTGGTGTTTGGTCGTCGGACGACACGGTGTGCGGCATTCGAGGCACTGACGGTTGAACTGCATCGGTGTGTCCTCGTCTTCGTTGTGGGTCCTTCTTCTTTCCTTGGGAATATAGGGCCTCCAGCGGTCAATGACACCAGAGGTTAGGGAGGGTGGCCTCCTCAGTCCAGGTAGCCATTGGTATTTGCTGCTTGCCTGGCCTGGTTCACCAGCTTTCGCTGGTCCTCCAAGTCCGGGGCCGCGAGCATGTCATCCCGCGATTCTTGGCTGTCTTCTTCTGCGCTTCTGTCTTCGGTCCTTCGTTCTCCGTCTTCATTTTCTTGATTGCTTGGTTCTGCAAGGTTAGAAAAACAAGCAAAAGGTTGTTATGTACGCGGAAAAGCGGTTATGTGGAGTCGCAATGACTAGCTGCTTTTGCTTTATTGTACAGTAAAACGAGCATTTTAACGACCATTTCAAGAACGGAGGAAACTCGAGTTTCACACCAGCAGCGCCAACAGAATGGGGTGAACGCAATGCCGAGCACGAACAAAACACCATGGACATACAGGAACAGAAACTGCCCCTTGTGCTCTTTTCACGTATAGTAGGAACGTTCAGCGCGTTTCGTGCAAAAAATGTGGCACCGGAGGACGATGTACCATCAGTTCACTGAAGCCCGCACGTTTCCTTACTAAACAATCGGCCGAAATCACTCACAGCGATGCGCCGCCGGGTAAATTTCAAGGCGCGCCGCGGAACGCCCGTCCACACTGACGCGACGACGGTGCTGCCACCTGTAGCCCGATCTCGCATTCAATAAGTTTGTAGTGTAGTTGCCGAATTTACTGGGCGTAAAGGAGGCAGTTCAGCACCGCGTGGTATACCTCGTCAGCCACCGTACAAAAACGCAGACGACGTAGACCGTTCGCGCTGAATACTAATGAGGAAGTCGAGAGATGTCCACAGGGAGCGCCACGGGCATGGGCGACAACGAGGCGAAATTGTCGAAAGCTAGGTTTCTACATTTTGTTGCAGCATGACAGCTGCAAAAAAAAGTCAAGTCCAGGACCTAAGGCATACGGGACGGATTATCTGGCCTCATCATTGAACCATACCGCAAACGAACAAGTGCATAGTTTTCTTATTGCACTTCAAATAAAGGGAGTGAACAACGGTTGAAGTGTCCCCACTCTGGGATATTGTCCATGAATCAGGCGACACGAAGGTTCCACATATATAAAAAAATTCCAGTAACGAAAATAAAACGGATAACTGCAAGTTGAGAAACGAAATCCTAAGAGATGCATAAATGAAGTGAATAATAAGTAGATGTTAGAGTAAAGAAAAATGAGAATACGAAAAAGGAAAAAGGTTAGCTTGCAATTCTCGCCTAGCGCAGAAAATTGAAAATGGCATCACAAACATTCCTGCGGCTATTACCCAGACCGGTAGCGTCAAAGGAACAGGCCACCGGAAGAGTCAAACTCGTCCCAAGAGTTCGATAGCCTTATTAAAAAATATATTTTCCTTCGAACAGTAATACGATGGACGCTATATTTTTCGTGTCTGTTTGCCAGTTTCGCTTCTCGCTAGCTCTTCAAACATTCCAGTATAACAAAAATCCACTTAAATATAATTTCATGACCACATGCAAGCTCATGAAACGTGTGTCAGCTGCTTACTTTTCACGATGATTTTCCTGTGGACACTTTTTGTACGTTTTGCTCAAATGCACGACCTACTTTGTCACAATAAACGACTCGTCGCAAACACCTTGCCACTCCGATTTGCATATGTTGGTGCAGTCGTTGGTGGAGTGGCAAGCCAACTTTGTTCCCCAAGCATACATTTGTATTACTACGATGTCTCACTTTGACAGGCCTTGTGTAATTATTGAAACGAAGCACTGTTGAGAGCTCCGAAGCTCAGTTGACTGAAACGTCACACTTTCGCGTAACGCTGCTATGCCGTTACCTCATACACTTCTAACTTCTCTTCACGTGACCACTGACACACCCAGCGTCCCCTCCGAAGTTCATTGCGCTATCCCCAGGGACTCGCTCAATAAACTTTCGCCGACATTTGGAGAGGGCATTCTTCCCTGCATATCTAGTCACATGACTGTGCACCACACGCATATTAACCAGTGCCCCAAATATACTCCTTACTATACTGCGTGTACACCTTCCTTGTCAGAGCAGGCGGCACATGGTGCAATTGCACGGGCGCGTCGAACTGACGCAGTACAATTTCCGAGCTACTTCCTACACGGGGCTCCTACTCTGTAATAGCATGGAGAGATGGGCTAGTTGGCAAGGTATTATGAGAAAACTTGCAAGAAAGACACTGGACTGCCTTTTCTACGTCGGGTGTCTTTCTTGCGTTCCCTACTCTGTGACGTTCGACTTCGCGCACATGTCCGCTTTCTTCGGAAGAAAGTAAAACCCCGTAGCCCCGTCGTACTAGCCTGCTTCTTGGCAAGCATGAACCGATTGTGCAGCTTCAAAAGCACTGCCGGATAAAGTTTTCCTCTGGAACACCGCTTGCAGCTTAGAGACAAAAGTGTGATTCGTAGGCGCTTGTTTGCGTAGTTGTAGAAGTCCAAAACTGGCGCTATAAAAAGTTAGAAGTTTGTTGTACTTACTCAATTTTCTTTGCACTTTCAGTGGTGATACTCACGTGACGAAGAAATTTGGAGGACGCTTAAGCTTCGCCTTTAAGAGGGGAAAGCGATAGCACTCAAAGATCCCAGACTGCTTCTCACGCTTCCCGACAACTGCAGCTTATGCCACCGTAATGTTTACCGGGAAACGCTGGCGACGAACGCTATGCACGAAGGTGAGCTTTCTGGTAAAAACGCGGCCACTTGCGTTGCCCTTGCGAGGGCCGCGATGCGGTGGAGGCGAGCGCCATGTGGAGGTGTTGCAAGGAACCGTGCGCGCCTCTTTATGGCCTTAGAGACTTGCGTTCGCCGGCGGGTGCAAATCTCGGAGGCCATGACCGCTTTATGAATTTCAGAAGCGCTGGAAAGTGGGTTTGTGTTACAGTTTCCGTGTAACAGAATTATGTCTTCTCGTATATGCATATTACATTCCGATGCTATCACGTCTGTAGGTTGTGTCTAAGTCCGACTTTACGATTTTTCTGACGAATTTTACTTTCAGAAATTCAGTTAGTCCAGGAACTTCGTTGCGCTACATGCATAGCCTGCATGCGTGGTTCGGAAGTACTTTTGCCTAAACGATGGTCGACGCTGGAAGGGGGACGCTGGACATCGACGCCGGATTTTCGTCGACACGGGACCCCTTACGCTCTCGCGTTAAAATGAGAAATTGGCTTCCAACAAGATTACGAACGCGCTTTGTCGCGCTGGAGCATACACGGCAGCGACGAACGTTGTGCGAGACCGAAATAGAAGCGCCAACGCTCGGCGCCGCCATTGCAGCCGTCGCGTGACCCGCTCGTTCAGTGGCCGTACTGTAGTACGTTAGCGTGAAGCCGCCCTCGGATTTCCACGAAGCCGAAAGCGCGGGAACCCCGGCGCGCGCTTTGCTACGACAAGCACGTGGGTTGGCAGCCGGCCTGCCGTCCGTTTCGCGTTAGCCAAGTCCCAAGCCGCGCGACGATCAAGGTCGTCTCCCCCGCCGTCGTCTCTCTATTTCCGCGGCCGCAATTTTTCTTTCTTTTTTTGTTTTGCTTTAGGGGCGTGCGACAGACTGCGTGGCTCCCCGGTGCGACGCGGGCTCGCGCTCCTCTTTCCCGACCCTGGCAGCGCGGCGGGTGACGTCACACTCGCGACGTCCTGCCGCGCTCTCTGTCGCGGCACCTCTTTGCCTTTGCGCCCTCGTTTGTTGTTCAAACGCGAAATACCCCTCCAGCAACGAACGCTGTTCTGCTCTAGCACGGGATGTCATCATCATCATCAGCCTGATTACGCCCACTGCAGGGCAATGGCCTCTCCCATACTTCTCCAACAACCCCGGTCATGTACTAATTGTGGCCATGCCGTCCCTGCAAACTTCTTAATCTCATCCGCCCGCCTAACTTTCTGCCGCCCCCTGCTACGCTTCCCTTCCCTTGGGATCCAGTCCGTAACCCTTAATGACCATCGGTTATCTTTTTTTTTTTTTTTGAATGCGAATGTTTGTCCTGTGGTATGAAGCGTTAGATGCGTGCAGATTATGCATACGCGCATAGTTAATTACGTCTGATAAAATGAAACCTAAGTAAGATCCATGGTGCGGATCATAGATCCACAGATGGCAGTCAGGTCAGTCTTGGATGTAGTCCCACTTTTGACAGGTAGTAGAGCCCTGATCAGTGCAATCAGGGACAATTCTACAAGAGGTGCGGTAGATCTGCGAGGGCAGGGCGGAGCACCCATGAAGGAAATGACACAGATCTTTCTCTGAAGCTGAGAACACATCACCGTGGCAATCAAATATTTCTATCTCGGCTATAATAATGAACCAACATGACAAAATTTTCCTGTAGTACGCTCCCTAGAGGGCACGTAACAGCTTCGAGCGTATAACCAAAATTTGCTATATATGGCCTGGTGAGGGGTCCTTAAGAGACAGGAAGAGGGCGATGTGGATTAGAGAGCAAATGGCGATAGCCGATATTCTAGTTGCCATTACGAGAAAAAAGTGGAGCTGGGCTGGCCGTGTAATGCGTAGGGCAGATACATAACCGGTGGACCATTAGAGTTTCAGAACGGGAGCCAAGGGAAGGGAAGCCCAGTCGTGGATGGCAGAAAATTAGGGAGGGGGGGAGGAGGGGGGCGTGATGAAATTAGAAAATTTGCCGGCGCAAGTTGGAATCAGCTAGTGCCAGACAGAGGTAACCAGAGATAGCTGGGAGAGGCCTTCGTCCTGCAGTGGGCATAAAAATAGTAAGATGATGATGATGAATTGCGCTAGCTCTTGTGGAGCCTTTTTCTTCTTGTTTTTCTAAGTGAAGCTTTCGTTGCTTCTGCCTTTTTTTTTTCAGTTCCAGTTTTTTGGTTTCAGGTGCGATTCGCAGCCAGGTTAGTAACTGTATGGGACGAGGTCCCAGAGACGGAGCACTGTTATATTTGGTTTTGGCAAATTCGGACTTACGAAATCGCCACAAAGATGGCAGCGGCCGCGTTGCGCTTTTCTCGGGGCACCACGCAGTCTCGCGAGGTGACCCGCGCCAGCCAGCCTGGCAACTTTCCTGGAAGACGCGGTTCTGCAGGCGCGCATCACAACGTCCGGTAGTTGACGCGATTGCTTAGTTATTTCGAATGTGGTTCTCGCGCAGCAACATTAAGCGGTAAGAAGAGGCAGAAAGAACGTCCTTCATTGGCGCTCTATCTGTTCCTTCTTCTTCCCGCTTAGTTTTAGAGCGCCAGAACCACATTGCAAGCATGAACCAACCAGCCAGCCCAACATCTCATTCTGATTAGATGCTTACTAAATTTTTTACTGTTTCTCCTTTGTTTGTTTGTTTGTTGTTGTGTTTGTTTGTTTGTTTGTTTGTTTGTTTGTTTGTTAGAATAGTTTCAGGTGCCTCTTTACAGCTAAGGAAGGAACATTGGCGCCAGCTGTAACTGTCCAGTATCAAGATACTGTGAAGTCACAAGAAGTAACGAAGAAGGCGTACGGGCAGGCATTCACTGCGCGTAATGTGAGAAGAAAACTATATTATATTGACACGTTAGGTCCATTACACGTGCCCCACTGTAGGGAGCGTGGCGAAATGTGTCACCACGGATCTCATTAGCCGGTATCACGTGTGGAATACTAGCAGTGCTACTAACTTGCGTAGCCAGTTTTCCCCTAACTTGGATAAGCAGATTCCGTAGATTAAGAGGGACTTTTCGTTTACTAATTAACAGTTTACGGCACTGCTATCCGGTAAATTTTCGCGTACTTTTGTTGCTATTTTAGTATACGTACAATCATACGTTAGTAAATTAGATTTCTACCAATTACGTTATAGTAAATGGCCCCACAATTAGCCTTTGGCCACACAGTGAGGGCAGAAAATCGTATTCATTTTGTGAAATAAACTTGAAACTATTTTTGTAAAGTACGGTTGTTCAGATTCTCAATACGGTTTCTCTAAAGGCAATTTTTCTTTTACGCAGATAGAGCGCAACCTTACAGTTTACATTCATTTCTAATTCGATTTCCAAGTATATTAATAATGACGTTGTTGCAGTAAAGTTGAAATGACGTCGCAGTGCAAGTTGTGCTACAGCACAGCCTCGTGCTTGAAGCTACATTCGCAGAATAAAATGAGCACCGTTTACACATTGCTCTACGTGAAAAACAAGTTTGGACAACAACGAACTGTCGAGATTGACACGAAACCTTATTCGAATTGCAAGGAAGAAGGGTGCTAGATCTCACTTACAGAAAGTCGCACTGTCAAAACATTATGCCACTTCGCCACATTCACGTAAAACACGTGTAACACGTGTAAACACGTCTTGCATACCGTGACGTACTGGAACAATGATCGCCATCAAAACACGCCACCACTTCAGCATTTCCGCGTATCGGTCGCCGCGCAGCCACTGTAGGGGTTTCTCACGTGTCTGAGCTTTATTGCGATAGCAGTTACGTACAAACTCCAGGCGGATTCTCGCCGTCGCCGTGATGTTTCGTATACAGTCCAGGGGCCGAATTCACAAAGGTTTTTATTCGTGAGTGCTGTTTTGTACTGGCTGATCACCTTCGCACGAACGCTTTAAGCATAAGAATGTTTTGCGATTACGGGCCCAGGAGCGCCAAGATCACCTCACGGCCCGCGCGTAATGATCGTGATTTAACATGGTGGGTAAGCTGTGGGTGCGAGGAAAAGCGTGCGAGGGGTGAGCCAAGGATGGTCGCCTAACGCTCGCTGTCTTCCCGCGCACACAATGTTTCAGGTCACGTGATCCTGTGCACGTTAACCCGCCGTGGTTGCTCAGTGGATATATGGTGTAGCACGAGGTCGCGGGATCGAATCCCGGCTGCGGCGGCCGCATTTCGATGGGAACGAAATGCGAAAACACCCGTGTACTTATATTTAGGTGCACGTTAAGGAACCCCAGGTGGTCAAAATTTCCGGAGTCCTCCACTACAGAAAGTGGTTTTGGCACGTAAAACCCTATAATTTAAAGAAAGTGCACGTTAAAGGGGAGGGGGAGGGATAGTAGGGGGAACCTACCTCTCCTCATTTAACTCTGCCGCGGCATTGCATGGTTGTCCGCTAGGGGAGCGCATGCGCGGTGGCGCACGCACCCTATCTTTGAGGTAATCTGCGGTGGGTGCAAAAGCTTAGGGGCGAGCCGAGTGGACTTGTGGCTTCGTGCCCGCTACCTTCCCGTGCGCCTAGTGTTGGGGCTCGCGTAATCTCAAGTTTGCGAGACGCGGTGAAACGAGAGGCAGCACGAAGCGCTCGCTCTCACTGGCCGGCGCTCTTCATCACGCCAGCGTTGTGACAGCGAGTGTTCGTGGTCATCGAGTGAGATATGTTCGTGCTCGTCTGTGCGTGCGTGACACCGTACTTTTTAACTTAATTAGTAAGCGAATGTTCACCGCAAGTTATACAACCGATCAAGCTACGAACCTTACGTCGTGTAACTGTAATAATTTGCTATCGCTATCAGTGCTTTGCCTTTCGGATGAAACTGCGACTTCTTCTTCCTCGACGTCATAGCGTGAGATTTTCCCTAGATTTGAATAAGTTCTCATTTCCCCTAAGCAAGGCCTATAATCCCTAGAATGCCTGACACGCAGGTGATCTCTACTGGTTTATATAGGTATGTATTTATAAGATTTTGTTAATGCAATGGGTCAGTTCTTTTTTCTTTAACTGCTAAGAGAAACTCATGGAATCCGTGAAAAATGTTGTGATATTTTTGTTTATGTCATCTTATTGCTTGGTGTTCGGCGCTGCATGGTATCTCTTTAGTATATAGGCGTGAAGTCTGTGTGGATAGTATGAAGTGATTAGACGCTAAGCCGGTGTTATACCGGTGTCGCTCGTCTGTGCATAAACGGCTGTTGACATTATTCTCAGTCTCTCCTCACAGACTTCTTGGCACCGCAAGTTTCGTTGCTCGCAGTGTTCTTGTCTGTTACTGAATGCATGTGTTTTGATAGGGGGTATTATATATATATATATATATATATATATATATATATATATATATATATATATATATATATATATATATATATATATATATATATTCGCAGATTGGGGTAAGGCAAATGTTATTTTGGAGTATTAACGTCATCAGTGTATCCCTTAGTCTGAGAACGTTGATCTCCTCGACGCCCTTGGCTCTTTGCATAATCTCTGCAGCACGTGAAGAAAGGACGCAAGTCCTGCGCCATCTTCCGCTCTGGAGATTTCACAGCGGAAGTGCTATGTTTAGGCTAAGTACTGCACAGAACAAATGTGCGTGTTATTCGCAGAAGATAGCTATATGAATTACTAGTCGGTCGCGTTCGTAATTCACAATAGTGGTTTGTGTGAGGGCTAAAGTTGTCCCATATGCTCATCATCGTTCGCTACGTGAATTAAAGAACTTTACCGACAGATTTGGCGTAATTGTTGTCCCGACTCCTGCATGAGTGCCCCCTAATAAGTTGGAAAGCATGTCCCAAGCAGTGGGAGAGGAGGTTGGATTAGTAAGGAAAACGAGGAAGTGTGTTTGTAGCGTTAACGATGGATCTAGATTCGTGAGACGAAAACTGGTGCGGTGTAGTTGATACTATCTTATTGCGGCCATCTTTACATGCAGCGAACGAGTTAGTGCGACAGTACTCTTCTGAAACACCAAGCGTTCTCTTAAATTTTATGGCCTTACAGGCTGTTATAGAAAATAGTCTAATCAACTTCAGTATAGATTAATATAGGCTATTTTATGGAAGTGTATTGATGCCGCCATCTTGGGCTGTTAATACGGTCGTTCTCTTAGCTGCATCGAACAAAGCGCGTTGCACTATACTCTAATCGAATGCACGAAAATGCATGAAAACGATTATGCAAATGCGTTCGGCGCTTCACAATTCTGTTTGATCTCACTGCGCACAACACTGAGAAATCGCTCGTATAACAGCGCAAAATGGCGGCGTCCATGAAGTTAATTTAAAGTCATATTTTCCCTCCTATCACTAGTCAGGTTTACACGAACCCGACAAGAGCGGGTCGAATCAAAAATCGGGCTTGGACAGGTCCGCGAAACTGCGTTTGTACGAACATTGTGCGTTTGTACGAACAAACATCCCAAACCTGATGGTTTGGGATGTTTGTGGAGGCATGCTTTGGAGGCGACAGATAACGCAGGGCAAAGCGCCAAACCGACCCGTCCGCATTTGTATGCGCGCTTCAAGTGCATCGGGCTCGATCAAACCTATCCCGTTCCGTCGGCCTCGCTCTGCCCGACTCGATGCTCACCGAGCCCGACGCGGCGCGGCATGGCAAAGATCAGCACGACAAGTCGAATCGCTGCGCTTTTGTTGGGTTTGTGTAAACGCCCTGGCTGTACGGAACTACGATGGGCCGCTACAGCGACGCCTTTTCCGATACGTGCCTTTTCGCTCTATGTGAATGGTCAGAGAGACGCCCCGCCCGTGTTATCAGCCGACCGTTATCAGCCGACGGCAAGCGGTGGGTGATAAAAGCCTAGCTTGAAATCGAGCGGAAGGCATCGCTGTACAAAATAGCAGCCTGAGGTTTCGCTGCTTCCAGCGTCCTTGATATATGTGGCCCTGACTGTCGCAGGTAAAAGAGGGAAAGGAAGAAGCGACCTCAGGGAGCGCTCAGCCTTGGTGACACGCTCGATACGGCCGCACGATTAGGGAGAACGCAGTCATAGAGATGCGCCGTGCTCTGAGCGGGCGTGCCACGGCACCGTCGGAGCTGCCGCGATTCCAAACATAGCTTGCCTGCCCGGCTGGCTGGCTTGGCTGCGTGCGGAGCAGCTGCTAATCTGGTGACCGCCGCCGCACGCGTGTTGGTTTATACGAGAGAGAACGTTCCCGGTCTCTTACCTCCGCGGGCGCATGCGGAGCAGGCGTCTCCCGAGCGAACGTCTCGTTTGCGCCGGAAGCACACTTGTGCGGTGACGGCGACAACGGCGCAGCTCTAACTGCAGAGGCTTCTCGCGATGTCCTCGTCAGACCCCATGTCCATGTTTGTGGACATCGCTCTTGAGCCTTTTTCAAGATTAGGCCGGAACGATGAGCGAGAAGTATATGCATCGAATGGAAGGGTCCAAGTTCGCATGGTGCCATATACTATCATTGGTTTACTCATCGCGTTGTCAATGGTTGGCAGGTCCGGCGACGTCACGGGCTGACCTCGGACCCTTGGCTCAATTCGGAGCTTCGCACGTGGAGCTTTCATAGTTTCATTTCATTAATGAAATGTGAGCCATACTTAGCCCTATATGCTCTAAAAATAGTTCACAACCTTTGCATGGGGCGGATCTCGACCCGAAACAATAATCGTAATCTGTCTTGCTTGCGTTTCCTTTTTTTTTTTTGAAAACTCTGCGCAGGCTGCTTTTCTGCCAAGAATGTTAGGTTGATAACGCGTACGCCGTTCGTGACCTGGAAGTAGCGAGCGCGCAGAAGTACATTAAGAAGAGGCCCGCTTATAGATTGATAGATTATATAGATTATGGACTGTTTCGGGAGAAGATGTGTAAGCTTCAAACAGGCTTAATTTTTTCTTAGAGTGTACCATGTTTTTACCCACTTCCCCGGATAATCCTCGAGATCTATTGTTAAAACTTCAGTGAAGATGAATGCCACGTGCTGCAACCGCATCGCCATCCCTCTGCTGGGAGCAGAGCTGGCGCCTCTGAAGCCTCGGCCGGTTTTGTGAAAACGCAGCTGTCGCTTTTGTGACCACTTATTCGCTTGTCTTGCGCTTTGATAGAAGTGCTGGGTAATAGTCCCAGTACATCTGGCTAGATTCTTTGCCACTTATACCCCTTTGTGAAGAATACTCAACCATGGGCAATTAGGTGGACCGTGGCCTGGACAACTGAAACACGAAAAAAGGAAAGTGGGGGAGCAGGAAAGCAGGAACGCTGATTTAGCTCAGCTTGGTTGCCCTACGAAAATAACGCATGATAACGATCGGAAATAATTGGCCAAGAATCGAACGAAATGTGAAGAAGACATTTAGTCCTACCTAGAGAAATAGAAGTGAACAGTTACGGCAGATATCAAAGAAAATAGAAGATTATACATTGAACTAACAATTAAGCCACGAGATGCCGCGAAACGAGTAGAATTTCCACAAGGCCATATCAAACATCGCTATTATGGTGCCGAAGGAATGCTGCTTCTTCCTGTCCAGCGTTCCTCGTTATGTGTTCCGTTCCTCTTCATTCTTAAAAGCATTGCAGATATTCTACGATAAATTACCGACTATCCCAGCTTCCTGCTATAATGGATGGGAGCAGAATGAAAAACACACAAATGTTCCGATTCGAGTGCACGCTAAAAAAAAAACCGAATTCGGCGTTTCGCCCCATTCTATAGTCGACTGTGCGGCTTTGGGCGGTAATTCGCAAAACGAATATTACGATTGGCTTGACGCAGTAAGAAATACAGCCCGTAGGAAAAAAAAACGTCTGCACTACACACCTCACGGTACGGGGCTACTTTCATAATTTGGAATGCATAACTTGGCCCCGAATATCTATGTAGAGGTAACGTCGGTACACACCAATCGTGTGACGATGCAGCCTTTCTGTCAGCGAAGCGTAAACACGTAGCCTGTCCACGCATCGCGTAAACCGTGGTTGATGGTCGCGGCTGCTGCTCTTTCCAGAGAGCGTGCGTGCGAGCAGAGTAAAATTATTGCGGTATGCGGGATCGACTTGACCGAAAAGTGCAGTATTTCCTGAGCCTGGGTTCGCAGCTTTTGTTTCAAATGTTCGGCAAGCGCTGTGTTGTTGGCGACCAATATTGGGTTGTACTGTTTTTTCACGACCGCAAAGCCAACATGGGGCTGACATTCGAATCTTCTGCGGAGCCCGCATCCCGCGAACATTTGAGCCTGCCTGTACATCCGCGGCATCCACCGTCCGGCTCGTCGTCAAGGGCACAGAGATACCGGTACTAGAGGAGCTCTCGCGTACCTGACGGCTGCCGTAGGTGGTCCAGGAAATGTGATACTCGCAGCAGGCGGTACCGGCCGCAGTTACTTATTGGCCTCGGTGACAAAATAAAATGAAAAGAAGGCGCGCACAACGGTTGTGCTGGCTTCGAGGCCGAAAGCGTCAGCTTCCAATGATTCGTATACCGCCAGCGCTCTCGGAAGGTTAGGGTGTAGTTTGTGACCTTTGCACGGATGAAATAACGAATCAGCGTCCACATGGGCGCGGGTCATGTGGATAGAAGGAAAATTTGTGCCTGTCTCCTGCGGCTGAGAAAAGAAAACAACAAAGAAAACACTTTAGCGTATATAATCAGACTACATAATAAAGAACAGCATACACAGCGGAGATCCAACCCCAACAAGGAGCCAATCTCAAGGATTTGCAGATGCAGTCTTGATTGACATTGGAGCCTTCGCCGAGACTACTCGAAGGTCCCCGAGGATCTCCGAATGCAATCTCGGCTGACATTGAAGTCTTCTCAGAGATCCCTCAAATCTAAAATACCTTGCCTGAAGTCACTTCGAAAAATGTGAAATTTGCCGGCTTTCATCAACTCAAGCTCGTTTCCATGGAACCCTTCTTAACATGGCGATTTCGCCGGCCATCAGTACTCTACCTTCGCGAAACAACGTTACTCCGTCGCATGTGATTTGCAGCCAGTTTTGCAAGGGCTTACTAGTTTCTCATCATAACGGCAATGAGTGCCGCGTGCATTTCTTGAAAGTGTCTGATGAGGGCGCATCTTCTGTGCCACACTGTCCATCCTTCGACAGCCAGCAATATTCTCTGTATGCTAGTAGCCGCTTCGACGAGAAACCATTCTCGACAGAAATGTTCCTGGGACCTTGAACGCAGTACTCGTGAACGCGCAAGGCCGCTAATGCGCTGACGAGCTTCAAGGCGACTAGGCTCTAGAACCCGCATACAACTGTGCCAGTGAACTTCTCTATAGGCGAGTGTGCGCACGCTGACTCCCTCTTTCTTATTTCTTCTTTCTCTTTTACCTTGTTATGTTCCCGAAGAGCATAGGATAGACAACAGAGCTTGAGCTAGGTTACCCTTCCTTCCTCCTTCTCCTTTTCTGTTTCGCTCTCTTCGAGAAGAATGTCCACCATCTACATCGGAGCCCACCCTCTGTACCTAAGTTCATTACAAATTTCGCAATGAATTAATAGCTTACCATTTTACCGCGCAGTTTTCAGAGCGTTTACTAGCCTGTCGGCATGCTTCACTTGGTTCCTTCAAACGAAGAAGACCGCTGCGTCCCCATTCCTCCTGTTTGGATCGCACCGATGGCGCGAGTTGTTGTGGTCGCACCGCTGGTGCGATCGGTTGGGAACTCGGCGCTGACGCCCGTTGTTGCACCTGGGTCGCAAGCCCCAAGGGTAGCGTTGGCCTGGCGGCCTGGGGTACAACTGGAAGCATCCGAAGGTCCCGGCAAAGCATGAGTCGACTGGTAACAACAAAACAACTTGTTTATTTTAACATTGCAAAGAGTTGGCGGTCAGGTTGACCGAAGTAGAGAGACGGGAGAGCACTTTACTCAACAGAAGAAATCGGAGCCCTCCTTTTGGCGTCCGGGGGCAGCTGTTTTTATACTCTCGCAGTTGAGGGCAAGAAGGAACCCCTCAATAGACGAGCACGTGATTGTACAATGGGCTAAGGTGACGCACACTGTCGTAGCGCCGCCGGTCGGGCACAAAGACTGGGAGGAGAAGGTAACTTCGGCTCTCGTAGCGCCTCTGGTCGGGCACAATGACTGGAAGGAGAAGGTGACCCCCTGCTGTCGCATCGCCGCCGGTCGGGCACAATGGCACATACACTCACACACGCACATGAAGACACGTGGCATCGGAACATGCCTGGAAACGCCTGGAAACGCCTGGAAACGCCTGGCGGGGAGCGTAGCGGCGACGCCGAACGGGCCAAAATGTCTGCCGCTTTGTTGCAATCGCACCGGCTAAACCGCGCGTCGTAGGCGAAACGTAACAGACCGCCCCGCCGGGGGAAGGAGATCCCGATGGACAGGGGACTGCATCCGCTGTCCGGAGGGATGTCGCTCGATGATGCTCATAACAGAAGTCGGGCGTCCCTCGACGTTTCTTGAGCGCAGCGCACAGAGAAGGCCTCGTTCTCTCGTTCAGGTTCGCACAGGACACTGCAAAGTGACTTCGGGAGAGTTCACATTCTTGTTCTCGTTCCCGGCAAGCGTTAGAACTACGCTGAAACTCAACCGCTCAGTCAGCAAGCACGGCACAACCCTCACTAAGCCCTGCCAGGCTCTTTCCCCTTTTTATACCACTGCCTAGTTCCTTACAGTAGTCTAGCATCACTCAGAACGCGTCCACAAATTGGAAAATTGCACTAGAAAGCATATCATCACTTTGAAACACTAAACAAAAGCAATATGTTAAACAATCCTGCCTCAGGAAGAAAAACATCAGTAACAAACAATATTGATGCTGATTCCTACGTTAGGGGCTTCGACTTAAGCCATCGGCGTTACCGTTGAGACTCCCCCTTTTGTAACGCACCTCAAAGGAATATTGTTGCAAAGCGAGGCTCCAGCGCAGGAGGCGGCCATTTTTGGGAGAGATGGTCTGCAGCCATTGGAGAGGGCAGTGATCCGTCTCAATGATAAACCTCGAGCCGGCTAGATAGCATGACAATTTCTGAACGGCCCACACGAGACATGCACACTCCTTCTCGGTGGCGCTATACGCCTGCTCACGACTGGTCAGCTTACGACTAGCATACAGGACGGGGTGTTCTACTTCTCCATTTTCCCGTTGGCACAGTACAACGCCCATGCCTCGCTCACTAGCATCGCACTGAACAACGAACCCTTTTGTATAGTCTGGCGATCGTAGCACAGGCTGGCTTGTTAGGGCACTCTTTAGGGCGCTAAAAGCTCTTTCCTTTGTCTCGTCCCAGACGACTGTTTGAGGCTCTGACTTTCTTAGAGCATCCGTCAGGGGAGCCGCGATATCAGAGTACCTGGGGATGTACCTCTGATAGTAGCCGGCGACACCTAAGAACGACCGAATATCGGTCTTCGTGCGCGGTTGCGGAAAGTCTCGCACAGCGGCCACTTTTATTTCAGAGGGGCGGCGACGACCCTGACCAATCACGTGACCGAGGTAGACAACCTCGGCCTGTGCTAACTGGCACTTAGGAGCCTTGACTGTCAAGCCCGCTTCGCGCAGGCGGGTTAGCACTGCCCGCAAGTGTGCCATATGCTCAGACCAGGATGCGGAGAATATCGCTACGTCGTCTAGATACGGTAAAGCGAATTCTTGCTGTCTCCGCAACACTTTATCCATGAGGCTTGAAAAACAGTATGGCGCGTTCTTCAAACCAAAACTCAACACTTTAGGACGGAATGTTCCCATTGGTGAAATGAACGCCGCATACCTACTAGCCTCTTCTGTAAGTGGAACCTGCCAATAACCCCTGACAAGATCTAGGGTGGAAATAAACTGAGCGCTACTAACTTTCTCAAGGCGCTCCTCGATGTTAGGGATCGGATAAATTTGATCCTTAGTGATGGAATTAAGCCTGCGGTAGTCGACGCAAGGACGAGGTTCCTTGCCCGGTACCTCAACTAAAATCAAAGGGGAGGTATAATCACTCTCACCTGCCTCAATAACACCGAGCTGTAGCATTTTCTTTACCTCAGCCTCCATAATATCGCTCTGGCGGGGTGACACCCGATACGCCTTGGATCGTACTGGCTCTGGGGAGGTAAGTTCTATATCATGAGTAAGTACAGAAGTCCTACCAGGCCTCTCAGAGAACAGACCTTGAAACTCTTGTAATAGCTGGTGTAGTTCGGTTTTCTGCTCGGGCGACAGCGGTGCTTTACTGATAAGGTCACTAATGACTTGACCGGTGTCTTCCCTGTTCGTCACTGAGCCTAGTCCCGGAAGCTCGACCGGAAGCTCTTCAGGAACGTTTACCATCATGCACACCACTGCTTCCCTTTGTCTATAAGGTTTGAGCAGATTACAGTGGTAAACTTGCTGTGCTTTCCGCTTTCCTGGCAGACTTACCACGTAGTTAACGTCCGACAGTTTCTGAACAATTCGTGCTGGGCCCTCCCACTGCACGTCTAGTTTGTTGTTTAGCGATGTGCGCAATATCATGACCTCATCGCCCACCTCAAAACGACGGGCCCTGGCGGTCCGATCATAATAAACCTTGGCCCTCTGCTGGGCCTTTGTCATTGCTTCACCTGACAACTCCTGTGCCCTTCTTAAGCGTTCGAGGAGCTTAAGCACGTACTCCACCACGACTGGGTCGTCGCCCCTGCCTTCCCATGATTCTCGAAGCATGCGAAGCGGAGACCGAAGCGAGCGACCGTACACCAGTTCAGCTGGCGAAAACCCCGTAGCTGCATGCGGCGCGGTCCTTAATGCAAACATCACCCCAGGCAGACACAGCTCCCAGTCAGTTTGATGTTCAAAACACAAGGCTCTCAACACGCGCTTCATGACGGAGTGGAGCTTCTCAACGGAATTCGACTGTGGGTGGTACACTGAGCTGTGTAACAGCTTTACCCCACACCTTTCGAGAAAAGTTGTCGTCAAAGCGCTAGTAAACACTGTGCCCTGATCTGATTGGATTTCCGCAGGAAAACCAACTCGCGCAAATATGGACAGTAGTGCATTGACTATCTCAACTGAGCTGAGTTCTTTAAGCGGCACTGCTTCAGGGAACTTTGTCGCTGGGCAGATCACAGTCAAAATGTGTCTGTACCCCGTGGCTGTTACCGGCAGAGGTCCCACTGTATCAATAACGAGCCGTCTAAAAGGCTCCGTAATGATAGGTACCAATTTCAACGGCGCCCTTGATTTGTCCCCTGGTTTGCCCACCCGCTGACAAGTGTCACATGTCCTCACGAAATGGTCTGCGTCCCGAAAACACCCTGGCCAATAGTACTCTTGCAAGAGACGGTCCTTAGTTTTCTTAACTCCTAGGTGTCCGGACCACGAACCCCCATGCGTCAAGCGCAACAGATCCTGACGATAGCATTGAGGCACGATCAGCTGATCGAACTCCACTCCTCTTTCCACAAAACGCGCATTTTTCCTGGCGATACCTTCCTTGACATTGCAGCGTATGTTTTCTAAGCTACCATCCTTCTTTTGCTCGGCTATCAAAGCCGACCGGCTGACTTTTAGCAACCTATCAAGTCCGTCTGACGTAGGCGCGATGAGCAAATCAGTAGATAGCTCTTCTAACTTTCCCGTGTCGGGCGTTTCCTCTCCAGTATCTGGCGCCTTCAACGCTACAGGCTCAATTTTATTCAGTTCGGGCGTGCTCTGAATATCGGCTTGCTGCGCCTCTGACCCTTTTTCGTTGTTTGATAACATCGGCCCCGCAACTACCGCCTTTGCAGCGAGCTCCCGAACCTTCGATCTGGTTAAGGCCTGAACACTAGCTTCACCAAACAAAAGCCCCTTCTCGCGCAGGAGGTGATCGGACCTGTTTGAAAATAGGTACGGGTACTGGGGGGGCAGCATAGATGACACTGCCGCCTCCGTCTCAAGCGCTCCGAAAGGTCCTTCAATAAGCACCTTTGCTACTGGCAGACACACGCTATGAGCTTCCACGGCTTGCTTGATCCATGCGCACTCGCCCGTGAACATATGGGGTTCTACGTAAGAGGGGTGAACTACATCCATCGTAGCTGCGGAATCGCGAAGCACCCGGCACTCTTTCCCGTTCACGAGGAGGTCTCGCATGTAAGGCTCGAGAAGCTTCATGTTCTCGTCAGTGCTGCCTATTGAAAAAAACACAACTTTTGGTGTTGTTTCCGGACACTGCGCCGAAAAGTGACCCGGCTTCTGGCACGTATAACAAACGCGCGCTTGCCTCATCTCGAACCGCTTTCTGTCCGGACACTGCGCCGAAAAGTGACCCGGCTTCTGGCACGTGTAACACACGCGTGCTTGCCTCATCTAGAACCGCTTTCTGCGTTCGGCTTCGGCTGCCGCCGTCTCTTTACGTTTGGTCGGACTGCTTTCACTCGCATCCTCACTACGCGTGTCCCCCTTTAATCTCATGGGCGTGAACCTCGGCCTCTCAAACTTCGAGCCAAATTCACCCTTTTGACCGTCCTTAGCTCCGCGAGCCCGACGCGTCACAAACTCCTCGGCTAGCTCAGCGGCTTTAGCCACCGTACAAACGTCTGGCCTATCCAAGACCCAGTACCGCACGTTCTCCGGTAACCGACTATAAAACTGTTCTAGCCCAAAACACTGCAGAACTTTATCGTGGTCACCGAACGCTTTCTCTTCTTTGAGCCACTCCTGCATGTTTGACATAAGCCTATACGCAAACTCTGTATATGACTCACTTCTGCCTTTCTCATTTTCCCGAAACTTCCGACGGAACGCCTCCGCTGACAGCCTGTACTTTTTTAGCAGACTCGATTTCACTTTGTCGAAATCCTCTGCCTCCTCTCTATCCAAGCGAGCGACTACGTCGGCCGCCTCGCCGGGTAACAAAGTGAGCAAGCGCTGTGGCCACGTTTCCCGAGAGAACCCCTGCTTCTCGCACGTTCGCTCAAAGTTAACCAGGAACAAACCAATGTCCTCTCCAAGCTTAAACGGCCGCATCAGGTCAGTCATTTTGAACAATACTCGTTCTCCTGCACCGTGTGCCTGACTTCCATTACGAGCGCGTTCCATCTCTACCTCAAGACGCTTCATTTCCAAAGCGTGTTGACGGTCACGCTCTTGTTGCTCTCGCTCTTTCTGTTCTTTACGTTCACGCTCTTCTTTTTCTTTCTGTTCTTTAAGTTCGCGCTCTTCTTTTTCTTTCTGTTCTTTAAGTTCGCGCTCTTCTCTTTTTGCAGTCTCCCTCTCCTCAATGGTCTCAAGGCATTCCGACAGCTCGTCATCCTCAGCTTCTAACTCACGAATAGCCTTTAGCAGTTCTGGTTTTCTGAGTTTGTCCGAGACATCCAGACCCAACTCTCTTGCAAGCTCCAACAATTTCGGTTTGCGCAACGACTTCAAATCCATGGCTGCTCTGAATGCTGCTTTCTCTACTGCCTAATATTGTCTTGCCGCAATCTAACCCGGCAGCAACGACAACCACAATTACCAGCTCTGTTTCTAACACTAACAAAAGCCTGGCAAAGCTCAGAAGAAGAAAGTCCCGCACTCACCAAACCTCGCAGGCAGGAATTCAGCGCAGTCGTTCCGCTGCAGGCAACCAGTCATCACACAGGGCTCGTTGCACTGCTCCCGGATCGTCGTTGAGCTGCTCAGCATACAGTCAACTGCATCTCTGCGCTGCTGGCCTCCGTTGTCGCGATCTCACCGCTGGCAGACAGTTGTTTGAATCGCACCGCTGGTACGAGTTGTTGTGGTCGAACCCGTTGGTACGATTTGTTGGGAACTCGGCGCTGACGCCCGTGGTTGTACCTGGGTCGCAAGCCCCAAGGGTAGCGTTGGCCTGGCGGCCTGGGGTACAACTGGAAGCATCCGAAGGTCCCGGCAAAGCATGAGTCGACTGGTAACAACAAAACAACTTGTTTATTTTAACATTGCAAAGAGTTGGCGGTCAGGTTGACCGAAGTAGAGAGACGGGAGAGCACTTTACTCAACAGAAGAAATCGGAGCCCTCCTTTTGGCGTCCGGGGGCAGCTGTTTTTATACTCTCGCAGTTGAGGGCAAGAAGGAACCCCTCAATAGACGAGCACGTGATTGTACAATGGGCTAAGGTGACGCACACTGTCGTAGCGCCGCCGGTCGGGCACAAAGACTGGGAGGAGAAGGTAAGTTCGGCTCTCGTAGCGCCTCTGGTCGGGCACAATGACTGGAAGGAGAAGGTGACCCCCTGCTGTCGCATCGCCGCCGGTCGGGCACAATGGCACATACACTCACACACGCACATGAAGACACGTGGCATCGGAACATGCCTGGAAACGCCTGGAAACGCCTGGAAACGCCTGGCGGGGAGCGTAGCGGCGACGCCGAACGGGCCAAAATGTCTGCCGCTTTGTTGCAATCGCGCCGGCTAAACCGCGCGTCGTAGGCGAAACGTAACACTCCCTAAAGGACAGACGCTGCAAAACTGCTTCGCATTCTACCAGGCACACTCTCGTTAGGTGAATGGAATATCGCACATACAAGGTGCACCACATTGCAGAGATTAAACCCTTCGCTGCAACTGGGACCTCCGGCCGTACTGCGCCGACGCGAAGCGTCTCTTCTGTGTTGGTGACAGTCCTGCGTGTGATGTCTGTGGCTGCGTGTAGGACACTTTCCACCTATTGTGCCACTCTCCTCAATTTGAAGCACAATGACAATCGATGTACGATGTATTCAGGAAGATAGATGATTGCCCTCTGAGTGAACAGACAATACTAGAGTGCCGCCTGCGCCACTCATCGGCTCAGAAGGCAGTGAAGGCACTTTTGTGCTTTCTAGGACCGTCTGGTTTGTGCGAGTGCCTGTGACTCTGTAGTGCTGTCCGTGCATGTCTCTCTCTCTCCCTCCTTCCCTCCCTCTCTCCCTCCCCATCACTCAGTGACTCTCTCTCTCCGTTTTTCTATTCACCTTCTCCCTTCCCCCAGCGTAAAGTAGCAAACAGACTCTTGATTAGTTAACATCCCTGCCTTATTTTTTAACTCTTTCTCTCGGGTTCCTACAAAGTCTGACTTTGTTGCGTCATCTCATCTGCCTGCAGCGTTTGTTTCAAAACTACTGGTAGGGTCCTGTTCCACGGTCGTGAACGGTTTGACGCCGACTGAGCTGACGCCGCCACGTACACACATGGCCCATGCAAGTGGCGAATTTGAACAAATAAGAACGGAACAGGACAGCACGGGTTTTCGCTGGAACTGCTCTTAACAACAACTGACGCTGCTAATTAACCTTGTCAAACTTCTCTGGATAATGTGGATTTGTGCAGCCTCAAAACAAAAACAGACTGCCGAATTCTTCAGGCATCAACTCCTGATTGGAAGTAACCTAGGCATTTCAGATATATCCAGTGTTCAGGTCTTACAGCTCGAACTGTCGCAAATACCCGCATGCTTCCAGAAGCTCAATTTTGCCACGGTGCCATAGAGAGAGAGAGAGAGAGAGAAAACAGGGATAGGAAAGGCAGGGAGGTCAACCAGAACAGCCACGGTGCCATATGCAGCTATGATGGTTGGCGCATGAAAGCAGGAATCGCAAAACACTTCTTGTATTCACACGAAACACAGGTGGAACAGTACAGATGTAAAACATTATGCCATATCGCAAGCCTTCATCGAAATAAAAAAAAGGAGGTGGCAATGTTATTGTGGGGAAGTAGCTGAATATGTACAGCTTACTACGAAGTTTTCGCAAACTATAGCGCGAGAGAGGATAAGACAGCACGTCAAGTTATTCATTATATTTTTATTTTTATTAATAATTACGTACATATATTTAGTCCAGAGTAAAAAAGGTGGAAGAGCAGAAGTATACTTTCTGTCTCAGTTTCCCCACAGGAAATACTTAGAGTAGAATACAAGACGTCGAGTTGCAATTATAGTATTTGAATAAACTGGTACACATGACAGTGCATGTGTGATATCAGAAGCTTTCGCACTGCCACGACATTCCCAGTCGTAGGCAACTAGCTTTAAAGAAAGCTGTTTCCAAATGTAGAAAATTTTAGTGAGTCGTACTTCCGTTATCGAAAACATCTGCCATAATCTGGGCAGGCGCAGCTGAGGGAAACGGTGACGGTTGAATATTAAAGCTGTGCTGGAAGGTTCTATTTGAGCAGCGCTTGGTTTACATTGCATGACTTCCAATGTATCAGGGCCGTACTTTGAGAAAAGAGAAAGAGAGAGAAACATTTATTGGCCGCCGGTCTCACTTACCGGTTTTACTGGCTGTTGAGGTGGTGGTAGGGGTGAGAGAAGACGGTGGGTGATGGTGCGACGTCGATGGCTGACGTTGACGTTGGCACAAGGGCTCTGATAAACTCCCGTTAACGCTGAACATCGCGGGATATTAGCAAACTTTCGTGCATCTTGCCTCAGCATACGTCCCCATAATTCCAGAGCATAATTTTGTACGAAAATTACTCGAGGGAGCTCTGGCGCTGCGATCGTTCAGCTATCATAGGAGTAAGATGGCTATTACATGTATTTGTCTAATATTCGTGCTTGTGGATTCAAATGTTCTTGTGATCTCATGTATTACGCTTTAGCTTTCTAAATGACATAAATTTCCAAGCGTGCATGCTTGCTATTGTAACATTCTAACGTTTTGTTAAAGATGATAAATTTGCAATATCACAAAGCCAGTCGAAGCCAGAAGCATGAAGTTTAGGCTAGTCCGTGTACTGCTCATTATTCCGTTGCATAGTGAACCACCAGGCTTACTGCAGTTCCCCTAGACTCTGGCGCTGCCGTTCCTTGTACTTTTTTTGTTGAAAACACTATGTGTTATGAGGAAGAGTAGATGAGGAAGTGGCTGTTAAGAAGGCAAAAAACCGCAGCAGAAAGGAAAAATAAATGGTAAGCAGAAACGTTGACCAGAATACTATCCCGTTGGCTAATTGCCTTACACACTTAATCTTATCTGAATCGTCCTTATGTGTCAAAGCAGCTAAGAATAGCCCAAGAACTCGGGAGAACCTTATCCCTCAATGAAACAAGGCATCGGCCATCTGTGCCTCCGCGTTACAGAACATTATTCCCGGTTTTAAAAGAACTTCGTCTCCGTCATGACATCATGGCAAAGAGAGTACGTCATTGATATTTTTTTTTTAGTTGGCAGCGGCGTACTTGCTACTGTATCCTAGTGTTGTCACCGACGATAGTTGTATTGCAGAAAACCGAGTCCGACAATCCTATACGTGGCTTCGCGTGAGGCCCCGTATCGCTTCCTGCCTGCTTGTCTTCATTTCAGTGAGAGCCGCTGACCTTGACGTCACCGCGCCTGGCGAACTTGATGCATTACGCATGTACCCCTCTGGTTTGTCTCGTCTTCGTTCCTCTCAGTATGGGCTGAGCTGCCTCGGTGGATGTCAGCTGAGCGAAATACCCCATGTAGTATAGACGGCGCGTCTCTGCAACGGCTGCCCCGGATCATTACATTGTCATGCCCACCCAACGAGGAAACTTGTCCCTCACGTTTCCCGGTAAACATTACGGTTACATGAGCTGCAGTTGCCGGGAAGCGCGAGAAGCAGACATGGATCATTGTATATGTTATTGCGTTCCACTCTTGGATGCGAAGCTTAAGCGTCCTCCAGATTTTTCCTTTATAACAACAATCCCTATCGGCTTAGGTGCTAATGAATAGCGAACAAAACGGCGTCTGCGTTCACTCGTAATTACATAGAAGATCCCGAGGCAAGGTGACCTCCACATTTGTCGCTCTCGCGCATTACTCACTGATGAATGAGCATGTGTGAAATACAACTGGACGGCAATCGTACTCTTGTGGAACCGCGAACGCCCTTATTTTTCTGTTTTTGTTTTTAATGTGTGAGCATTTCTATGCCTACTCAACGAGGAAACATGTCCGTCACATAAGACGAACCACTATAAATATAAATAATGTATAATTTTTTGCCCTACAGCCTACTATTCTAATATAATGAATAAAACATTGTTTCTATAAAGGCCTTGTTGAAATGTTTGGTGATGGCGATGGTGGGTTCATGCGCTTCGGGTCGCGCAACACAGACAGATAAGCAGTCAGTGACTTGATAAGGATAAGGAATGATGAGGGGTTATGTTGGTGTCATCATGGTTGATAGTGGTTCGACGTGGGTGGATAAGGTGTCAAAAAGCGATAAGGGCTTACAATGGTCGGATCAATTCTGACACTGTTAATAAGCACTGATAACGGTTGATGAGGGTCTGCTCAAGTCTGATAAGGTTGATAAGGACAGATAGCTGTTGATAAGGGTCGGATCACGTCCGACAAATTTGATAAGGGTAGGCAAGGGTTGTTAAGGGCAGGATCGATTGCGTGAAGTTTGTTCCGACCGGTAAGGGTTGATAAGGGTCGGATCGAGTCCGATAAGGTTGATGACGACTCATAAGGATTGATAAGCTTTTTACTGGTCAGATCAAGTTTCATGACATTGATAATGACACCGGCCCGCATGGAGATGAGTAAATGACGCAACGCTTGCTTACGCACATTTAGTCAATTCCCAGAGGAGTTTCTGCGTGAATTTTTAAAAATGAGACATTCCAGATGACGTTATAGTTTTTGGTACGCAAGCCTTCCTTCACGAGGAAGATATACATTCTAAAGAAAAACGAAAGAAGAAAAGAAGAGAGAGAATGAGAGAGAGCAGAATCCCTATCGCAATAAACTATATGCTCCATATGTAATAATCCCATATGAACACATGGGTCTCCGATATTAAACCACTATGTGCCCATATATCATAGAGAGAAGCCCCATATTACTCGTATTATATGAACGTATGGGCATCCAAAATCCCGTATGTTATTATACATTAGATATAGGCATCCCTCTATGATATGTGGGGAAACATATGTATCTTTATATGGGACGTCCTTATGTTCATAACCTAGTATTGGATACGGGGCCTATGATAGGGATGCTGCGATGTTGCAGCAGTGTGTCTCCCGCAAATCTTTACAGCGTCTATGATAAGCGTCCAATCCGTAGCTCACTAAAGTTCCTGTTTGGGTAACCGCCCGATCCTTGGATATGTCGCGTTCGTCGAGAGCTGTTTGGACTCACTTACAGCGCTTGAAATCTGTGCGAGCTTTTATTTGTCAACAGCTCGGGCACTCAATTTCTGCGTTGCTGCGTGTCCAAAATTTCTTTTTTTTATTGTCGGTGGCAGCGTTCACCTAATTTACCACGCGCAGTGACCGTTACGGCAAATTTCTGCTGTCGATACCTACGTCTGTCTCTCCGTACCTCCACATGTATCTCCGGGCAAATGCTATTCAATTAAACCGATATAGTGTATCTCTCCTCGCAAAGTGGTCATCTTCTGACATCATGCCGTGAGCTTACTTTCCCGTTGACTTGCTATGTTTTCATGACTTAGGGTCCTAAAGACACGCACTGTTTCCTGCGTAATTATTTCTTCACGCGTTTTACTTACAGCGCGCGACATTTGAAAATTGTGGTGTGATATTCGAAGGAACGAACTGTGTTTCGTGTATAGCCTGCCAGCTCTTTTTGTTCGTTTCGTTTCTTGCCGCATTGCTAACGTTAGGTGAGGCACCCTGTCTATATACTCCGTCTAACAAATCTGTTTGCAGCACTGCCGAAGATACGAGGAGTACAAAGGACATATCCTTGCGCAGAGGAATATAGTTCCAGGCGTAACTGTCTGGTTAATGTCAGTATCAGTGAGTTGCTGTGTGGTACACGATACGTTACAGCGATGCGTGACATTCTAGGACATTTGCACTTGCACCTCGTACACCAAGAATTCGGCAGCCGCTAAGCAGACGACGCGGCGCGGATGACCACATCTCGTGGGGCATTTGGCCTTCCTTTTGGCTAAGGAGTCCTGCAGCTTCCACAAGGCTGCCAAAGACTTCAGGGATGGAGTAGATTGCTTTTTCTTTAGATTGAACGGATTAAAGATCTCGTGGATATAGCTCAATTAAATTTCCTGAGCTAGATTATTCGCATAAGCTGGCAATATTTGCACGGGAAATCGAGATTCATAATGGAATAAATGCGAAAACTTCAGATTTCATCTTCACATCTACTCACTTTATGACACATTGCAAGTTACAAAGTGTAGCCCTGAGTTCGCTTATGAGGACGACACATGTTTTGAGGTATGCGCTCCAAAAGTGTGCGTCAAAACGCATTATTGTTCCGGTCGCTTTTGTCTTGCAATGCGTAAAGAGCGTTTTGTTTTAAAAGTGATCTGAACAACAGCGTGCGTGCATTTTACCGCACGTTTACGGCGCATAAATTATGTCGAAGCTGGTGCCAATTTCAAGATTCGCTCAAAGTGAATGTGCCTTAATTGATAACTCTCGGCCTTCAAGTTGTAAATTGCAGTATGTATCCTAAAGTATTCAGTTAAAGCGTTGATTAAACAATATTTCGCTATTAGTAAATTACGCATTTTCATTTATACTGCAAGAAATGTCCGCCTATTCGAGCAATAAAGATTAAGGATTAGAACTGTGCTATCTAGCTACCACTAGCGTTCTAAAAAAACGAAAAACTTCTTGACAGTCCTGTCGTATGTGTTCCTTCGACTTCGTCTTCGTCTTTAGCGCTTTTCTATGAAAACTTTCAAGATGAACTAACTCGCCCAAATCAAGGTATTGTAGAAAAATTTACCTCCGGAAAGAACGCCTCGTGCACCTGAGCTTTCCACGCGTAAATCGATCGATGTCTTACAATCTTCGAAGGAAGTGTGCATAGTAACAGAAATGTTGTTACGCTTTCGAAATAAGACGCACGATTACCGGACAGGCGCAACAACGTTTCTTAGCAGCAAAATGTCTTTAAACTTTCGAGTTTCCGGATATCGAAGTTATAAGCGCTGAGCGCGACGACATGCATGGTGGGTTGCACAACACAAATGCGACGCCGACGTCGTCTACAAAGAAGGGCGTTTTTCTGCGTCCCAAAGTATACGGCGCAGGTGGTTTCGATTGCTTAGCTTTTACAGCCGTCTTTTTAAACGAATGACAGCGTTTCAGTGAGACTCTCGTCGATCGCAATACTGTGGGCTGTTTGGTAAGCGAAAAAAAGAAAGCGCTCCGTTTCGTAATGGAGTTGTCGCTGACTCCAGGCTCGAAGAATCGTGGGCACGTCAGTGCAACGCGCCTGTGCGTGCCCAGCTCTCGCACTTTGGGGCTGGGAACCGCCGTCGCGGTCGTTACGAGGAAGTCCAGCCGTAGCCCGGCGGCGCGTTGAGGACCGCGCAACAAAGGCGAACATCTTTCAAGGGCGACGTAACTTAGCGTCGAGCAGGCTAACAGGATTCTAAGTATCCACGTCAGGGATTGCCCCTGTAAAGCTTGTGCGGCAGAATTGAGACGCTGTGAAGTGGTGAAAAAACACAATGACCAGCTGGTTCGGGCGATAATTGAGGCAGCCGAAATTGCCAGACTTCCTGACCAATGCGTTAGCACGCCATCCTTAATACCAACAAAAAAAAAAGAACTTGAGCTCTTGCACGTAAGACCACCATCTTGAGTGCAAAAAAAGTGCGTGTTTCGCATAATGTGTAATCACGTGACTGCGACGCGTGTGAGCAATGGTATAAGAAGCCGCGTTTCTTTCAAATAAACGTTGTTGAAAGTGAGCGCATGTGGTGTCGTCTACTCGTCTCGTGTCCCGTCTACGTTTTGTGCTGTTAACACCAGGAGGTCATAAGAGAGAGCTGGAGATATAATATCGACCGAAGTGGCACTCACGTGAGACCACAGCATGTCTCAGCTCATCCGCCGTGGTGGCGAAGTGGTTGTGGCGCTGCGCTACTGAGCCCAAGGGCGCGAATTCGAATCCCGGCCGCGGCGGCCGCATATCATCATCATCATCACCATCACCACCATTATCATCATCATCATCATTATCCGCCTGGCTACGCCCACTGCAGGGCAAAGGCCTCTCCCATACTTCTCCAACTACCCCGGTCATGCGCTAATCGCGGCCATGTTGCCCCTGCAAACTTCTTAATATCGATGGGGGTGAAATGTAAAAACGGCAGCGTACCGAGCCTTGGGTGCTCGTTAAAGGGGTCAAAATTAATCCGGAAACCCTCACCACGGGGTTCTTCATAATGGAATCGTGGTTTTTGGCACGTAAAATCGCATAATTGTTTCAACATGCCCCAGCTCACCTATCGGCCAAGCTATCTAGCAACATGCTACAATCAAAGATGGTACCAATGGCGTTCCGTCACCAGTCGTATTCCGCCATGTGATGTATCTTTTTAAGGATATCATTGATGCTATCCTCACTTGGCATTCTTTCTTTTTTTCGTGTTTCGCACAACTTTGACACCGGAAAAGTATTAAGATAATTGTAGCGAGCTGGAAACATTTATATGGGTGATTTCCTAACCGCTTTAAGTAAACTTTTTCTATGTATTTTTTGTTGGAGGTCCCTCCTCAGTCTTTGACTATGGGACCTCCTAGAGTTACTTCTGTAAAAAAATTTCAAACGCTCAATAAACTGAAACTGAAACTGAAACTGAAGCACAATTTCCAATTAGAACTGCGGCCTTATTAAATATAGCTGAAAGACCTCCATTGAAAGAGAGATCAGCCATGGTCCGCCGTGAGCACTGAAGACGAAGACGTTTTGATTACGAGGCAATTGCTTGGCTGATTGAATCTAAACTCGCATAAGCCACTATCGTGGTCTTTTCACTGACGTCACGGAGGTCGCCATATTGTTGTACGGGCGGCACGGTCAAAGGCTGCGCATTATCCAGATTCGCTTATGACAGCACAGTGGAAGCTGCGAACTACAAAAAAGAGCACGTGCCGTTATTGCGAATAGTGGCACCTATTTGTACCATATCTAAATCTGAGAGCGACCCAAGTCGTGCCCTTTCAGCAAAAAAAAAAAATTGTTAGAAAGGAATATATCGTGAACTTTAACATTTAGAAAAATCAGCAGCACCGTTTAGAGAAAATACGTGCGACCAGCCGAGCCGATATTCCAGCATAAAACAAGACGAAGAAATGGTGCGGAGCTGGTCGTGTAGTGCATAGAAAATATAAACGATGTCTGTTCAAGTAATAGAATGAGTGCCACGGGAAAGAAATGACCGTCGGTAGTTGCAAGGAATAAGGTCCAGTAAAGATATGAGGAAATATGCTGGTGTAAGAATAGGATTCGGCGTGTATTCAAGACACGTGCAACCCAGAGTCGTAAGTGTATACGCACGTGCGACCCTATAATGCACATTGTCTTCAGTCCTTTTCAGAAATTAACTCGGAAGCGATTACGTAAAACATTCATACGGAATATAACGCCGAATGTATGCGGAAACCCGTGGAAGTTATAAGCTCGCCCTCGCCGTCCAGCTTTCGTTAAAACTGATATTAATTTGATATACAAGGTGTTCCTAGTATCGTCAGCGAAACCGTTAAGTTGAAGGGGCAATATATGGTTATGGGATCAATGGTGTTCACTCATAAGCCGTCTTCGGCCACCACAGTAATTTTGCTGTGTGCTTTTATTTTAACTAATTAGGGAGGAATAATTATTAAGCAAGGTTTTAATTTCTTGTCTATGGGATCGAGTGACTTCCAACTGGCAAATTGTTGCTGTGTTCTTAAAACGTCCTACTTAATTGTTTTCGTGTACGCTATATCCTGCGTAGTTCCTCTTCCCTTACTTTACTTGCAGCGCGCGGAATACGAAGAGCGCCGGCTGATTACACGTGACCACGAGCCACGACGCCAGTGGCCCTAGCTGCACTTTGTCTGGGTCGGCGATTGCGTAGTCATTGCGTTGGCTGGGATCGTCAGTCGGAACATGCAGTTCGTGATCAGCGGAAGTCGACAGCTTGCCAGTTCCAGGTGGCGCCCGAGTCAGGCAAATGAGCCATGGCCTCCGAGATCACCCCCGCGCCATGAATGAGCTGAGCTAGTTCCTTCAGATTGCGTTTGGGGCCGCTAGTATTGCGGCGCGCGTAGTGTTCCTGTATATGCTCCCGCAGGGAGCAGAGTTGCGCATACCTTTTCCGGCGCCGCTCGCGCCGCTATTCGCCGAACGCAATCACGTGGTGGAAAATGACGTCAAACGATCAACTGCGCGCTCCGAAGCCAACTTTACGGAAACAGCGCCGACTCGTTTCTGTCAGTGCCACCGAAATTCCTATCAGCGGAGCGTCGAGCGTGCGTAGCAACGATCGGCTCCGGGTTGCAGGTACGGTATTCAAGGATATTAAGTTAATGACTTCGGTGAAGTGCTACGAAGCAGATCATTTTGATACTGGTATTCCAGTATGACGGGTTGCAGCGCACCAAACTGCGCAAATCGCACGGAAGGTGGCAAAGCTTTTTACACGGTGCCGTGCGGACGGACGAGACCGGCCGGCTCCGAAAGGGACCGGGACATGCGAGGTCCGTTCACCTTGTTTGCAGAGGTGAGTTCGGCTTGTTTACACTAAAGCGGCATTTATCTCGAGTAACACTCCTGTACACGCTGAAATGCGTGCGCCTGGCATGAGAGGGTGTTCACTTGTGCAATTTCGGGTGTATATATGTGCAGCGCAACACAGACGCGGTTCAAAGAAAGGACACGTCTGCCTCGCGCTGCACATATACGCCAAGAATGTTAACTTACCAACTCTCAATTCGCTTTGTTGCTTGTACGATTGTTCCGACTATGCGGCTCTAGAAAAGTGTGTTCAGAACAGAGTAAATGCTAGCAGGTACACTTTGCCCGGTGCACCGTGGCTTTCCTCTGCACCGTCTTTTTTAACATTTTTATGTCGGCGTTCTGATTTTTCATGTAAAGTCGATTGATGTGCTGGTGTTCATTGTTTTGTAGTAAGCGAAGACAGCATGCGCTCCTGCTTATGAGACAGCTGCGATAGCTTCAGCATTTACCGCCCGCAATATGTTGCTTGTTCGATGAGCCTTAGTCGACGTCAGGAATGTGAAATTATTTTTTTACGTTTAATAAGCGCTGTGTTATAGTAAATTAACCTGAGTAGTATGAAGAGATAAAGAACAGTGTGCTGTCATATTACAGTTTGCAATGTGTGAATAATTACTTTGCCAGTTTGTCATCTTATGTGATTAGTCCAATAAAAATAACCTGCTGTTAATCTTAATAACTTGTTGCCTTTCCAGTGGCTTTGAATTCTTCCCCCCAAGGCTCCAAGAACCAGCACTCATCCCCTGCTACCACCAGCCACTGCTCATACATTCCCTTGTACGAAATAAATTTGATCTAGAAGCTCGTGCCTCTTTAACCTTTTCCACTTGAAGATTTGCTACTACGAAGCAGCTGTTAAGTTTGCGGTATGAATCGTAAAAATAAGCTTTGCATAAGATGTGCGCATGTGAACATTTGAAATGTGTTTAAGTTTACGTGCCTGCACCGCATATATAGAAAACGTGCAGCTGCTGTGAACGACGTTTAGTGATTAATGACGGTCAATGGTCACTCACATAATTGCAGGCACGATAGTTCTGTTGGCGGCATTGATTATTCGTCTCGTTTCGGCAGCCAAAATGCGCTCACATAATTGTCTACCACACGTCTGTGAAGTTTTCTTAAAACACCTTTTAAAACTTTTCTTGTGTTCCGCCTCCGCGAGAAAACTTCATAGACGCGCCGAAAAACATTGCACCGCTTTTTGTTGCAAGGTAATGTACGTTTGCACGCGAACTTTTGAGCTGTTTGAGCCACGGGCGTAGTCAGGATTTTATTACGAGGGATCGAGGGGGGTCCTATTGTTTATATGTACATTCGTGCGTGTTTTTGTATATGTGCGCGTATATATGTACACACAAACTAAAAACTTCGGGGGGTTGGCGCCTCTCCGTCTACGCCAATCGTTCGAGCTTAGCCTGCATTAAAAAGTGTCATCTTGCTCAGCGCTTGCGTACAGTTGCCGCATGTAGCTCGCGACCAGCAGACAAAAAAGCAAATGGAACACCGCGCGGCATTTGCCTCCTGCGCGCGCGAGGAGTGGCTTCACTGCAGAGCTGGATCATAAACCAGACCTATGCGCAACTCTGCTCCCTGCGGGAGCATATACAGGAACACTAGGCGCGCGGGCTCGTAATCACGCGGCGCTTTTACGGCGAAGCTGTTAGAGGGCAGTTCCGCAACTCTTTGGTCCAGTGAAAGCCATCGATGGGAACGATAAAGCTACTTTTAATGATAGAGATTCTCGAAGGTTGTGAAGTCAGAGGAAGGGGTAGACGCAGTGCAGTAACTCTCTTAATAGAGGACACTTCAGTCGCACTGCACAGGGGCAGGGGAATTAAAGAGTGAATGGTTGTCTTGAAGGCCTGCTATGTGTACTACAAAGGAGGTTGGCAAAGCCGATGATAAAGGCCGATACGAAGCAGCAGCCGGCATTATCTTACTCTTCTTTTTTTTTTGCTTTGCTTTCTTCGTCCGTAGCATTCCATCAGGTAATGAGATCCGACGTGAAAAGCAATTGCCACGCTTCGCCGTACTCCCTCCCGTGTTGCAGAATCAAGCGTCTTTCCTTTCTTTAGATCCCTATCATCATCATCATCACTATCAAGCAATTGCGTCTCTGGGCTGTCTTCGGTGGTGATGATTTATCGATTTTATTGGTGCAATCGGCCACATGTGGCCAAAGAGCGCCGCGCTGTCTTCGAGGGGACTAGATACTAAACGCTGTCGAATTCCTCACTGTTGACAAATTCCACCGTGTTGGCGTTTTACGCCAACCATGGAGGGCATCTGCGAACCAATCAGAACTGACAAGATGGCGAAATTCTACAATATTGAGAAATTTATCACTGTCCCTTGATAGAACTGGGAGTGCCGTTTGGGTACGGGCCCTCGATCTGCATTGACCTCAAATCGACTTGTGGCAACAATGGTAACGACCGCATCGGGTTCACTACGGGCACGTGGTTTGCGGTGAAGTTGACGACTAGAGCGCACGAGTAGCACCGCGCACTGAGCAGCTGTGTAGGTGGCGCGGTGTATTGACACGGCAGAATAAAGCCGGTCGTTTACTCCCGCGAGCTTCCGTCACGTGAAACGCACAACGTCACGCAACCGCGAGACGATACGATGACGTAGACATCCGCGTCGGATGTCGTCGTGTGACTTTTTTCGTAGGGGCTTCCGCAAACTGTTATGGCGCCTGCGGCATATCGGACGTCCCTCTTGTTTTCTTTCGTCCGTCGTCTGGCGGAAGAGGATCGTCGCCGCATCCTGTTTCCCGTGCTGCAACCGTTCCTCAAGGAGTGTGCTGTCCTTCATATGTTCGTGGATTAATCGGTGCTCGAAAATTTGAAAATGGCCTTTATTACCCGCTTACAACAAAGGGAAAGGACCGCTGACGAAAAACTACCAAACTGTAGCCCGAGTTTCTTACATGTAAACCTATAAGGGCAAGCACGCAGCTGACGAGAATTTTATTTATTTATTTATTTATTTATTTTATGTGTTTGCAGTAGCTCAAAGACGCCTGAGGGAGCTTTACGTGAGGGGGGGGGGGGGCGATTGCTATCATGAATCAGCGCTTAAACGAGCGGTAGGGGAGCGATGGGCGGTGTTCCAGTATTGCCTACACGGAGAGTTGACAATCGTCGAGTTCTCGAAAATGCGTTGGAGAGTGACTGTCTGTCTCTTTCTTTTTAATCGAAGACGGTTGAACAACAAGTGGTCGTCGCTAGTTTTCGCGACCGGAGACACGCGCGAAGAACTGTCGGTCGTTGCACAATTAGCGTTGCATACGCCTTCGTAAAGGCAGCTCCTCACCACAGCCTATCACAGAAGCGACGCTTCAGGTAGGCGCAGAGTAAGCACCTTAGACACCGTGCAGATTAGAATTCGGATGACCGGCCGCCAGCCACGCACCATTTCAATCTGCATTCGGGCTGTTTTTACAGTCCGCAAGCGAAGGATGATAACATCTGTGTGCTCGGCAGGCAAGCGTCCATTCACCGCCCGTTATTGTAGCCGTCACACAAATAGGCCTACTATAGAGCGTAGCGTCAGAAGGGCCTTCGTGACTCATCGAATTCGCAGTACGGTACGGTGTTACACAAAAGCACAGGTACGCACGCACACAAACACAAACGCGCCCACACATTCATGATCACACGCCACGTCAGATGTCGCATCTGCCATGGAAATCCTTCCTGCGCGTCGTCTCACGCTGCTGGACTTCTCGCGGGCATCACCCAGCTGCGCAGTCAGTGTTCGTTCGAAGGGCACCGCAGGTGTTGGCGCCGCATCGGCGTATGCCCATGTTTGGGTGGAAACAAGAGCGCCCGCGCGGTCGCACGATGCGGCGCCATCATTTCGTGGCGTGCTTGTAGTGCCGGGTGGCCAGGCTGTGCGTCTGGAACACGCGTTCGCCTAGCGCGGGTCATGTGACAACGTGCAGCTGGCCCAAACAATGAGACGAGCAGCGCGCGTCTCCTTCCCACCATTGTACGACGCGTTTCCGGCTTTCGAATCACTGTACATCTATGGACATTGTCGGCACCATGTTGCCACACGACTCTCTTATACCGTTTCTTTCTATCTCTGTTTTTTTTTTTCCTTGACGGCGTGCTTGGGTTATGCGTTAGTCAGGAATGCACGAAGAAGCACGACGCGCGTGCTTGTTGATTGGTCTCTCGTCAGTGATCAACGAACACTTAAGGCGAGAACAAATGTGTTGCAACTGGAACAAAGAAACATGATGCGCAGAAATGCTACGTTATACCTGAATGTCGTCCGCGAATGACAGGGGTTACTCGGATGTCATTCGTGATGACGCATGGCACAAAGCCGCACAGGAGACTTCCCCCCTCCCCCCTCCCCCACAGGTGGTTCCTCTTTTGGGAAGAATGACTAAGGACGCCGTGTTGCGTTGGCAGACATTCACACGTGAATTTACAGCACAGCGCCTGATATACCGGAAGGCAAGCATGCAGGCAGGCAGTGAATCCTAAAAGGGTAAATAAGAAAGTGCGCATATTCGCTCTCTATTGAATGCTGCTGACGAAGGAGCAAGAAAGTATTAATGCTAATGTATCCCACGCGTCACATGCAAATGCCACTAAAGAATGGCGATGAACAGCGAAAGCGAAATTACCGAGAACTGCCCTTTCCTTTCGCACTAATAAATCGTGCCGTAGATAACTAGGAGAGACGTTAATATTTCCACGTTCAACTTACTGGGGGTGTTACTACAAAGCCCTACGACCCTGATGCTCTGCCTTTGATATTAGATTTTAGGGGAGTGTCACCCACCATGCGTGGAATGTACCAAGTGATGCACGCTGCTGTCCTGTGCGTTGAAGAAAACAAAGAGCTCCTCGAGCGTCTTTTCTCAGTACCTTTCTTCGCTACGACACCAGTGCAAGACAGCTTAATTTGTTGCAAAATAACAAAGCCTATAGCGTCATTATGTGCGGATGACGCAGGAAGCCCTGAAGTGAAGCGAGCAGACGATCATCGCGTATAGTACTCATTTTTGGTTAAACCAACCAGTGTACGCTTCAGTACGGGTATTTAGCAAATGTTTTTTTCGCCTCTCAACGTGGAATTGAAAGCTATGGTGTGTCTAGTTGCGCGTTAGTTATTCACTTGTTGCCCCAAACTTGTACAGTAACAGAGCTATAGTGTATCCAGCGCGGATCATTACGCGAGGCTTTCGGGTTGTGTAGTCGTTTCAGACATTCTTTTTCTGTACAGTGGGGCGCTCTAGAAAGAAAGCTTGAATAACTAAAATACGCCGACGCGTACACCAGAAAAAAGGGTCTCTTGTTTCTTTCCCGCGTACTCGTTATATGATTCGCTGTAATGTTTATTTCAGCGGCGCGATATTAGCTGCGCAACTTGGCTCTGAATCTGTAGCTTTAAATCACAAACTTCAACGAGCACGGTTAACGACTTCGCAGTCTTTTCTGATCTCGAATCGATCCTGTGTTCAGCGTTTGTTTAGAGGGACAGTAAAAGACAACTCCCACCGAAATCCTAGAATTATATTCCGAGATGTCCTATTTTTATTGGTTTTGTCCTAGAGATGGCATAGTTGATCAGAGAACTGCGACTGAAGGTGATACGCACTGACTTAATAACTGTTTGAGATATCGCTCTGGGTGGCAAGGGAGGGGGAGGGAGTAATCCCGACATTGCCGCTTCGTACGGGATAATCTCACGCATCTTTATCGACGTCAGTATCAAAGCACAGCATGACGCCACGTGACCGAATGATATCCGCGGTGCCAGATTCGCATACACCGTGGGCCCCGAGCGGGGGACGCCTGGAACTTCAGTTGGAGACAAGCCGACACGCATTCCCCACTTATCTCGCAATACCTGACATACACAAAAAGTCTGATATGCCTGGTTCGGCAATATTACAATTGGCTCCGTCGCACAGGTTCGAAAGAATTCCAGGTTATTTCCAAGTACAGATTTACTTGTACACAGCGATGGTCAAGGCGCTCCTGCAGCTTTTTTTCTGCCCTTCGACGCAGCCACGACGTATATTTCATATACGCCATCCAGCCTCGCCGACAACTGCGGAGCTAGCGGCGATTAATGTTGCACTGAAATACGTGCAAGAGGAGTTGACCGCATCGAAGACTGCCTTCCTTACGGACTCCCACGGTGCCCTTAACAGATTACAACGCAGTCAGATTGACTGCCGAGCTCTGCGCAGCATTACCGACTCTGCCAAGAAAATTGCAACACACGGGGTATCTCTCGTTGCTCAGTGGATACCTTCACACGTATAGGGCTAGCCGGAAACGAAGAGGCTGATCGGATGGCTTCAACTTGCGCTCAGAAGAACTGTGTCTGCCCCGAAATTTAGCGCAAGCTTCGTGACTCTCGTCTGCTGATTCGTCGACACCTGCTCAAGGAGCATCCAGGCCAACGCGTCGCGAACGAGAGGTTGTCGCCCCGTGCTCGCGGTCGAGGCTTGCCTCGTCGCGCTACAGCGCAACTACTCAAGCTCCTTGGCCATACCTGGCCCTTGCGCCATTAAACATCAAACATTCATTCACTACTCAAGCTAAGGGTTGGCTGTGTGAATGTGTGCGAACGTCTATACCGACAAGGACGTCTGGCCAGTCCATCGTATACGTCTTGCGGTTGCTGCGAGACACTTCAGCACCTGATATTGGAGGGTCCCGCTCGCATGGCGCTGCGGTCGTCGCTAGTGAGGGGGCTGTCCCCTCCTTGGCCTGCGGTGTATACGACACTCGACCAATGTTTGTAACCCCAGTGGTTTCATGCTCCTCAGATGCGATCAGGCACATCGCGCCGTTCGTACTGTTTTAAAGTAGCTAAAATAGGTTCATGTTTGTAGCCTATTTCTGTCTCGGGCTAGTGGCCCTACCTTTGCTTCTAACCAAATAGCCACTGCGGTTACTGCGGTTCTCGACAGGTGCTACCTCCTAAGGCGACATGGGGACACAAGAACGTGCGAAATCGTCGAAATCGCGAATGATTCATAAGAGGGTCTCCACATGCGTCATCACGTCATCGCTTAGCATAGCATATAAAGAGCTGAATTGTCGAGATAGTTCGTTTGTCTAAACCAGGCGACCTAGCTTTCCGTGGCGGTTGCGTTGGCCATTTGGTGTCGCACTATACTGATCTTTAAATGTGTGTGCTTCTTCACCTGGTATATATATATATACATACATATATATATATATATATATATATATATATATATATATATATATATATATATATATATATATATATATAATATGCCCTTTGTAAATCATTTCTGTGGAGTGCCGCGAGGTGGAGGAAGGTCACGAAAGGCTGCACTGTCAGCTACCCGAATATTGCACGAAGCTATAACAAAGGAAGGCCAAACGGGATATTCTCGGAATGAAAGTCTAGCAGTTGAGGGAAACTTCGTCCTGGTCTGGGATGGTCCGGAATAGTCCTGGTCCTGGATTCGTTCTTGACCCGTATGGGCGGAGGAGGAGGAGGAGGAAATGAAGAGAGAATGCAGGGATGTTAACCAGAAATGCGTCTGGTTGGTTAACCTACTCTGGGGGAGGGGAAAGAGGAATAGAAAGATAAGATAGAAAGAAGGAGGGGAGGGGGAGGAAATCCGCAGCGAGCTCGCGCACGCATGCGGACGGCCTGAGCAAGTCAAAGGCGTTCACATAGGCCAGTCGCCCTCAAGAAAGACAAAAGTGCCTTGACTTTGCGGGCCGACGAGCGATGTCTTCATGTAGCACCTGCATAGACAACGGCCAATGGTCCAGTCGTCGCAATGCGATAGATAATGTTTCTTTCCAACTGAAATCGTTGACACTGGCACAATAAATGTTCAAGGATCTCTTCCACGCCGCGGACGTCGCATCCAGCACTGTCAGTCATTCCAATGAAAGTAGCATATGCCTTCGTAAAAGCCACTCCCAACCACAGCTGGTATAGAAGCGATGCCTCACGTGGGTGAAGCCCGAGTAGAGGTCGGAGTTGGAGCGAAGGGTTCATTCAGTTCGTACAACCTGGTTCGTTTTATATTTGGGGTGTTCCACTTTGTTAGAGAAAGCTTGCATGTCGGGTGACGAAGCTGCCTTGCAGCGTCTGTCCTGGAAAGTGGAATGGGAACGCTGTTGTTCTTGATGTGACTCTCAGGCAGCTTTGTCTGCTTGATCATTTCCATTGATCCCGCAATGACCAGGTAGCCACTAGAAAATAATTTCTTGGCCTTTCTGTTTGACGTCGTGAGGTAGTATGACGATTTTGTATGTTAGCTGTTCGTGAGTTCCAAGTCTGAGAATTGACTGCACGCTTTGTAAAGCCGGTCTCGAGTCGGAAAACACGGCCTATGTACCAGGACTCTCTGTCTCGATAAATTGAAGCGCACTGCGAAGTATCGTGATTTCTGAAGCCGTGGACGTCATGGAGATGTGACGTTTTGAATCGCAGTGTTACTCCTCTTGTCAGTATAAACACAGCACCCCCAGAACTGGTCGATGTCGTCGATTTGTCAGTACAGACGTGTACTTGGCTGCTGTATTTCTCGTATAACAGGATAAGCTCAATTGTTTTAGCGCAAGCGGTGGTAAATCTCACCCTTTTTGAAGTCCTGGAATTCTGATGTGCACTTCAATTCGGCACAAACACCATGGCGGAGACACCGACCTGGCCGCAGGTGTGTACCCAGATGTAAGCGAGGCACGATATTTCCTGACAGTTGTGTTAAATGACGTGCGGGGTCTTTCCACGGTGAGTGCGGCGAGGTGGTGGCAAGAGGTCCGGGTAATGGGCCGGGCATGTGCATGCATTGTATCGACGTCGATGTGAGTCGTGCTTGGACAATCTTGAGCAAAGGCAATATAGTATGAGCTGCTGACGCACTGCAGTGAAATCCAAGGCATATCCTCAGAGCTTGGGCTTAAATGCGCTGAAGTGTACGCAAATTGGTTTTGCAGGTGTTGGGTATAACAGGTAGACTGTACAGGAGGAACCCAACAAAGAACACCCTGTACAGCTGTAGCATGGATTGTGTGGACACCCCCCATTTCTTTCCTGGAAGGAACCTGAACAGATGACACAAAGCAATCAGTCGCTTTTTCACGTGGTTCACGTGAGGAGTCCAGGACAAATCTCTGTCAATCACAACTACCCGAGAACGTGTGATTTCTCCCGGACGATATTACTTGTCCGTTGATTGATATGGCGCAATCAGACATTGGCTTCCGGACAAACCCCACCACTGCGCTATACATTTGGGTTGATGACATTTTTTTTTCCTTTCATAAATGCCCTTTCAAATAAAACCTGTCGTTACTCGGTGCCCACGCGTTTTCGTTCTCGTCGTTTCGCGCTGTTGCCAGGTAAGCCGGCATAGCAACGTACCTACTGACCTTCCAGCGTTGCGCTGTACACCACACAGGCACCTCACCTCTGCAAGGCGAGCCGAGCTCGGCGCTCTGGCAGGAAGAACCGCTTGGATCCAGTTGACGCCGGTCGCAGCGCAGCACCCTCCAAGAGCTGCTCGGCCGGGCCAGTGCGTTGACATCATGTCTCGTCCTCCCCTGCACGCGGGCCGGGCGTACAGACCAAGCGATCGCTCAAAATAAAAAAAAAAGAAAAGAAACGAAAACGCGCATACGCATGCACGTTTTTTCCTTCTCCCGCATGCCACCGCCGGTCGCTTCCCGCACGGTGACGCGTTGACAGCTGCATTGGAGAGGCCGAAATAGTAAATCCGCGCATTGTAACTCCGCGCACAGTAAACCGGACCCATCGCATCGTTAGCTAGACTCGTGCGCGCCACGGAGTTTCTCACAAAAGAAAGATCACTTGCAGACACGAGCGCTATTGCCTGTAGATGGGAACTCAGCGTATACCTCATAATGAGGTATACGCTGGGGTTCTCTAACGTTCTTTAACTCATTAGTTAAGCCATCTAGGGTTCTTTAACTTGCCCGTGACCCCGCCGCTATCGGTATGCCGCCACTATAGGTATGCGGCCCGCTGCGTCCGAGATCGAACCCAGGACCACGAGCCGAACAGCGCAAAACGCCGCACGCACTGAACTATGCCGCTGCGAGTGGACAACCACCGCAAGTTCAGAGATCAGGGAAATGATGGAATGTTCGTATGGATCTGTCTGCACTTCGCTCTTCTGGCTTCGGCAACGGCTTTGTGGCTTTCCAAATTGATCATGTTCCATATATATATATATATATATATAGCGTGGTTAAACGCAACAGATCGATGACGCATGTGCACAGTGGCTATAATTGCCCCTGCGGCGTTTAGAGAGTTACGAGTTCTCGGACATTTAGACAAACGAATAAATCAACGTACATCAATAATGTAACGACAGCGTTTGAGGCCACTAACACGAAAATGAGAAAAATAATCATCTAATTACCATTGGTCCGAAACTGTCGCATTGGTCCGAAACTATTTCTGAGGAGCTGTGCACTATGTGCTACTGGGGTTCAAATGTGACGGCAGTGTGCATATTCAACAACGCCATCGCCGGTTGCCGCATAGAGCCCGATCTCAAGCACTCCTCAAGTTGACCCTCCGGGTCCTCAATCTTCGCTGTATTACTTTTCATTATATTAATAGAGGAGGGTGCTGCCTGTGGTTTGAATGATCGAAGCCTCCTGCTGGAATATTCCCTTGTGCATTAGTAGTACTGCATACCGATCATAAAAATTGGTCGATCGACACGTGATAAAACCTCGACTTCACTGTGCGATTGTGCTCACCTTTTCACGCAGCAAGTACACGTGGGGCAATCATCGAGACGACACGTTTTTCGCAATTATACTTGTCCATTCTGCGGCTGACGCGAGACATAAGCGAAGCGAACATTCGCCTCGCATAGCACGATATTGAATTCAAGTAATCATGAGCATCTCATGCATCTACAGACGACAGCGTACTTGCGATCGAAATCAAAGCTGGGCTCGGGTTTTGATAAAGTTGTGCTTAGATTGCGATGTTGCTTCCACCCTCCCCCCCTACTCCCCTCACCGGCTAGACGAAGAGCCAAAATCACGATTTACCCAAGTCGTCCTTTGCATGTGCTTCAGTTCAGTACCGAATGAAGTTGCATTCATTGTACGCCAATTAATACATCGATCATGTGATGATTTTAAACGCGGCAAATCTGCTGTAGTTTATTAAGCAGCAGCAGTTTCATAGCTTTTAAGCTGGCAGGCATCGTGGTCTTTAACATACTGGGGTCCGTATTCCCAAAAAGCCTATGCGCTAGAATTGTTCACAAGAGCTAATTCCAGCCAATAAAAAAATTAACTTGTGGGGTTTTACGTGCCAAAACCATGATCTGATTATGAGGCACGCCGTAGTGGGGGACTCCGGAAATTTTGACTACCTGTGATCCTTTAACGTGCACCTAAATCTAAGTACACGGCTGTACTTAGACGGCCGCATTTCGCCCCCATCGAAATGCGGCCGTCGTGGCAGGGATTCGATCCCGCGATCGCGTACTTAACAGCCCAACACCATAGCCACTAAGCAACCACGGCAGGTTAATTCCAGCCAATTCTGATGCTGGATATATTATTACCGTAGGCGGCCAGCCAAGATACTGTAAGTACATAAAGGTACTGAAAGCTAGATCTCGAATTAACTGTATACTATACTCGTAATAATGACCTCGCTATAGCAAGCGTCCGGGCCTGTTTACAATAGCGCCTGCATATGCGTACACAAGTCGGACCGGGAAGTGGCAGTGTGCGCTTCTGTAAACGGACAAGCCAATCCGCTTCAGTCACTGCATGCATGCGATGTGGGTCTGCAACGACGCTGAGGAGGGGCTGGGTGATGGCGATCACATATTCTTGTTGCTCTCCGAAAGGACGCAGTGCAAGATGACCGAAGAGTACACGATGGCACACACGCGCACGTCCTGCTTGTTAGAACGCGTGCCCATGTCGAGATGGCGGGTGAGTGTATAGTATACGCTGCTTGCTGTCTCGCGGTGGAATGCGGACTTCGCGGCGCGGATAAACCTGACCCCACGAGCAGACGAACTCGCCACGTCGCTGCAGGAACAGTCGCCTCACGTGGGTAGGTGCAGAAGAGCTTTTATTATCGGACAAATTGCACTAATTGAAAAAAAAAAGTGGTTTCCCACTTCCCGCCGTTCCACGAGGCATATTTTGAAGCGCGAAATTAAAGCACACGGAAGGATGCTATACGACAACTGTGACTGCTCGTTTGGCACCGATATCCGGCGCGGTCGCTCAAAGGCTGGCGTTCTGCGGCTGAGGTCACGGGTTCGAACGCCGGCGGCGGCGGCCGCATTTTGATGAGAGCGGAATGCAAAAAAAAAAAGAAAGAAAAACGCTCGCGTACTTAGATTAGGGTGCGCGTTTTATGGAACCCTAGGTGGTCAAAATTAATACTGAGTACATCCCACTACGGCATCGATCATAACCAGAACGTGGATTTGGCGTGTACAAACCCTGAATAAATGTCGAAAAAAATGCTTTCGCAGTGACCCGTCATGGCGCCTAGGACGTTCGCAATATTCAAGGAGTATTTTTGAACACCATCAGCGTATCTTATGTGCGCTTCAGGACGAAGGCTGCTATTACCGGCGATCTCCACAGTAACCGCTGACTTTCGTCACTCGGCTTTATAGTCTTGTGCTTGCAGATTTCCCGAAGTCCGTCACACCACCCAGTGCTCAGTCATCTTGCACTGTGTTTTTTCTATACCGTGGCACTTATCCCTTTAGTCTATTAAGCAACCGCTTATCTCTTGTGTGGTTTACATAACCTGCCCCACCCCCCACTTCTTCCTTTTAATCTCAACAAGGGTATAAGCTACGCCTGTTTGCTCTGCAATTCATGCAATCAAATCTTCGCGTCTGATAATGTTACACCTATAATTTTTCGCTCCATAGCTCCTTGTATGGTTCGTAGTTTCTTCTACGTAGTTTCGTCTTTGTCCTCCAAGTCTCAGCCCCGTACTGGTACAATGAAGTGATTGCGTAATTTTCACTTCGAGGGCTGTCATTCAACACTTGGAAAAGCTGTCGTTTTTGTCGTTGTTAGTTAGTTTTTAGTTGTTAGTAGTAGTAGTAGTAGTAGTAGTAGTAGTAGTAGTAGTAGTAGTAGTAGTAGTAGTAGTAGTAGCAGCAGCAGTAGCAGTAGCAGCAGCAGCAGCAGCAGTAGTTGTAGTAGTAGTAGTAGTAGTAGTAGTAGTAGTAGTAGTAGGGGTAGCAATAGTAGAGCAGTAATTGCTTGTCTGTATAACAAATGAATAGCAGGAAAATAGAGAAAATTACTCATTGCCGCACTTGCCGACACCTAAATGGCGGTGAGCAGTGGAGGTGGAATTGAGAGTTGCGAAGTGGAGGAAAGGAACAGGGAGAGAAGGTAGACTAGGGAAAAGAAAACTATTTGCATATTTTAAAAGCATGTTTGCTGTTCGCGCTGCTAGCTATAGTTATTCGTCTGGAGATTTCCTTCTCGTGATCCTATTCACTCGCTCCCACTCTCTCTCCCCACCTTTGGCATACGGGGCATGATAAACCTGGATGCTCTTGCACAAGTCTAAGAGGCCGAGTGCGAGTCACAAACCCTGGCTCTCCTCGTTATGGTGGAAAAGACAAGAAACAATGTGAAAGAAAAGCGAGACAGAAAATAGCGCTCTCCTCTGTCCCGTCATTTTTTCTGCACGCTGCTTCGCGCCTTCTATGCCATAAAGAGGTACTACCCATTTTTCTTCCCCGCTCGCTGAGAAATTCAAATATATTAGTATCTTCGCACATTTACCCTCGAATCTACCATTCGGCTTTGTTGGTTAAGGTCCTCGATTGCGAAATATCAGTGGTTGCAAAACGATAACAAGGCTTGGTTATCGTCATTACAGAAGCCGCTTTCGCTTTGTGGTGTTTGGAATCGCACCGCTGGTACGAGTTGTTGGGAACTCGGCGCTGACGCCCGTTGTTGCACCTGGGTCGTAAGCCCCAAGGGTAGCGTTGGCCTGGCGGCCTGGGGTACAACTGGAAGCATCCGAAGTTCCCGGCAAAGCATGAGTCGACTGGTAACAACAAAACAACTTGTTTATTCTAACATCGCAAAGAGTTGGCGGTCAGGTTGACCGAAGTAGAGAGACGGGAGTGCACTTTACTCAACAGAAGAAATCGGAGCCCTCCTTTGGCGTCCGGGGGCAGCTGCTTTTATACTCTCGCAGTTGAGGGCGAGAAGGAACCCCTCTATAGACGAGCACGTGACTGTGCCGCTCGGGAACAATGGGATAAGGTGGCGCAGCCGTCGTGCCGGCGCCGCTGGGGCACAATGGGAAGAGAAGGTGGCTCATACGTCGTGTCGGCGCCGGTCAGACCCCCTCGCTTCACAGTTGTTGGGAGCTCCTCTCCCCGGCTGCCGCGCTTCGACAAGCGTGGGCACCAATATGCACATACACTCACACACGCACATGAAGACACGTGGCATCGGAACATGCCTGGACGCGCTTGGCGGGGAGGCGTAGCGGCGGCGCCGAACGGGCCAAAATGTCTGCCGCTTTGAACGAAGCCCCGGCGTCCGTTGCATCCGCGCCGGCTAAACCGCGCGTCGTAGGCGAAACGTAACAGACCGCCCCGCCGGGCGAAGGAGATCCCGATGGACAGGGGACTGCATCCGCTGTCCGCAGGGATGTCGCTCGATGATGCTCATAACCGAAGTCGGGCGTCCCTCGACGTTTCTTGAGCGCAGCGCACAGAGAAGGCCTCGTTCTCTCGTTCAGGTTCGCACGGGACACTGCAAAGTGACTTCGGGAGAGTTCACATTTTTGTTCTCGTTCCCAGCAAGCGTTAGAACTACGCTGAAACTCAACCGCTTAGTCAGCAAGCACGGCACAACCCTCACTAAGCCCTGCCAGGCTCTTTCCCCTTCTATACCACTGCCTAGTTCCTTACAGTAGTCTAGCAGCACTCAGAACGCGTCCACAAATTGGAAAATTGCACTAGAAAGCATGTCATCACTTTGAAACACTAAACAAAAGCAATATGTTAAAAATCCTGCCTCAGGAAGAAAAACATCAGTAACAAACAATTTTGAGGCTGATTCCTACGTTAGGGGCTTCGACTTAAGCCATCGGCGTTACCGTTGAGACTCCCCTTTTTGTAACGCACCTCAAAGGAATATTGTTGCAAAGCGAGGCTCCAGCGCAGGAGGCGGCCATTTTTGGGAGAGATGGTCTGCAGCCATTGGAGAGGGCAGTGATCCGTCTCAATGATAAACCTCGAGCCGGCTAGATAGCATGACAATTTCTGAACGGCCCACACGAGACATGCACACTCTTTCTCGGTGGCGCTATACGCCTGCTCACGACTGGTCAGCTTACGACTAGCATACAGGACGGGGTGTTCTACTTCTCCATTTTCCCGTTGGCACAGAACAACGCCCATGCCTCGCTCACTAGCATCGCACTGAACAACGAACCCTTTTGTATAGTCTGGCGATCGTAGCACAGGCTGGCTTGTTAGGGCACTCTTTAGGGCGCTAAAAGCTCTTTCCTTTGTCTCGTCCCAGACGACTGTTTGGGGCTCTGTTTTTCTTAGAGCATCCGTCAGGGGAGCCGCGATATCAGAGTACCTGGGGATGTACCTCTGATAGTAGCCGGCGACACCTAAGAACGACCGAATATCGGTCTTCGTGCGCGGTTGCGGGAAGTCTCGCACAGCGGCCACCTTTATTTCAGAGGGGCGGCGACGACCCTGACCAATCACGTGACCGAGGTAGACAACCTCGGCTTGTGCTAACTGGCACTTGGGAGCCTTGACTGTCAAGCCCGCTTCGCGCAGGCGGGTTAGCACTGCCCGCAAGTGTGCCATATGCTCAGACCAGGATGCGGAGAATATCGCTACGTCGTCTAGATACGGTAAAGCGAATTCTTGCTGTCCCCGCAACACTTTATCCATGAGGCTTGAAAAACAGTATGGCGCGTTCTTCAAACCAAAACTCAACACTTTAGGACGGAATGTTCCCATTGGTGAAATGAACGCCGCATACCTACTAGCCTCTTCTGTAAGTGGAACCTGCCAATAACCCCTGACAAGATCTAGGGTGGAAATAAACTGAGCGCTACTATCTTTCTCAAGGCGCTCCTCGATGTTAGGGATCGGATAAATTTGATCCTTAGTGATGGAATTAAGCCTGCGGTAGTCGACGCAAGGACGAAGTTCCTTGCCCGGTACCTCAACTAAAATCAAAGGGGAGGTATAATCACTCTCACCTGCCTCAATAACACCGAGCTGTAGCATTTTCTTTACCTCAGCCTCCATAATATCGTTCTGGCGGGGTGACACCCGATACGCCTTGGATCGTACTGGCTCGGGGGAGGTATGTTCTATGTCATGAGTAAGGACAGAAGTCCTACCAGGCCTCTCAGAGAACAGACCTTGAAACTCTTGTAAGAGCTGGTGTAGTTCGGTTTTCTGCTCAGGCGACAGCGATGCTTTACTGATTAAGTCACTAATGACTTGATCGGTGTCTTCCCTGTTCGTCACTGAGCCTAGTCCCGGAAGCTCGACCGGAAGCTCTTCAGGAACGTTTACCATCATGCACACCACTGCTTCCCTTTATCTATAAGGTTTGAGCAGATTACAGTGGTAAACTTGCTGTGCTTTCCGCTTTCCTGGCAGACTCACCACGTAGTTAACGTCCGACAGTTTCTGAACAATTCGTGCTGGGCCCTCCCACTGCACGTCTAGTTTGTTGTTTAGCGATGTGCGCAATATCATGACCTCATCGCCCACCTCAAAACGACGGGCCCTGGCGTCCGATCATAATAAACCTTGGCCCTCTGCTGGGCCTTTGCCATTGCTTCACCTGACAACTCCTGTGCCCTTCTTAAGCGTTCGAGGAGTTTAAGCACGTACTCCGCCACGACTGGGTCGTCGCCCCTGCCTTCCCACGATTCTCGAAGCATGCGAAGCGGAGACCGAAGCGAGCGACCGTACACCAGCTCAGCTGGCGAAAACCCCGTAGCTGCATGCGGCGCGGTCCGTAATGCAAACATCACCCCAGGCAGACACAGCTCCCAGTCAGTTTGATGTTCAAAACACAATGCTCTCAACACGCGCTTCATGACGGAGTGGAGCTTCTCAACGGAATTCGACTGTGGGTGGTACACTGAGCTATGTAACAGTTTTACCCCACACCTTTCGAGAAAAGTTGTCGTCAAAGCGCTAGTAAACACTGTGCCCTGATCTGATTGGATTTCCGCAGGAAAACCAACTCGCGCAAATATGGACAGTAGTGCATTGACTATCTCAACTGAGCTGAGTTCTTTAAGCGGCACTGCTTCAGGGAACTTTGTCGCTGGGCAGATCACAGTCAAAATGTGTCTGTACCCCGTGGCTGTTACCGGCAGAGGTCCCACTGTATCAATAACGAGCCGTCTAAAAGGCTCCGTAATGATAGGTACCAACTTCAACGGCGCCCTCGATTTGTCCCCTGGTTTGCCCACCCGCTGACAGGTGTCACATGTCCTCACGAAATGGTCTGCGTCCCGAAAACACCCTGGCCAATAGTACTCTTGCAAGAGACGGTCCTTAGTTTTCTTAACTCCTAGGTGTCCGGACCACGAACCCCCGTGCGACAAGCGCAACAGATCCTGACGATAGCATTGAGGCACGATCTACTGATCGAACTCCACTCCCCTGGGGTCTAGATACTTCCGGTACAGGACCCCACCTCTTTCCATAAAGCGAGCATTTTTCTTGGCGATACCTTCCTTGACAATGCAGCGTATGTTTTCTAGGCTGCCATCCTTCTTTTGCTCGGCTATCAAAGCCGACCGGCTGACTTTTAGCAACCTATTAAGTCCGTCTGACGTAGGCGCGATGAGCGAATCTGCAGATAGCTCTTCTAACTTTCCCGCATCGGGATTTTCCTCTCCAGTATCTGGTGCCTTTAACGTTACAGACTCAATTTTATTCAGTTCGGGCGTGCTCTGAATATCGGCTTGCTGCGCCTCTGACCCTTTTTCATTGTTTGATAACGTCGGCCCCGCAACTACCGCCTTTGCAGCGAGCTCCCGAACCTTCGATCTGGTTAATGCCTGAACGCTAGCCTCACCAAACAAAAGCCCCTTCTCGCGCAGGAGGTGATCGGACCTGTTCGAAAATAGGTACGGGTACTGGGGGGGGGGGGCAGCATAGATGACACTGCCGCCTCCGTCTCAAGCGCTCCGAAAGGTCCTTCAATAAGCACTTTTGCTACCGGCAGACACACGCTATGAGCTTCCACGGCTTGCTTGATCCATGCGCACTCGCCCGTGAACATATCGGGTTCTACGTAGGAGGGGTGAACTACATCCATCGTAGCTGCGGAATCGCGAAGCACTCGGCACTCTTTCCCGTTCACGAGGAGGTCTCGCATGTAAGGCTCGAGAAGCTTCATGTTCTCGTCAGTGCTGCATATTGACAAAAACACAACTTTTGGTTTTGTTTCCGGACACTGCGCCGAAAAGTGACCCGGCTTCTGGCACGTATAACACAAGCGCGCTTGCCTCATCTCGAACCGTTTTCTGCGTTCGGCTTCGGCTGCCGCCGTCTCCCTACGTTCTGTCGGACTGCTTTCACTCGCATCCGCACTACGTGTGTCCCCTTTTGCTCTCATGGGTGTGAACTTCGGCCTCTCAAACTTCGAGCCAAATTCACCCTTTTGACCGTCCTTAGCTCCGCGAGCCCGACGCGTCACAAACTCCTCGGCTGGCTTAGCGGCTTTAGCCACCGTACAAACGTCTGGCCTATCCAAGACCCAGTACCGCACGTTCTCAGGTAACCGACTATAAAACTGTTCTAGCCCGAAACACTGCAGAACTTTATCGCTTTCTCTTCTTGAGCCACTCCTGCATGTTTGACATAAGCCTGTACGCAAACTCTGTGTATGACTCACTTCTGCCTTTCTCATTTTCCCGAAACTTCCGACGGAACGCCTCCGCTGACAGCCTGTACTTCTTTAGCAGACTCGATTTCACTTTGTCGAAATCCTCTGCCTCCTCTCTATTCAAGCGAGCGACTACGTCGGCCGCCTCGCCGGGTAACAAAGTGAGCAAGCGCTGTGGCCACGTTTCCCGAGAGAACCCCTGCTTCTCGCACGTTCGCTCAAAGTTAACCAGGAACAAACCAATGTCCTCTCCAAGCTTAAACGGCCGCATCAGGTCAGTCATTTTGAGCAATACTCGTTCTCCTGCACCGTGTGCCTGACTTCCATTACGAGCGCGTTCCATCTCTATCTCGAGACGCTTCATTTCCAAAGCGTGTTGACGCTCTTCTTTTTCTTTCTCTTCTTTACGTTCACGCCCTTCTTTCTCTTTCTGTTCTTTAAGTTCGCGCTCCTGTTTCTCTTTTTGCTCTCTAAGTTCGCGCTCCTGTCTCTCTTTTTGCTCTTTAAGTTCGCGCTCATGTCATTTTGCCCTCTCCTCAATGGTCTCAAGGCATTCCGATAGCTCGTCATCCTCAGCCTCTAACTCAAGAATAGCCTTTAGCAGTTCTGGTTTTCTGAGTTTGTCTGAGACATACAGACCCAACTCTCTTGCAAGCTCCAGCAATTTCGGTTTGCGCAACGACTTCAAATCCATGGCTGCTCTGAATGCTGCTTTCTCTACTGCCTATTATTGTCTTGCCGCAAACTAACCCGGCAGCAACGACAACCACAATTACCAGCTCTGTTTCTGACCCTAACAAAAGCCTGGCAAAGCTCAGAAGAAGAAAGTCCCGCACTCACCAAACCTCGCAGCCAAGAATTCAGCGCAGTCGTTCCGCTGCAGGCAACCAGTCATCACACAGGGCTCGTTGCACTGCTCCCGGATGGTCGTTGAGCTGCTCAGCATACAGTCAACTGCATCTCTTCGCTGCTGGCCTCCGTTGTCGCGATCTCACCGCTGGCAGACAGTTGTTTGAAATCGCACCGCTGGTACGAGTTGTTGGGAACTCGGCGCTGACGCCCGTTGTTGCACCTGGGTCGCAAGCCCCAAGGGTAGCGTTGGCCTGGCGGCCTGGGGTACAACTGGAAGCATCCGAAGGTCCCGGCAAAGCATGAGTCGACTGGTAACAACAAAACAACTTGTTTATTCTAGCATCGCAAAGCGTTGGCGGTCAGGTTGACCGAAGTAGAGAGACGGGAGTGCACTTTACTCAACAGAAGAAATCGGAGCCCTCCTTTGGCGTCCGGGGGCAGCTGCTTTTATACTCTCGCAGTTGAGGGCGAGAAGGAACCCCTCTATAGACGAGCACGTGACTGTGCCGCTCGGCCACAATGGGATAAGGTGGCGCAGCCGTCGTACCGGCGCCGCTGGGGCACAATGGGAAGAGAAGGTGGCTCATACGTCGTGTCGGCGCCTGTCAGACCCCCTCGCTTCACAGTTGTTGGGAGCTCCTCTTCCCGGCTGCCGCGCTTCGACAAGCGTGGGCACCAATATGCACATACACTCACACACGCACATGAAGACACGTGGCATCGGAACATGCCTGGACGCGCTTGGCGGGGAGGCGTAGCGGCGGCGCCGAACGGGCCAAAATGTCTGCCGCTTTGAACGAAGCCCCGGCGTCCGTTGCATCCGCGCCGGCTAAACCGCGCGTCGTAGGCGAAACGTAACAGTGGTAAAACTCGTAGTTGCTGTCCACTTGTAGTGCCAGAGCGGGGCCCTCTAAAATGGCCCCTCAAAGGTCGCATTTATTATTGGGGATGATGGAGAGAGCTAGTCGATCCATGGCAAGACGCTGGAGGCTGGGGGTTCGAATGGCAACTGCAACTGTGGTTTAAGTTTTACTGGACCTATATCACGGAGTAAGACATTTAGGAGGTGAAACTCCCGTCAGCGCGAGCGAGTGCCGGCGACCAGATAAGGTCACAATTGTTGTATGCGCCGACGGGGCCGTATACAGTGGCGGCGCCATGCGGCGCGTCGTATAAACCGCAGCGAAAAAAACATGCAGCGCCCGGGCAGGCGGCTCCGGCGCGCTCTCAACGGCGGTAATTTGTTTCCCGGCCGCCAGGCGCCGCCAGCACGATAACGGCTGCGCGAGCTTGTGACCTTTTCTGGTCGCCGCAAACAGCGGAGTTTCCACTCCTAAATGTTTCTTGCTCCGTGACCTATATCAAAGATAAGCGCATGGAAGGAGGCGGTCACTATGGCAAGGTCTCTTATTATCTTTTCTCCCCATCTTTCTTGAGGCTAAATTACGACAGACTTTTTTCAAGAAAGTAGCAATCGAATACGCTGCAGAATCGGTGATGATGGGCGAGGCTATCAAGTCATGAGCAAGCGACTCATTAGAGTTCGAATTATTATAGCGCATTTAGGAAAGGCCTGCATATACAAATTTCCCCAGTAAATATCTCCGTTTCGCACCACATCGATCACATTTATTATATAATGTTCGAGAAGCGTCGAAGTTGTGTCTGGTTTAACACAAATTATACGTACGCTTTGTGTGATTTTCATATTATATTTGTTTAAGAGCACCAGAAACACGTAGCATACAGTTGTGTATATGGTTATAAAGGTGCTCATTTCTTAAAAGGTAGCTGTTTCTTGCACATGTCGAAAGGAATCGATTGCTATCGTTTGAGAGTTAAGTTCGCTGGCATAATCAGCTTTGCATGCACTGAACGCAGCTGCGTCAAAATCTAGGGCGGCGCGCACAATACTCGCGCAGTTATTATTTCGCAGCCGACGCATCACGTCATTTTTTATCTTAGAACCGCTCTGCTCTTCGAGGCAAGGGGGACCACTGGAGATGTTGCACTCCCACTGCGGTGCCGAGGATGTATACAGACACTTTACGGACAAGGGTACAATGTAACGAGTGGCCAAGCAGCCGCCTCACCGCGCATGTCGTTCAACGGCAAATGTGGTCGCGTTCTTGTGGGCTAATACAAACACAGACACTATAGTGGCTGACGGCATTCCCGTCGCGGTGCGTGGGAGATACGTGGTTTACGCCGTCGAGCAAGCATGCGGTGTAAAACGTAACGTATTCGTGACGTGTATAATACGTAACGTAAACTTCGGGCGCGAGTATGCGATTCTGAATTTTGTGGCTGGCAGGACGACTTATGCGTTCGCTGGGGGAACGCCATTGCACCTGGACAGCTGCACCAAGGTGTGTGAACTCTGAGCAAGAGAGCCGTGTGCGTTTTTTGTTTTAGAGCGCAGCTCTTTGGCGTCCGTTCCTGGGTTTCGCGTCGTCGTCGGCGTTGTCGTCGGCCTCGTAACCAGCTCCGCCCCCCTTTCATCCCCCCAGCGCTAGCAGCGACCGACTGATACCGCTGGATGCCGCTGACGCCGCTAGAGAGTCAAGATAACGTGACTGCATAGAACACCGTCGCCGCCATGCAGAAAGAGGAGGAAAGGGTCCCCCCCCCCTTTTCTTGTGTGGCGGATAGGGTGCTCTTCAGTTGCCGACGCGCCGGTTATTTCACGTAGGCCCCGGCACGTCGACGAATACGTGACCACCTTCCCACGGCTAGACCTGGTTCTTAGCGCTGCGGAAGCGAGGGTATCATATTGTTTGTGTCGGCATCGGCGGCGTTGTCCCTGAAACCAACTCCGCAGCTGGGGTTGACTCACTATCGGCGTCAGCGGCATCAGTCAGTCGCTGCTATCTCTTCCCTCCTCCCTTTATCGTGTTGTCCACTTGCAGCGCGCGCTTCTGCCCCCATCGTTTGCCGCTGGGTGTACACGCTGCGTGTACAGTCTCCGGTTGTCAAAGCGCCGGCTCGAACTTAATTCCTTTCTTCGCTCCTCCTCCAATGCAACCCCTGTGTGGTGGCAATCAGAGAGCCAGATCGGTGGCGGCGGATCTGTATATGTGCACCGCCCGAGCCGAAATTGCCGCTGCCGTTCACCCTGTGCGGTGGCAATCAGAGAGCCAGATCGGTGGCGGCGGATCTGTATATGTGCACCACCCGAGCCGAAATTGCCGCTGCCGTTCGCCACTGCGAAATTATCTGCCAGTTCTTTCTGAGCCATGAGCGAGACGACCGATGGAAGTCCTCCGTCTGCTGCTGCTGCTGCTGCTGCTAAACGAGCTGCCAGAGCAGAGGCCCAGCGCCGTCGCCGTCAGAATCCAGAGGTGCGTGCCGCCGAAGCAGAAGCTTACCTAGTGGAGTCTTTGTTAAAGGAATACGTGTGAAAAATAAAAAAAAATTACCGACGATTACGTTACTTCCTAATGCGAAATTTGAGCGCAGCAAATAAGCTGTTTCACCTTTTGGATAGATTGAGGCAAAGAAATCGAGCAACACATGTATGCGCTATCACATAATTTTTTTTTATTTTTCACACGTATTCCTTTAACAAAGACTCCACTAACAGTTCTTGACAGTCATGAAGGAAGCTTTGTGGTCGGAGAAATAGACTGATATATGTTCGACTTGGTACACCAATGCTTGATTCTCAAAGACGAGATCTATACAAGTGCCTCGCGAGGTTGTCACAGCCGTGGGGGAAGCAGAGGCTAAGCGCCGCCGCCGAGAAGACCCTGCCGTTCGCGCCGCCGAAGCGGAGGCTCATCGCCGCCGTCGAGAGCAACCAGCAGTAAGCGAGGCTGAAGCAGAAGCTCATCGCCGCCGCCGAGAAGACCCTGCAGTTCGCGCCGCCGAAGCGGAGGCTCATCGCCGCCGTCGAGAGCAACCAGCAGTAAGCGGAAGCGGAGGGGGGCGGCGTGTACACCCAGCGGCAAACGATGGGGGCAGAAGCGCGCGCAGCAAGCGGACAACACGATAAAGGGAGGAGGGAAGAGATAGCAGCGACTGACTGATGCCGCTGACGGCGATAGTGAGTCAACCCCAGCTATCCGCCACACAAGAACAGGGGGGGGGACCCTTTCCTCCTCTTTCTGCATGGCGGCGACGGTGTTCTATGCAGTCACGTTATCTTGACTCTCTAGCGGCGTCAGCGGCATCCAGCGGTATCAGTCGGTCGCTGCTAGCGCTGGGGGGATGAAAGGGGGGCGGAGCTGGTTACGAGGCCGACGACGACGCCGACGACGACGACGACGCGAAACCCAGGAACGGACGCCAAAGAGCTGCGCTCTAAAATTCTGTGATAGCGCATACATGTGTTGCTTGATTTCTTTGCCTCAATCTATCGAAAAGGTGAAACAGCTTATTTGCTGCGCTCAAATTTCGCATTAGGAAGTAACGTAATCGTCGGTAATTTTTTTTTTGTTTTTTGGTGTTGTGCTGCGTGCCGCAAAAAAGGACTGAAAGAAAGGGCGGTCATAGTGTGGATCGTTGATTGTCCCGCCTACTTAGAGAAGGCATGCCGTGTATGAGAACTGATTGGCGGAATGTGAGCGAGGAGAGAGAGATAGAGGAAAGGGGAAAGGCAGGGAGGTTAACCAGATAAAAAGATCCGGTTTGTTACCCTACGCTGGGGAGAGGGGGGAGGGCGAAGTAAAGTGGTAACAAAGAAGAGATAAGGAAAAACAGGAGCAGAGGCACACAATTACAATCGGTCACTGTCACCGCATGCTAACACTTGCAGCACTATCTGTTCAGGCTACAGCCGCTTGTCCAATTCTGTCGCCCTCAAAAACCGCAACAGTGGCCTCGTCGCCCTCTGCTGCGATGGCTTGTGATGGCGGCATCTTAAAATAAGTTCCTCAGTGAGAGGTCTTCGGTCAAAGCGCGCAATCGCGATTGCGAGTGATTGTCTCTGTAAATTATAGCGAGGACAGTCACAAAGAAGGTGTTGAAGAGTCTCCTCGTTACCACAGTCCTCACACGAGGCGTCTTCAGCCCATCCAATTCGGTAAGCAAAAGACTAGGTGAAAGCCACCCCTAGCCATATTCGACAAAGCAGGATTGCTTCGCGACGGCAGAGTCCAGCTGGAATGCAAAGGCGTAGAGAGGAGTCAAGATTGTGGAGTCAGTTGTTTTGAAAAATTCCTGGGTTCCACGAGGAGAACGTGATGTCACGGCTGAGCATTCGAAGTTTTCTAGCGGCATCTGTCCTTGATAACGGTATCGACTCCTCTTCGTCCCCTCGAAGAGCCGACCGAGCAGCGTTATCGGCGTGTTCGTTCCCTATGACTCCGCAGTGACTTGGAAGCCACTGAAATGTCACGTGGTGTCCTTTCTCAGTTAAGGTATGGATTAGTTCTCTAATCTCGAATACCAGTTGTTCGTGTGGTCCGCGCCGCAGGGCTGATAGCAAAGACTGCAGTGCGCTCTTCGACTCACTGAATATTGACAATCTTCGAGGTTGTTCTTGGCTGACGAGACGAAGTGCAGCACGAAGAGCTGCAAGTTCCGCAGCCATCGGTGTCGTCGGGTGGCATGTCTTGAAACTGATGGTGGTGGCTTTCGCTGGGAAGACCGCGGCTCCAGAGGAACACTGGAGAGTTGCCGATCCATCAGTATAAATATGTACGTGTTCGGCGTACCTCTCGTGCAAAAGGAGCAGAGTTAGTTGTTTAAGAGCGGGTGATGACAGCTCATATTTTTCCTGATTCCTGGTACGGTGAAGTGCACTGCGGGTTGAGCCAAACACCATGGAGGAATCGATGGCTTAGTTGCGGGGGTGAAGCCTGATGGAAGGCAGGTGTAATACTCCGAAATCGTAGTACAAAATGATGCCTGCGGCCTTTCTGACGGTAGTGTGGCCAGATGGTAGGAACGGGCACGGGCAACGTGTCTAATGTGCACTCTCAACACTTCTACCGCAATGTGTGTTTGTATAGGTTGGTCCCGGGCAACCGCAATAGTCGCTGCTGTCGATGTGCATTTTGGTAAACCAAGACAAACCCTGAGAGCCCGAGCTTGAGTAGCCTGTAGAGCACGAAGATTTGTCTGGCAGGTGTTGGTCAGTACGGGCAAACTGTATTTCAAGAAGCCCAGAAATATAGCACTGTACAATTCCAACATTGCATGCACTGACCTTCCCCAAGTCTTTCCTCCCGGAAACTTGAAAAGTTGGGAGATTGCTGTCAGACGCTGTTTCAAGTAGGTCACATGCGGGCTCCATGAGAGATCTCTATCAATGATTATGCCAAGGAATTTGTGAGTGTTCTCATAAGAAATTATCTGGCCATTTATTGAGATGGCGTAGGGTGTCATTGGTTCAGTGCACATTTGTCTGACGAGATTTCAAGACCTTGGTTGCGGAGATATATAGCTGTTAGAGTAGCAGCTTTTTGAAGTCTTGCACGTATCTGAGGACGTGTCACACCTGAGGTCCATATAATATGTCGTCGGCGTACATTGATATCTTGATCGCTGCTGGCAGATCAGATGATCAACGAGACCAATGAGTGTGAGGTTGAATAGGGTGGGGCTTAGTACACCGCCTTGAGGAACACCTCGGTACGTGTAGTGTCGTACGGTTTTACCATCACCGGTACGGACAAAGAACGATCTCTTTTGCGTGACTTTTGAAGCTGGACGTACGTAGCGAGATCAACACTGTCTACTGAAGAGCGATCTCGACTAAAACCAGCCATGCAATTTGGTAACATGTTGTAGTGTTCCAGGTACCACTCCAAGTGGGCGAGAATAATATTTTCCATTATCTTTCCCACACAGCTGGCCAGCGCTATTGGGCGGTATGAGGTGAGTTCAAGTGGGGACTTGCCTTTCTTCAGGAGAGGGACCAAGCGGCTCATCTTCCATACTTCGGGAACCATGCCATCCTGCAAAGATAAGTTGTAGAGGTGTAACAGTTCTCTCCGTGCGCCATCACTCAGGTTGTTCAAGGCGCGGTAGGATATTCCATCTGGTCCCGCGGATGAAAAACGCCTGCATAGAGCAAGAGCCGCTTCTAGTTCCTCCGTTGTGAAAGGAATATCCATGCGGCAGTCGCGTTAAACAGGGATGTCACTGGGGGCTGGAGAGCCTGGATTGGATACTTGGCCAGCAACCCTTCCACAAAAGTCTTCTGCAACTTCAGCATCCAGTAGCCTCTGGAAGAGCGCCATCACTTTGAATGGGAAGCGTTCAGGGAGGGAACGCAGACCACGTATGGTTCTCCAGATGTGGGAAGGTGGCTTTCGGGGTTCTACTGACTGGCAAACATTATCCAACATCGAGATGCCAATCTATCCATATGACGTTGAATTTTCTTTTATAGTCGTCTGGCTGCCCTAATGTCTTCGATGGATTATGTACGCCGGTAACGCCGCTCCGCACGACGACGGAGTGCACGGAGTCGCTCGATATCGAAATCCGTGTGCTTCGACGAAACCGTGACCGTGCGCGTGGCGTCTCGCATTGCAGACTTGATTGTTTCCTCTGATCCAGAGTACAAGCCCTCTCGACAAGCATCTTCCATGGCGGAAGTAAAATTAGTCCAGTCAATTAATCGAATGGTGTTCCGCGGGAAGGGCCTGGACATCCGTTTGATGACAAGCTACGTTGGAATGTGATCACTCCCCTGTGTCTCGATATCCGCAAACCGTTTAACATATCTTGTGAAAGAACTGGAGACGAAAGCTAGGTCAAGACTTCTGCCATAATTCACGCCTGGTATAAACGTTGGGCTGCCGTCATTCAGGAATGAAAGGCCGTGGTTGCAGGCGAAGTTTGCAAGTCTTTGCAATCTTGCATTTGTCCTTGCGCTTCCCATGCTATATGGTGCGCATTAATATATCCGATGATGACATATGGAGCAGGGCACACAGACAAGATGTTCGTTAAACGTTAGAGATCAAAATTACTTGAAGGCGATATATAAATGCCTACTAGTGTAAACACGAGCTTGCCCTTTTTAATTGTTAGGCAAATGTATTGATTCTTATCTTGAGGCGGAATCGGCTGGCGAACATAGGTCAGTTCTCGACGAATAAAAACGATGACTTTGCTGCATGCATCAGTTGTTGCGGATATAACAGCTTCGTATCCCGATAATCTGACTGTTTTTGACACATTAGGCTCACATATGACAATGATTGGGAACAAATTAGTATATATGTACTGACAAAAGTCTGAAAGGCGTGCTTTTAGTCCTCTTGCGTTCCACTGTATGATTGACGCTGCCTTGACTTCATCTCGAAACGATGGGCGATGGTTGGCCATGTCTCTATTCGAGGGACTCAACCACTGTGCTCAAGGCGTCCAGTACTCTCAGTGCACTTCGAGCAGACGTAGTTCCAAGGTGCGATAGAATCACTCGAATGGCATCTATGAGGGGACGCAGCATTGAAATTACTTGACGATCTGCTTTGGGCGTGGCATCAGCGGCAGGAGTAGGCTCCCGAGCGGGCTTGACAATCTGTAGTTCTGTGGGAGATTGCTGGCTCGGAAGCGCAGGCCATTCTTCTTGAGAAAAATTCCTTTCAGGCGACTTTCTTGTGCTGCTCAGCCCCTTTTTGGCTAAAATAAGGGTACCACCTCAATTCGCGATGTTTCTTTAACGAGTGTGTAGACGTGAGAAGGGGAAAAAGCGCGCCAGCCGATAATCGGTCGCTGCGGGGGACAATGTATTCAACTTGTGTGTTCTTAATTTGGCCTCCGCGAGTGAAATGTTTCGCGACGAAGACGCCGTGAAGAATTGTCTGCCTGGGAGTCCTGCGAGAAGAAACTTAGTAGCTATAGTGTGCAGAAATTGTAGCAAAGCGTCTCAGGGTAGAGCTAAATCAGCCCGATGGTATTTGCCTTTTTTCTGACTTCATTAAGGCAGACTGCGCCGCCCTGAAGTAATGCTTTCAAGTTCTGCGTTTTCTCTTGGATATATAACTTGCCACTGGCTAAGAATGCTCCTCTATTTCTTTATTAATACGTGCATACGCATGCGACGATAAATTCAAACCCGAGGATCAAATCCTGGCCGCTGCCGCGGCGTATTTTTATGGGGGTGAAATGCGAAAACGCCATTGTACCGTCCATTGGGCGCAAGTTAAAGAACCTTATGTGGTCAAAATTAATCTGTAGGCCCCCACTACGACGTCCCCCGTAATCATACCGTGGATTTTCCGCGCAAAACCCCTGAAAAATAAAATCAAATAAATTCAAGTACCTCCCTCCAGAGCACGCGGCTTTTTATGTGGAAAGCCTGTAATTCAAGGAAATATCTGCGTAACTTTCTTGGCGGAATCAGTGCTTTATTCAAATGGCCAAGGACTGACACGTGGCTGCGGTGAATGACGCTGTCAGCTTCTAGAGCAAGCTGAAGCTCTCGCTCAAACGTTGTGGACACACTTTGCGAGAAACTTGCGATCAAGCGGGGGAAAAAAGAACAACGAAATACCCTGAGTAGCAGTTATCGCCTGAAGACACTCAAACTGTGTGTCGACACTCGAAAGTAATGTCACTCAAACTCGTGCCTGACGTCATCGTTGGTCGAGAGCATCAGCGCTTCGCGGCTATAATGGAGCACATCGAGGGAGGCACTCACTCACACGTGTTCCTTTCCTCACATTTCTTTTTCTTCTCCCATGCATCGATTGCATCTCGGCGCTTGACGATATCTTGCGTGAATCTGGGGTGACACATTTCTCGAAGACAGTATTACAACGCGTTATCTATACCTGTTATCAGCGGCCGCACCTCTCACTTGCCTGTCGCTGACGTCATGTGCTGACGAATGTCCGCTACGCGTTGTGCGGTTCGTTTTTACTTGGGTATTTTGCAGCTGTCAGTGGCAGTGCAACAGGGCATAAAGAATTGGGATTCTGCTTGCCTTGCGACCATTCGCGATACAGTTATCGCCCAGCGACAGCCCGCTCCAGTTTCTCAGGGCAGCAGAAAAAAAGAATGCGGTGGTAGAAAAGTTACGGCAGGCGTTCTGAGAGCACTGCACAAAGTAGGCAATAAAATTTTTATCCGGGTAGCGTGAAAGAAAGACTTCAGACTAGTGTTGGGACTTTTCTACGAGCACTGAATGATTGACTAAAATAGAATTTTTGAAAGATGGAACTCAGAACTGAGGTCCGTACTCTTGAAATGCATTTTTTTTCTTCTGCTGGAAGGCTTCAAGTTAACAGTTCTGTGGAGGAAGCAGGAGAAAGTTTAATGTCTTTTACAGCAATTTAGCGGTAAAAATCTGGCACAGTGTAGTTCGTGCGCAGTATGGTCCACTGTAAGAGGGAGTGCACCACATTCGGGCTGTATTTTAGTGGCGCTCCAGCTAGAGATACCGTTGAAAGCAGAGTCGATGCACTTTATGTGTAGGCATGTGTAAGGTAGCCAGTGTGATCTGATGGAGATGGCACACTGCAAAGGCTTTCAGGTTTCCCGATGACGAAAATTTCGACTCTTTGTCTAGTTTCCTTCGTCGGTGGCCGATGCGCTCTGCATTCAGGGGTCAATTTTTATTCAAGTGACGCCCATCTGGGAATTCATCACTGGGAAAAAAAAGGCGAGAACGAGAGACAGAGAGCCGCTTGCGGACCACGTTTGTAGACCTTGTCTATTTCTGCAAAACCCTCACTTATATTGAAATACATAATGCTTGCAAGATGTCCGCTCCTTTGGTGGTGCCGGCTACAGCTTTTTCACTCTAGAAAAGGTCTAATGCAGGCAGAAGAAATATCAAAACACACAAGACGTCCTGAAATTTAGAAAGCTCGTATGAATAAGTGAAACGCACGCAACCTTAAAGCCAAATAATATAAATAAATGAAACACACTCGGTGTTAAAGTCAAGTTACTGTATACACTGCAGAAAGCTAGCGAAAAAAGATGTCACGTAAAAAGCTGGAAGGCGAGTGAACCGCTATTTGAAAGTGGTCAAAGACAACGTCTTCTCGGGGGGCGGGGAGAGTGCGAGTTGGGGATGAGAATGGAGTGTGTGAAACGTATCATTTATTGGGGTGGCGCTGGAGCGACAAAGTTTGATCTACGTTAATTAGAGGCTGAATCCCCAGCCAACTTTAATGTCATCAGTTATCATCATAACAGCCACCGTTAGCATGACTTAGAAAAAATAGTGTAATTGGTCATCGTCATCAGTCTCGTCACATGTTTTGACTGCCCTATGTCGGCCCACGAAAGAGGCTAGGGGCTATAAACACATACCCGAAACGGGAAAGTGTCGGTAATTCATCAGGAAAGACATTGTCTTCAGAAAAACAATGAAACATAAACTCCAGTCACATAGGTACTCTAAAGTCGCTTCTGCTACGGCAGTCTTATTTCTCGAAGGCGTTCGATAAGGTGTCCCACAGTAAACTTCTTCAAAATCTGAATAACATTGGAATCAATAGCGAACTTGTTAATTTTACTAAGGCTTATCTTGACAATCGTTTTCAGAACGTCCAAGTTGATAACGGCATTTCAAAACTTCTCCCAGTCACATCAGGCGTGCCCCATGGGCTCCGTTCTGGGACATATCCTATTTCTTATTTATGTTAATGATATTGTTAACGTTGTCGACCAGCATATAAAGATCAAACTCTTCGCAGATGACTGTGTCTTGTGCACATAGGTTCGATCTCTTGCCGACCAAACTCGACTTAATGACAATTTAACTAGTGTTGCTAATTGCTGTAAGAACTGGGGGATGATTCTAAATATTAATAAAGGCGGTATACTGCGTGCTTGTAACAAGACTACTTCCCTGACGCACACCTATTATATAGAAAATACACCAAAAAGAGAAGTACCAATAATCAAGTACTTGGGAGTAACAACCCCGCAAACGCGTCTTAGTTGGAACAACCACATAGATAATATATATAATATCGCACTCCGAGCCCTACAAGCCATCCGGCGCAATCTTTGCGACGCGCCGCTTCAAGTTAAGCTGACGGCTTATAGAACCCTTGTTAGGCCCAGTTTAGAGTATGCATCAACCTTCTGGGACCCGCATACGAAACAGAATATTACAAAGCTAGAGAAAGCACAGAGGATGTCTGCAAGATTCATTTGTAATAAGTGCAGGAGAACGGACAGTGTTATAGAAATGATTATTTTTCTTGGCCTCGAGTCCCTTGAGTCTAGGTGGACCGAATCAAAGTTGAAGCTCTTGTATCTCATGTATCATGATTTTTTACCAATTTAATTGTCTCACTACATAAACCTTGTGTCTCGTGCCAACACTCGTTGCAATAATGGCAAACAGTATCGAAAGTATCGTAACAATATTGATACATTCAAGTCTTCATTTTTTCCTAGCACCATAGGAGCCTGGAATCTGTTACCGAGGGACGTTGTTGACAGCCCCAATATTGAAGTGTTTCTCGCAAAATTTAGAGCTATGTCTCAATGATGCATCATTTTTTTTTTGCTCTTTCCACATCTTTGTAATGAATGTATCTGCTCACTCCTGCCTGGACTCAAGAGAGTCTGCAGTATTGTACAATAAATAAATAAATAAACTATACCTCAGGCGTGTCAACGGTTAAAAAACACCAGCGGGATGTACTCAGCCAATGACCATATATAGAACGAACGTCAACCCTGACGGTGACATGGCACTGCTGTGGCGGCTTGATCAACACACGAGAGTACAGTTGGAACGTACGACACAACTGCTAGAGGGGCACTGACAGCGCGTAGTGCATGAACAGCTGAATAAACCCTCCCAGCATGTCGTGCTTTATTAGTTTTTCAATTTTTCTTGATCGCGCACTGTGAAACGTTCCATGTGCATTGCGGCAGTATTTTGTACATTCTGAATCATTACTTCCTCCCTGAAGCGTAAGAACCTATCCTTTACAATTAAATTCGTAGGCTCAGCAAGTGGGCGCCCGTGTAACGGCCAACTTTCCACGCAACATGCGCTCCTGTGGCTTTCAAGCTTTTATTCCCTCGCATTTCGCTTCACATGGGTGCTGAAAAAAAAAAACGTGTTTTGCACTAATGCTCTCCTGGCTCGTTGGAGCGCTGTTTCCGAGTGTAGAACACATAGAACACAGTGTAAGTGGCGCCGATTACCTCGAGTTGTTGCTCTCTTCGAAACTTGGCATGCCAGTGTCCAGTGAGTTATAGCATCTACATGCAATAATTTTCACAGCCTTCTGTGAAACCTACCGTATGTAGAACGGCAGTATTCTCCTCCCCCCGCCCCTCCCCCAAAAGAAAGGAAACAAGAAAAAAAAACATTTGCAGTTCTATTAGATATACTTTTTCTTTAAACTACCTTTTCTGGTACTAGCGAGAACTAGTCAAGAAATTAGCACGAATTTTTTTTTGTTAGCCGCAATACTCGTCAGCGTAACGTGGTCAACTCAACCACTCCCGAAATCATTTTATCTACAGTGCAATGACGTAGATGTGGAGCCTTACTTGGCAATATACCTCATAGTTACTCTATAGGGTAGTGGTCAAGAATCGGGTGGCCTAAGATGATAAATGAGAACACATGAACTGTAAAATAAGTTAACCTCTATAGTACTTGTAATCTCATGCCAAGGTTTTCCTTTGAAAACTGATGTTTTAGTGTTCTCAGCCTTCCTTTGCTTATTTTTTTTACCGGAAATATAACCACATCATTGTTTCACTACTGTTCGTGACATGTGTACTCGGAAATGGTTATTTTTTATCATGGTTTTATTCTTGCTGTATTGAAGGAGTAAATCTGCATTATTGTCACATTGTGTAACCGTTTCTTCCTGCACTTCCAAATGGTAGCCAGCACACAAATAAATAAGTAAGAATGCAGTTCCGTCGGACCCGTCGTTGCTTTTCTAATAGAGAAAGTACTAAACACTTTATTTTCGTGCGCCCTTAATTTGAGCGCACTTCGCGATTGAAAAATTTCCCAAAACTGTAGGGCACGTTATATATTTAGGGCAGAAGTTTCTAAGGACACTATATGCTGAAAATTAAAAAAATTGTGTCCCACGACACACGCGTGTTATTTGCGCATCTTAGGGAGAGAAATGATGCGTGAAGAATGCATGTGCCAGAAGTGTCACGTAGAAAGTCACACAAACTGTACTGTGTCTAAACGCCAGAAATATATAGCCACTAAATAATGGCGGCGCAATAGAAATCAAGATCGTCCGCGCAGGCTTGCCAACCGAATCTGCGTATGCAGGCCGAAATATCCTACGGACGAGAAGTCATGCATGAGAAGTCATGCGCGAAGTATACGTGTGACTGAAGTGCCACTCAAAAGGCTAAAAACATGGCGCGGTTTCTGGAAGGCAGAAATGGTCAAAAAAAAAATTAAATAATGTAAGAGAGAGAGAGAAAAAAAAGAACCCAGGCTTTCGCGGTCGAAACGAGGCGTGTGGTACAAGCCAGAAATCGCGAAGTTTATTAGTCGCGAATATGCTCAAAGTTCCCGATTCGCGAACAATTAGGATTACGAAATTATGTGGTAGTACAATACTGGATTATTGGTTCCATAGCTTACAGCTCTGAAAATATCCCATCGTAACCGAACCTAACCCGCAGTGTCCGGCTACTATATGTACAGTATTGGTTCTACTAACGACTGTTTCTTGTTAGTTTGCCAAGCATCATTACTGTTCTTATTATATTTTGCTGGGCAACATTGTTTATATAATTAATCTATATGTGCTGTGGGCTTCAACTGCATGGCGTCATCCCCATTTCTGATGTTAGTCCCAACATTATTCATTCAGTTGCACAGTTCTGTGCCTGGTTTGAGTCACGGCAGAGGAAAATTAACTTCAGCAAATTTGTTTTAGCGACATTTTTTATTAAGCATTATTTTTATGCGTAATGCTACTCTAACGAATCCCATTAAAACGGGTTTTTGGACATAAGCAATTTGGTAGTGTTTTCATCCTTAACACCGCATAGTAATGACACTTTGATGCTACACGCAAGAAACCAATCCGGAAGCTCGGCTGCACACAACAAACACTTAAGAGGAAGCTTTAGCTGTCCTTCATGACTTGTCATGCATATAATTCAAGTGATGCATTACATGTCTCGCCATATCATTCACGCCGTATGTCATACATCAATGTAATGTAATGCATATCCTGATATGGCGCTTAAGAAACGACCACGACTGTATTACGACTGTGTAAGAAGCTGAATACCGGCGTCCTTTCTTTTTTTTTTTTTTTTTTTAGAGTTCAGCTCTCGGCGCCCGTTCCTGCGGCGAACGTCGGCGGCGGTTCCGAACGAGCACACCGAAAGATGAAAGAGCGAATGCAGAGCGGAGAAAGAAAGACGCGAGCCGCGAGCGGCTGAGACCAATGAGAGCAGTCCCTTCAGTGACGTCCGCGCGTGAAACTGGTGTCATGCGGACCCACCCTACTGCTCGATGCGTACTCGTATCTGGTCTCAGCCGGACCGCTCGTTTCGTACTATCGTCTACTCGCATGAGTTCTGGCTTGCGCTAGTTTAATTTGCTTGGTTTCGTCTTTAAGCGCTTGTTTCGACTGTCGTGGTTTGCGATCGTTTTGCAACCTGAATTGTACGCGCGACGCGAATTGTCAGGTATTTTTCGGAAGCCACGCGTCACCAACGATTACACGGGAACCGTCGACGAGTCTCGTGTATAAAAGCCGAGGCGTAATGCAGGTCAGATTTATGGCGATTGTCGATTCCGCTACATGTCTGTCTCAAATTCTTTGCCTCAATATATCGCGAAATGAAAACACGTATTGAGCTGCGTTCAAACTTCGCATTATGGAGTATCGTAATCGGCGGTGATCTTTTGTTTTTAGTGTTTCAGATCATACAATTTTTAGAAAGAATTGCTTGTGACAGATAAAATCATTCTAGTCATTGAGCTGAATTACTCAGAGGCGGACGTGAGTTAGGTATGCAGACATAACTCGTGTCCGTATTATTTAGACCATGGTTTAAAGAATAGATCCCGTAGATAGATATGCACAAGTTTCTGAGTGAAAGGGAAGAATGCTTCGCTTTAAAAATGCGGAAGAGCTCGAGGCCACTTAGATAATCGAAACAGGGTCGTTTAATCGCGTGACGTCTGGGTCGATGTAATTCTCGACCTGCGCGCCGGGCCTCGGGCGTCAAGTCCACGCGAGTTGATTGGTGGCGCCATCAGCCGACGCTAAGGGTAGCCTGCGAGAGGCGAGAAATGGCGCGAAATGTAATTTGCAGCGCAAGGGAGACATCGTAACGCCAGAAGCTTGCTTTTCAAGCGCAGAGCTTTGATACTCACATACACGTTGCAGTTTTTATATCGAACAGCCATCTTTTTTTTCTGAAGACAACTCTGCCTCAGGCACATCTGTAGATTTGAGAATTGTGAATGTGTGAATTCGGGGGTTTTACGGGCCAAAATGACGATTTCATTATGAGGCACGCCGTAGTGGGGGGACTCCGGAATAATTGTGACCACCAGGGGATATTTGATGTGTCCCCAATTCACGGGACACGTGCGCTTTTGCATTTCGCCCCCATTGAAATGTGGCCGCCGCGGCCAAGGTTTGATCACACGACCTCGTGCTTAGCAGTGCAGCACCATAGCCGATAAGCCACCGTGCAGGGTAGGTTATGAGAATTCGAATTTATGTAAACACGCGGAACCGTTCTGCTTGCGCAATCGCGGAGTCTATTAGAGGGTAGTTTATGTAATGTAAACGAACGAAGTCGCTTTCTGACGACGGCAGCATTGTGACTTAAAGTCTTAGAATTCTCTCAAAAATCGCCGAAAGCACAATACATATTTCAATTTTGACGTTTGAAATTTAAAAAGCTGTGCCACCAAAGCTATTGTCAGAGTTATGTAAACTACACTTAGTGTAGGGCCTTGAAAGAGTATGCCAATCTCTTTCTCGGAAACGAAACTTCACAAAATTTAACCTAGGCGGAAGTGCCCTTGTTGCGTTCGATAAAAATTTTCTGTTGCACTTTCAGCGCGGTTCAACACATTGGTATTCTAGGATACCCGGCTCTGTAAGGCTGTCCTTTACTCAGTCATTATGTTGCAGCATCTTGCAGGGGTTCACAGTGCCATAACGAACGGCTTCGAAATATATCTTTTCAACCTCCTAGATACACGACAGCTATTGCATTCCGCTGCTATCAAAGTATCACCACCACCCCCGGGGATCGAACACGGGACCTCGTGCTCTGCAGCGAAACGCCATAACAACTGAACCCCAGTGGTGATAGTGAGAAATACCTTAGGTCACGGGGGTCTGTACAGAAGAAAACATCATCAACCATTTAGTTTTCTTTTTACTGCAATTACGTGGACATTCCAGGCGCATTGTGCCGTGGGCGTCGGCGTCGCCGAGATGTTGCCTATAAAGTTCAAGTGCGGCAACATCGTCGCCGTGCGCCGTAAGCTGTATGTGCGAGTTGAAACTTGCGAGAGTGAGCCGACGATCACGGTTCGATCTCGCGCGTTCAAGGGAGGAAAGCGGGGAGGAAGCGCGCGCCGCTTTCCGTCGCGCGCACGGCACCCGGGGGAGGGAGGGAGGGTGATGTTCTACTCCGCTGGCTGCTGCGCAATGCGTGGCCTCGTGGGCCATATCGTGAAAGCGATCTGCGACGCAGACAGAGTGCGCCGAGTGCAGATAGCTTCCTGCGCGCAGTGTTTTTGCCGCTTAGTTCGCGTTGAAGTGAGCGGCAGCACGAAGGTCAATTCGCTCGCTACTGCTGCCGCGCTTCCTCACTCCAGCGTTTTGACAGCGAGTTTCCGCGCCGATCGAGTTAGATGTGTCCATGTTTGCTTGTGCGCGTGTGACATCATGCTTGTTAATTTAGTTAGTAGGTGACTGTTTACAAGTTTACCTGACCGATGAAACTGCTATCCTTACTTCTTATTAGGCGTATTAGGCGAAGCATTTGCTGTCGCAATTGCTTCGCCTTTCGGACGAAACTGCGACGTTTTTTTTTTCGTTAGATGACAGTCCAAACCGGCTAAACCACAAACCTTTCTTAAATAAAAAACACTACCAAGCGTGAAGGCGCCCTTTATAATTCCCTATAAGTCTTGTTTGTACGAGCGAGTTGTACCGTATCGGTTCCTATGAGGTTGGTGCGTGAAGACGTCATAATACACCAGATTGCTTCATTCCTCCACATCTGAAACAGAAATGAGGCATTTTCTTTTAACCACTTCAGACTTATTTTAACTTTCTTTACCATTAAATTATCTGCCTTCATGTAACCCGCACCATTCGACACGTCTTTTCTTTCGTACATTTTTGCGTTGATGTTTGTCGTAGCTTATTAAAAATTCCACCTCTGAATTTTCTCGTTCCTAACAATTTATTCACAGCAATACGTTGTATGTTCATAATATGTATGTTATGACATTTAATAGGGCGTTGTAGTTGAGAGTGTCATGTGTTGTCAGCGCTGTGTTTTTAGTAACTCTTGTCATCATGCGCAGGAAGTCCACTTCAGTTTCTAACTACGGTAGCTCCATTTGTATACATAGTGTTCTTCAGTTGCACTAAATCTTTATAAGTTGTCGCAGATGGCAGAATTCTAGCCCTTCTCTTAGATTACTCGATGAGCCAGCCATTACTTCCGCCACAAAGCAAAATACTTAATTAAATGATTAACATAAATAAATTAAATTAACGTTTCAATTATTTACTTTAAGGCACATATTTTAGTCTACGAATTGTAGCTAGTGAGCGTGTAGGGCATATCGACTTGGAACAATTTTGAGGATGACACCGGCTTCGAGATGTGCGCCGTCAAACTTCCGATAAAAATGCATTATTGTTCCTCTATTATTATTTTCATAAAAACGTTTTCATTTGCGGACACACAAAAGTAACGGGAACAACAGCGCATTTTATTCGGACAATTTGAAAAGCAATATTCCGAAACTGGTGCGGTCCTGATATTTTTCTTTTACGCGGCCTTATCATGCATAATCAGTGTGCACACGTCAAACGTTTTTCGCGGTTTCAGGGACGTTGCGTGACAGTTTACAGGCAACAGCCGAAGCGGGGGCTGCCCGACAATCTTTTCACCAATCAAGGAGGGATAGTGGTACAAATAGAAGCTGATTGGAATTACGTTATAGTGTGCCAAGTGTCACAAGTGCGAACAGTGTCGTAGGTTACACAAACGTCAATCTTTTATTCGAGAAACTGTGTGCTAAAGCTTTGACAACCTCGAAAATACGTGTTAGTCCTCTCTTACGAAGTCAACATCACATATCAAAAGAAGTGAGCATTTTATTAATTCCCGTGTGCCAGTCGCTTACCCTAAGCGGTAACGTTTGTGCCAACATTCGGGGCCGCGGGCTGATCGATTCACTGGTCGTATGCGTACAGTGTTACGTTGTAGGGAAAGCAGGCTTCCAGGCAGTCATATTCGCTGGCGTATCTGTTGTCATTGCCATAACAGCCACCGTAGTAGAACGTCTTGCAGTGCCCGACTTCCCGGTCGTAGTACCACAACCTAATATTCAATCCGCACGGCTCCTGGTCCGGGAGTGAGTCGCAGTCTGTCTCATTAAACACATGTCTGACGTGAAATCCCGTCGTCGTCGTACCTGTGCAAGACAAAATTAAGTGCTTCAAGAAATACTCAAACGTAGAGTCAGCGTTACAGCCTTTGTCAAAAGTATGGGAGTCACTCCGACTGTGTAAGAAATATCCAATCAAATAACAACAAGAAAAACAGTAGAGTATGCGCAGCTAGAATAATATACGGAATCTCTCGTAACGCGTAGGTATTGAGTGCAGTTATAAAAACCTGGGCATGAATATTAGTAACATGTGAACACAGTTTGCAAATAAAGCAAGAAGAAATCGACAAGAGATCGAGACAGTGTCTGAAGCATCAAAATAAGTTTAGTTTCTTTGTGTTGGCGTCAGAATGTTTATAACGCTCTGCACACCGAAACACACGCTCCTTTATTCTCTGCCGTTGAAATAAAACTTGTGTCTTTTCTCTTTTAAGATGTTCCTAAAACTTGCTGCGAAACAAGTTCTCCGCTTCGGTATAGGTACGTAAATATCAAAATGCGTCCGCACGTGTAAACCTCATATCACGCTCGGAGGGAAGATGCTAAAAAATTTTCACTTGGGCACATACAAACGCTGTTTGTTTCTTGCATGGTCTCAGCGTATGCCGCATTGCAGGACTTGTAGGCCAGCCCCATCGATACCTATTGAATAACTTTCTCACACTAGTATAGTCGGAACTCCGCGCAGCGCACGCTGCAGTACTGACAAGACACAAGGTATTTTGTGCCGAGGTGTAAGAGTGGTAAAGATTTACGGCAGACTTGTGACGTTTCGTGAGTGAGCGCTAGGAATGAAAAATGAAGCTACTATATGCATTTGCGATATGTTCAACCTTACACTTGAAGAGATGTTCTTAAAGCCGCACACATTTCGTAAACCGCTGTGGCTGGCGCCACATGATACTTGATGTGCATGAAGTAAATATGGTGCTTCAACAGGTCTTGCAATATTGAAGGAATGGCAGACAGTTTTCACCGCAAATGATTAGGACGCCATGAGCACATAGAGCGGGAACCACTAGTGCTCCCCTGACAAGGTTTAAATATTACCCGCAGTTTAATGAAAGTGTACGAGTATGTATATGCTAAACCACTGAAAACAATACTGAAAACCTGGACAAGCGGGGCAATCTGTAGTTTTCCTGAACACCGAATGTAAATTTGGTGCATTTCGCGACAACAATATTGCTGAAGACCGGCTCCAGTCAATTTGGTAGACGCACGTACACAGTTAAAACTACTGTTGGGACATTTTTTTCGAAACCAGGACATCTTTCGAAAATCTCAACTCTAGTAATGACTATTTGTTTGTATTATTCAATGAAAACCTGGCGACATTGTGAGAACAGCGGTCTAAGTTGTTGTAGAAGAACGACTATGGCAGATCAGTTCTGCGAGAGTCCACAACGCAGGGGAAAGCTCACGAAGGAGAAAATTGTTGCCCACACGAAATTTAGCAAGACGCTAGAGTACAGTTTACAATGGGTTTCCTTCGCAACCTCGGCGACAGTCAGGTGGGGGAATATTTTTTTTAAGAACGACTGCGCTCCAAGTTTGTATCTTGCATTGCGTCCTCCAGGTCAACATTATGTGTGACACCTTTTCTTTTCTGAAACCTTTTCTGAGACCGTACCTCTCATATCGTCGTAAAATACCGGTTTGGCCCTGCGACTGTATACTTAGCATTCGGAATGAAGAGAGAGAGAAAGAAAAAAACGGAAGACACTGTGTCGAGAGTAAAGTGCGAAACGGCGGAAGCTTGACACCATTGCCAATGGCGATTTGTTGCGTCGGAAGCACCACGGAGGCACACAACTCGTACACTGTTATGTGAATGTTTGTTCATTAAATGCCTGCAACGTCGTTTTCGACGAAGTGTCTGTTAAAGTAGTTTGTGGCCACCTGGAACTGTTGCAGCGCCGTTTGTGGATCAGGAGGAGACTCGTGTTCCATGGCGTTGTCGGGTTGTAGTTGGCCATCCTCATCATGCACTTCGCTCGATTGACTTGTACTTGCTCAGCTTGCCGCGGCAAGATGGCGGTCACGGCACTTCTGAGCTTCATTTGCCTTGGTACCCGGAGATGCAGCGAGTCGCTTCAAACGCATTGCCTCTCTTGCGTTGGCCCGTCGCGTTCCTGGACTCTGTGGTGTCGGACGCGCTTCGCCGCCCTGATGCATGCGACGTATATGCTCAGCCTCTCTTGAGCGCTGCTTGCGTTCAGCGGCTGCCGCACGTCGCGTGTAGGGAGACACTGGGTTGGCGAGACGAGGCATCTTTCCCACACGATACCGCAAAGTAAACTGCCGCCATCGCCGCCGCCACGCCACACCCAAGCAGACGGTCGCCACGCGTGCCTCGCGACAGTGACGTCAGGTCACACAGCGCCCAATCGGGAGGCCACCTCAAGCGCCTGACGACAGCGACGTCAGGGCGCACCGTCAACACACGGCCGCCACGCGTGCCGATGTGATGAGTCATTCCGCGCGGCGCCGAACTACCCCGACACCCGCACTTGAAGACAGTGACGTCACGCACGCGAGCCAATCAGGAGGCGCACACCTGCGCCTAGCGACAGTGACGTCAAGACACAGAGGACGCCAATCAGGAGGCCGGATAGCTGTGACAGCTTCTGCTAACGACAGATGACCTTGACAATGAGCCATTAAAGGTTTCTAGCTTAAAACCTTGCATGTGAGGGATTACTTTTTTCATTGTTCTTTCTTAGTGTGCTGTCTCTGTTCGCACTTCATCTCTTATAATAATAATAATGCCTTTATTTCCATCCCAAGGAATGAAGAACCAAGTAGCCCCACAACGTGTTCTACGGTAATTACAGCGCAAAACACCGAAGTGCGGAAAGGCTAACGCGAAATTAGAGGAACCAATACCAAGATTAGAACAGCTTGCCTAAATCGCCTTTCTAATGAATTACGAATGATAACAGTTCCACGTGCAGTGTCGAGGTTATCCACTTTGTTTCTTTATCAGACGTCATACATTTGAAGATCGGCCGCAGAAAGAACTGGCTATCACAATATATCTCATACAGCCGGCTCCTCTGATGTCCCTAAGCCTAGCTATAGACGGTACAAATATACAACCTGTTTGGTTTTTCTAGGTCTCCACATGTGCCATGTGAAGTGTTAGTGGCGGGGTCCGCCAGATGGCGGAGCGTGTCAAGGGAAGAAGAGTAAAGGGAAAAGAGAGAAGAGAGGGAAAGGAGTAAATTCAAAATGTCAAGAGCATCTTTGGTTACCAGGTACAATGAGTAGGAAAAAAAACTTGGCTGGGCGGTACCTATCTGTGGACCGGAAATAATTGCACAGAGAAGAATAAAGAGTTAGTGGAATGCATAAGCGCTGATATTAAGGGTTTCAGAAATGGTGCTGAAATTGTCCTATTAGGTGACATAAATGCCCACATACCGGATTGAGATGGCTATGCCAAACAACGTTCGGGAAGTCAATGCTAGACCTTTGCGAGCAACATAACCTCGTTATCGGGAATACTTGACCTAAGTGTGAAGGGCAGATCACGTGGGAAGGGGAAAACCGGCAATCGACCATTAATTACTGTCTGATGGCAGAAGGAATTCATAAGTTGAGAGAAATGATCATTGATGAGGAAGGGTATAGCAGCATAGGGAGTGACCATAAACACATCATTTGGAAAATACAATATGTAGTTGGGAAAGAGAACAAGAAGTGCAAAATGGCCAGTTCAAATTCGAACGCTGAACAAATAACAAATATAGTCACTAGAGTCGAGGATGGATGGATGGATGAAAACTTTATTTCGTCCTGCAAGTAGTGATAATTAAGGGCCACTCCCACGTCGGGACCGGAAGGCCTAGCTTCACGGCCACATCGTGAGCCTGCTGGACAGCCCGGAATTGTTCATCCAGGTCCTGGCTGCGAAGTGCAGCCTCCCACCTGGACGCATGCTTGATCGCCGAATCTTCAATTCTTTCGCAAGACCAGAGCATGTGTTCGAGCGTGGCTAAAGCACCACAATCTTGGCAATAAGGCTCTGTATACGTCTCCGGATAAAACATGTTCAGTCTCCGTGGTACGCTACAATACTTAAAGCGCTACAACGCGCTACAACACTCAAAGACGGTCGCACAATTCGCATGTCCTTAAAAACTTCAGCAAAGGCCTTGAGTGCCGAAGTCCGTCTGGACCAGTGTTCTAGAGCTTTTTCCTCTGTAAAGGGGCGATTGTCCAGTTTTTCGAGCTCGGTCACGAGCACTTTTCTTGGCACTTTGTAACGCGGACAGTCACGAAGGAGGTGCACAATTATCTCCTCGCAGCCGCAGGTGTCGTAAGTAGGGCTGTCGGCCATTCCAATGCGGAATGAATAGGAGTTCGTGAATGCCACGCCGAGTCACAGGCGGCACAGAGGTGTTGCTTCCGCTCGTGGTAACCCTGGTGGTATACGGAGTTGCAGACGTGGATTCAATCTGTGGAGACGTACGTTTGTGAATTCACTGGTGTTCACAGATTCTGCGTAAGCTCGAGGGCGAGGGAGCGAAGACTTGTGGCTGCATCTATTCGTGACAGTGGTATTGGTACAACATGGGCTTCATCGTGGGCCGATCGGGTGGCGTCATCCGCACTGTGATTTCCCGAAATTCCGCAGTGACCCGGTATCCACTGGTAGATGACGTTGTGCCCCTTGTTCATTGCGTGATGGTGGAGTAGTCGGATGTCTGCGACTAGTTGCTCATTTGGTCCGTGATTGAAAGGGGACATCAGAGACTGGAGAGGTGCCTTCGAGTCACAGAAGATGGACCATGAATGTGATGATTTGTGACCAATAAACTCCAGAGCAGCACGGATTGCTGCGCGTTCTACAGCCGTCGATGATGTAATGTGAGACATCTTGAACTTGAGGGTGACAGAATCTGCGGGAGTTACAACTGCTCCAGCTGAAGTTTTAGAGGAGACAGAACCGTCCGTGTGAACGTGGATGCGTTCTTTGTGCTTGACATGTAGGAACGAAAGCACAGTTTGATTGAGGGCGAAAGATGACATCTCCGTTTTCTTTTTGATACCGGGAATAACAAGAAGAGCGTGGAGTGGATGGAGGCACCACAGCGGTAGAGATGTTCGTGCTGCAGGCGTGAAGTTCGACGGTAAGTTCTATGGCTGGCGGTAATAATCTTGCTAAACGCTGAACGAGGTCGAGCGGCAGGAAGGGAGGCGCGATGATGCGATGGAAGTCGGGCGAAGTACCTGATATGCATCCTTAAAGCGTCTACATGTACACGTAATACGTATCAAAATGTAGATACGTCTTGATGGGTTGGTCATGCGCGATGGCTATTGTAGCTGCCGTGGATGCACATCTGGGAAGACCCAGGCAAATTCGTAGAGCTTGAGCTTGTACACGCTGGAGGGCATGGAGGTTGGTCTTACCGGTCCCACCCAATACAGGTAAGCTATAGCGGAGGATACCAAGGAACAGTGCGTTATAGAGTTGGAGCATCGCACTCATAGACACACCCCATGACTTTCCCCCCAGGAAATATAAGCACGTGGGTCATCATGACTAATTTCCTTTTTAGGTAGGAAATATGAGGACTCCAGGAGAGGTCTCGATCTGTTATCACTCCTAGAAAGATGTGCGTCTTCTCGTAGGCACTCGGCTGTCCATTAATTCTGACAACGTATGGTGCCATTGCTTTGCACGTGAAAGCGACCATAGAGCACTTCTCGGAGGACACCTCAAGACCTCGCGCTCAAAGATGACCTAATGTTAGTGTGGCCGCTTTTTGAAGTCTGGCGCATGCCTGGGGACGCGTCGCTCCTGATGACAAAATGCATATATCGTCTGCATAGATCGACACATGGACGGATTGCGGTTGGGTATGAGCCAGGTCGATGAGCACGAGGTTAAATAGAGTGGGGCTCAAGATTCCGCCTTGTGGTACGCCACGGTAGGTGCTGTGTTGTGATGACGCACCATCCTCTGTTTGCACAAAGAATGATCTGTCCTTCAAGAAGCTGAATATCCATCGAAAAACAAGGCCGCCTAGGCCGACATCACCCAAGGCGTCCAGGATGGCTCGATGGGTTACGTTGTCATAAGTGCCTTTAACATCCAGGAACATCGCCGCTGACAGCCTCCTTAGGCTTTTTTCGTGCTGTACAGACGAGACAAGATCTGTGACGTTGTCTACAGAAGAGCGTCCGCGTCGAAAGCCTGCCATAGCGTCATGGTATAACTTGTAGTGTTCTAGATACCACTCTAGACGCGTCAGCACCATCCTCTTCAATACCTTTCCTAGACAACTGGCCGGAGCAATGGGTCGATAAGACGCCACGTCTAGGGGTGATTTACCTGGTTTGAGTAGAGGCACAAGGCGGCTGGACTTCCATGCAGCAGGAACCACTCCTCCACGCCATGAATTATTGTACACGTCTAGAAGAGCAAACCGGGCTGTTTGACCGAGGTTTCCAAGAGCTGCGTATGTGACCCCGTCAAAGAGAATATAAATACCTTGGTATATGGATAAACGAAGGCAATGTATGTGTGGAACCACAGAAAAAAAAACAATAACAGTGAAGGCGAAGAAAAATGCAGCCATAAGGGGGAGGAGGAAAGAGAAAAGTAGAAGGCAGGGAGGTTAACCAGAATAATGTCCGGTTGGCTACCCTACACCGGGGAATGGGAAAGGGGAAAACAAAGATAACAGGAAGCACAGAGAGCTATGGAGATACAATAGGTACGAGTCCTCTGAGGTATGTGGAAAGATATAATGGTTCCACGACTTACTTTTGGAAATGCGGTTGTTTGCTATAAATCAGGGGTACAACGAGGACTCGATGGGAACCAAATGTCAGTGGGCCGCCTCGCATTGGGCGCTCACGGGAAGACTACAAATGAAGCTGTGCAGGGTGATATGGGCTGCACTAGTTTTGATGTGAGGGAAGCTCGCAGTAAAATTGAGTACGTAGAACGGCTGAGGAATATGCAAGAAAGTAAATAGGCTGGGAGAGTGTTCAGGTATATGTACAGGAAAAACATTGATTCACAGTGTAGGAAACGAACTAGGGAGCTTACCAACAAGTATGCGGCCTGTAGGGTGGGCAACACAGCAACAAAGAACGTCAAGCGCAAAGTCAGAGAGGCTGAAATAATCTCATTGGTGGCGGCAATGGAAAATAAACCTGCCATGAGTAAATACTTAAGAGGAAAAAACGAAATCAGAAGAGAAGTCCCAAGTCGCCAGCGCCAAGAAGATGAAGACGATGGAGACCTCGTAACCGCGAAACTCTTGAAAGACTCAATAAAAGTTTTTACTCACTCACTCAGGAAAGAAACAATTTATAATAACTCAAAGGGAAGCTTATTACTTTTCGAAGCGAGATCGGGATGCCTTAGAACACGCACCTATAAAGCGAGATATAAGATGGAAGAAGAAACATGTGCTTGCTACGGTAAAGCTAGGGAAACTATGGGGCATGTTGTATTAGAATGTGAAGACGTCTACGCAGCGGTCGATTTAGGCACCACTGACCTCCTTGAAGCCCTTGGGTTCAGCGAGAGCAGTGTACAGATAAACATGTCCACAATAGGGATTAGTAAGAGGCGATTGGAGGATTGGCGGAAGAAACGTTCGGAAACTACAAAAAGAAAAAACGGAGACGTAAAAAGCGCAGTTCGCAGTAGAGGATCAGAAAATGTGGTTGTGGGAGTTCATAGTGTTTTTTTTTATTGTTTAATCTAGGTAGGACATTAAGTAGTATAATAGTAAGAGCTGGGTGGCGCAACCCACTGCCCCTTTCCAAAGGGAACGCTCATAACATCCATCCACATCCATGCATCCAGAAGCTCGAGATAGGAGCCAGGCTGCATGCACGCGTCATACACGACGCGTTACTATGGTGGCTAGACCCATAGCGTTGGGGTTGTGGTAAACTACTACCGCGTGTCGCTGCGAAGCTTCAATGTTAATCGCACCAACGTCGTCATCCATCGTGTAATGAGTTCCGCCTGAATGTTCTTATTTAACCAACTGAACGTTGCAATTTGTCGCGCAACTCGTTTGAACTGGCCGTATTGCGTTGTATATATGTTACATTTAATTCAAATAAAGTGATTTGTTCGCATTGAAAAAGAAACAGGGTGTATTGTTATAGAACAGCTTTTAGTAGTAAACGAAGTGAGCAATGAGCGTAAACCTTACCCAGACAGACGCAACACAAAGCACAGAAAAGAGATGTTTCCATCCTGTAAATCATGCGTGCGCGGAGCGCTTGGGAACATTCCGCCAGTTTGTACGAGCACGTATGAGATGGTGCGTGTAGCTCATATTACTCCTTCGGAATCAGCAACAGGTGGGGCTTTAAAAGAGCAGTTTTGATTGCGCGAGGCTTCGCATGAAAGCTTTCTGTCACACAGCGCGTCTACGCTAAACGACTCCTTAGGGACCTTCATGCTTATGTACGGGGCTCTCTTGAACCGGGCACCGGCCCATAATTCACGTGTCCCTCCGTTGAGCGCTTTGTACAGGGGCGGTAAGACGTTCTTTATGAGGTTATCTTGGGATCCAGCTGTATTGAGATTTTGTACTGTACGAACCGTTTGTCACCGGCGGGCGACATTATCAAGACTCCCCATTTGCGCGAACATTCTTTCTCAAATTTCTGCGCTAACTTGCGGACCATTTACCGGATATTAAGTGCCAGCCGATGAGTGTGTCACACAAACTTGCATACCTTGTTTTTAATTTTTAAGTTCTTTTTTTTCTCTCACCGCGCTACTCCTCCTTAATCTGTCTCGTGTTCTCCACTCACTTCTTTTCCTGTCTGCATTTTCTCTTTTAGAGTGGGCCAGGCATTGTGCCCCTTCTAAAGCAGTTGCCGACAGGCTTCCCTTCTCCTCTCTTCGATTGTTTCCGTGTAAGCAGACCTAATAATAATTGATCGTGTGAAATATATGTAGAGATGCTCACTTATGTGAGGAGCTAGGAGGGATATATATAGAAAAGAGGAAAGGCAGTTAGGTTAACCTGAAGCACATCTGGTTTGCGCTACCTTACACTGGGAGAGAGAGAAAGAAGGGGAGAGAACGAACAGTAGTTGTGTACGCACGTGAAGGGGCGAAGCAAGTCTAAGGACGGTCGCAAAGACCTGTCGATGTGAGGTATACTGCAGCAATGCTCGCATTGCTTCATGCGCTAGCGAAAGAGTAGCTGTAAATCCTCGCCTCATTTGCGGTCTGGCACGCAGCTGGAGGAATCGTGCGATAAATACTGCCCCGCGTGTTTCAAAAGTTTAACCCGTAATCAACATCATAATAGCGGGCGCCCATTTCCGGAGTGATTGCGCACAGAATACGAGAAAAAAAGCGACGCTGGTTTGACGTCGACACAGTAAAAAAATTACCGACGATTACGTTACTTCCTAATGCGAAATGTGAGCGCAGCAAATAAGGTGTTTCACCTTTTGGATAGATTGAGGCAAAGAAATCGAGCAACACATGTATGCGCTATCACATAATTTTTTTTTATTTTGCACACGTATTCCTTTAACAAAGACTCCACTAACAGTTTTTGACAGTCATGAAGGAAGCTTTGTGGTCGGAGAAATAGACTGATATATGTTCGACTTGGTACACCAATGCTTGATTCTCAAAGACGAGATCTATACAAGTGCCTCGCGAGGTTGTCACAGCCGTGGGGGAAGCAGAGGCTAAGCGCCGCCGCCGAGAAGACCCTGCCGTTCGCGCCGCCGAAGCGGAGGCTCATCGCCGCCGTCGAGAGCAACCAGCAGTAAGCGAGGCTGAAGCAGAAGCTCATCGCCGCCGCCGAGAAGACCCTGCAGTTCGCGCCGCCGAAGCGGAGGCTCATCGCCGCCGTCGAGAGCAACCAGCAGTAAGCGGAAGCGGAGGGGGGCGGCGTGTACACCCAGCGGCAAACGATGGGGGCAGAAGCGCGCGCAGCAAGCGGACAACACGATAAAGGGAGGAGGGAAGAGATAGCAGCGACTGACTGATGCCGCTGACGGCGATAGTGAGTCAACCCCAGCTATCCGCCACACAAGAACAGGGGGGGGGGACCCTTTCCTCCTCTTTCTGCATGGCGGCGACGGTGTTCTATGCAGTCACGTTATCTTGACTCTCTAGCGGCGTCAGCGGCATCCAGCGGTATCAGTCGGTCGCTGCTAGCGCTGGGGGGATGAAAGGGGGGCGGAGCTGGTTACGAGGCCGACGACGACGCCGACGACGACGACGACGCGAAACCCAGGAACGGACGCCAAAGAGCTGCGCTCTAAAAGTACCGTTCGCTGCCAGTGGACGTCTTTTTGCCTTTAATTTCACGATGTTATGGTACACATGCTTATCGCACAAACGATTGGTTTCTGGATTTGGTGGTTCCAAAGTAATTCGCTCCGACTTATTTGACCACCCGGCGTTTCTTTGGACCGTGAAAGTGGATCTTAATACTCGAGCGTTCTTTCCTGTTGCCCGCATGGAAATGTGACGGAAGCGGCCAGGAATTCGAACCCGCGACCTCGTGTACAGCAACAGAACGCCATAGCGGCACAAACACCTACTGGCGTGCACACGCATAGGAGCACTAAAAACTGTTCCCAAGTATGAATGAGACGTGTGTAGCTTTGAAGAATACGAGAAACATCTTTGTTGTACTAACATAACGCGCAGACAGTGCGTTTTTTACGCTGCCCGTAAATGTCTCGTGGCTAGTAGCTGTCTGTCATTTGTCCTTCTCCTATGTCTCGTATTTTCTAAGTGAGGGTAGCAAACCGCCTGCCATCTTGGTTGCAGATGCATATCGTTTTAATTTAGTGACACATACCCACGATGTGGGATTGGCCATGAAGCGGGTAGCTCAAAATAAAATAAGGAATGGGATATGTAAGCTGTAATAAATCGAAATTTCAGAATTGGTAGGTCAGAATAAAAAAAGATAGATTAGACAGAATCATTTTATAAATATGTAAGATTAAATGACAGAAAAGTAAAACGATTCCAGATGAATTTTGTTGAAGAAATGAACATTTGAATACTGAATTTAGAATTTCAATATCATTGATTCCACAAGAAAATCCTGAATGGCAGCGCAAACCGCCCCATCGCTGTGCCCAAAATTCAAGGGACGCAAGGATAGCAGATTTTGAGTAGGAAAATCTAACTGAAGAAGGGGAGGCGATGTTCTAAGGTTCATTTCCTCAAAGTAATAAATCGTCGATAAGAAATGAAGAAAAAATGTTTTATGGTATCAGTTTATATGCAAAAAGAGCAAGTCGAACTGAAGAAGAACGGCAGATTGGCCGCGTTGGTGGTCTTCGATAACGTTTAGAAACATTGCAAGGACGTACACTGGACGAGGGAATAGAGGATCCCATCCTCTATTCTCTTGTCCGGTGTACGTCTTTCTTCTGTTCTTAAGCATCAAAGAACAATTGGATTCGGGATCAAGACCAGTCCTGCGTAAATAAAAATTTAAAAGTGGTATGCGGCAGCATGGTTTACTAACACCTACATCAAGTCTTGTTTGGAATAGATTACGTTTACAAGGGCTCCATTGGGGCTTAATGCCGGGGTATTTGTTATAGACGGCACAGAACATTCTTGCAGCATCATTCGCCTTTGCAATGTTGCCGCTACGATGAAAGCTAATGAAGTGAGCATTTGAATGGACAAACCATCTAGTGATCGACCGCCTGCACCAATGCATCTGCCGTTTCATTTGGATATAGACCTACGTGCCCGGTACCCAAACCAATCGTCTATAGGTAAAGTGGCGAGGTACTAATGATTTAAACGCTCGCAAAACCTGCGAGTCACTTGGTACAGTGAGCGAAGAACACGAAGATAACGAATCAGTTGCGCCCACTATAGAATTTACTGACCGGCTGAAGTTACGACGGGCCAAAACTACTGCTAAATATTTCAAAAGAAAAATTAGTACAAAATCAGGCAGACGAGGGGAAACTGACTAGTCGATGAGATTATGACAGACCAATACCACACTTCTCTACGTTTTCCGAGGTGTCGCTCTCTTTGCTTGTTTCATAAAGTAATCCAACAAAGTAGCATTAATATTCGGTAAAACAGAGGTTTTAAATTACTAGCAGAAAAATATACCGTAAAGTGTGTCGGAACTCAATTTTCTTCCTTGCAAATGAGAGTTGCTTCAAAATTCAGTGGATCGAGAAGAGTTTGCATCAAATCGACTTGAGGTCCGGGGAATCGCGGCCAATGTAAAAAATGAACAAACCAGCGGAGAAATGATAACTGTTAGGCAACGTATTAGTGGTGCTTCGTATGCCCTTAAAGATATTTAAGAAAACACGGGGAAGGCGGGAGTTTGAAATTCAAGGCTATGAGCAAAACGAGAACAAGATAAAGGCGGGAACCAGCGTTTCGACATGTGGACTTCTCTTCAAGACGACATATGCTTTCTCCGGCACAATATATTTAGGTAGGCTTCTTCCAAAGAGGAGAGGGGTAAGGCCGGTGGGTGCGGCAACGACCGAAAGTGTGTGAATGGCGAGGGTGAAGAACTGGGAATAAAGGAGTGCTGTGCACAAGGCCGCTAACACGGCCGTGTGGCAGCCGGCGTATCAACGGCCGTGCACAAAGTACCCCTCTATTATCTGCTTCGCTGGACGTCGTCGGCTATGCTGTCTCTGAAATAAATAACAATAGCAATGGCAGAACAAGGTGCTCGTGAAAAAAATGAGGACGTTACTGAACTGGAATAAATATATAAATAAAAATAAATAAAAGAAAAAGGGAAAGGAAGTGAAAGAAAAGAGAAAACCATTAGGCAACCAAACTAAGTCTCCTTGTCTACAGATTGAAATTTAGCATAGCGAATAGATTCTAAAGCTCCCTTTGAAACGTTTGTGCCTATTGGTTGCAATGACTGGAACATATTGATAACGTATTATTCTTTTTATTTTCTTTCTCCTTCAGAACGGAAATTCGACTGTAAGAGGTACAGTTTGAGTTCATCGAAGTTGTGGCCTGGTGGATAGAAATGCTCGGCGATGGCCTTGGGAAGCTATTTAGCTGTGTACGCGCGATGTCCGTTTAATCAGATGTTCATTGATTGTCCCATTTCAACGATATATTCTTTCTTACAGAAGGAACATTCAAGCATATAAATAACATCTGAACTTGTACAAGTAAAGCTAGTTTTCACTTCGTTCGTATAACTACTTGCGGTGCTTTTAATTTTAGTGTCACTTTGAAGGTGCTGCATGTTCTCCACCTGGGACGAAAACATGCTTTTATTACGGAGGAATGACGTTGGCTGACTTTTTCGCGCACTAACATGTCTTTAAAGATCCTGTTGCAACGATAGGTAATCCTTGGTACATCAGGGAACGCTTTTCTCAGACGCTCGTTACTTCATAATGCTCGGTAATATTTTCGTAGCAGGTTGTTTATGTATGGGAAGGCATTATAATATGTTCTATTGAAGGCTGGCGGACGGTCACATTCTGGAGTAGGCTCTTTCTTAGCTAATTCCGACATCTCTCAAATCCTCCCTCTACATCATAAGCCCTGTGGAGAGCAACTTGTGGATGGTTTCTTTCTGCTTGCATTACTTTAAGGTCATTTAGGTGGTGGATAACATAGTTGTTCTCGCTGTAGATTCTTTGTATTAGTTTCGTTTGTCCGACAAAAATTCCTCGCTTGCAATGTCGGGGACAATGACTGATGCAGTGTAAATACATAATTTAAATTTTAGTCTAATTATTTAAATCTTCGGCTAAGGCCTTTTTTCATCTGTTCTGACCTATCCGAACAGCCATAAGTGACCTCTTCTAGCAGGCTTCCCGAACTTGTCGCCTGCGTGCACACTTGGCCGAATTGGCTCTCCACTTGTGCTTGTCATGGCAGGCTGACTGGCCGACCTTCCCGCCTCCATACACACTTCGCCTAACGCGCTCTCCATTTCTTGTGCTTTTTCTGGCTGGCTGGTCAAATTTTCCACCTCCGTACACATTTCTCCAAGGAGCCCTCCGTTTCTTGTGCTTTTTCTGGCAGGATGACCTAACTTGCTACCACTGTACAGACTTCGCCTAGCAGGCACTCCATTTTTGTGCTTTTTCTCGCAGGCTGGCCGAACTTACCACTTCCGTGCACACTTCGTTTAACGGGCCCTCCGTTTGTTCTGCACTTTTGACAAGCTGGCCGAACTTGCCAGCTCTGTGCACACTTGGCCTAACGGGCCCTCCATTTCTTGGGCCTTTTCTGGGAGGGCGGCCGCACTTCCCTTCTTCATATATACTTAGCCTAATGGGCCCTCCGTTTCTTGGGCTTTTTTCTGGAAGCCTAGCTGAACTTGAGACCTCGCACACTTCGCCTAACAGGCCCTCCGTTTCATGTGCCTTTTTCAGGCAGGCTGGCCAAACTTACCGCCTGTGTACACACTCGGCCTAACGGGCCCCTCCATTTCTTGTACTTTGTTTGGCAGGCTGACTGAACTTGCCGCCTTCATACAGACTTGCATTAACGGGCACTCTGTTTCTTGTGATTTTTCTGGCAGGCTGGTCAAACTTCCCATCTCCATACACGCTTGGCCTAACGGGGCCTCCGTTTCTGGTCTTTTTTCTGGGAGGTTAGTCAAACTAGCCACCTCTTTACACACTTCGCCTAACGGGCCCTGCGGTTCTGTTCCTTTTCGTGGCCGGCTCTCCTAATTTGCAACCTTCGTGCACACTCGGCCTAACGGGCCCTCCATTTCCTGTGCTTCTTCTGGCAGGCTGGCCTAGCTTGCCACCTCTGTACACAGCTGGCCTAACTTGCCCTCCATTTATCGTGCTTATTGTGGGAGGCTGCATGAACTTGCCACTTCCATACATACTTGGCTTTATGGGCCCTCTGTTTCTTGTGCTTTATCTGGCTTGTCCTAGCGGGCCATCCGTTTATTGTGCTTTTTCTGGCAGGCTGGCCTATCTTGCCTCGTCTGTACACGTTTGGCCAAACGGGACCTCCGTTCTGTCTGCTTTTTCTCGCAAGCTGGCCGAATTTACCTCTTCCGTGCAAACTTTGTTTAAAGCGCCCTCCATTTCTTCTGCTTTTTTGACAGGGTGGCCGAACTTGCCACCTCCGTGCACACATCGCCTAACGGGCCCTCCATTTCTGTGCTTCTTCTAGGAGGCTGGCCGAACTTGAGACCTCCTTACAAACTTGGCCTAACCAGCCCTCCTTTTCTTGTGCTTTTTCTGGCAGGTTGGCCGAACCGGCCAACTCCACATACAGTTAGCCTAACGGGCCCTCCATTTCTATTGCTTTTTCTGAAGGCTGGACGTAATTGACACTTACGTACACACTGCGCCTAATGGGCCCTCCGTTTCTTGTGGTTTTTCTGGCAGGCTGGTCTAACTTGCCAGCTCCGTACACACTTGGCCTAACGGGCCCTCCGTTTCATGTGCTTTTTTAAGGAAGGCTGGTCTAACTTACCACCTCTGTACACACTCGGCCTAACGGGCCCTCCATTTCTTGTGCTTGTTCTGACAGGCTGTCCGATCTCTCCGCCTCCATACACACTTGGTTTACCGGGCCCTCCGTTTCCGGGGCTTTTACTGGCAAGCTGGTTGAACTTGCCACTTCTTTACACACTTGGCCTAACGGGCCCAGCGGTTCTGTCGTTTTTCCATGGCGGCTGTCCGAATTTGCCACCTCCATACACGCTTGGCCTAACGGGCCATCCATTCCTCGTGTTTTCTCTTGCAGGCTAGTCGAACTTGCCACTTCCATACACACTTGGCCTAACGGGCCCTCGATTTCTTCTGCTTCTTCTGCCAAGCTGGCCGAACATGACACCTCCGTACACACATGGTCTTATGGACCCTCCGCTTTCTTTGCTTTTTCTGGCAAGCTGGCCTAACTGCCGACTCCGCACACACTCGGCCTAATGAGCCCTTCGTTGTGGCTTTTCTGGCAGGATCGCTGATATTCGCACCTCTGTACACACTTGGCCTAACGGTCCCTCCGGCTCTTGTGTTTTCTTGGTAGGCGGGCCGAACTTCCCGACTCCGCACACACTTGGCCTAGAAGCCCTCCATTTCTTGTCCTTTTTCTGGGAGCCTGCACGAACTTGCCACTTGCTTACATGCTTGTCCTTTTGGGCCTTCCGTTCCTTGTGCTTTTGCTAGTAGGGTGGCCTTTCGTGCCGCATCTTCATGCACTTGGCCTAACGGGCCGTCCATTCTTGCTGCTGTTTCTCGCAGGCTGGCCGAACTTACCACTTCAGTACACAAATCGTTTATCAGGCCTACGATTTCTTCTGCTTTTTTCACAGGCTAGCCGAACTTGCCACATCCGTGCACACATCGCCTAAAGGGACCTCCATTTCTGTGCTTTTTCTAGCAGGCTGACCGAACTTGGTACCTCAGTACAAACTTGACCTCACCGGCCCTCCTTTTCTTGTGCTTCTTCTGGAAGGCGCGCCGAACTTGCCACCTCTGTACACGCTTGGCCTAATGGGCCCTCCGGTTCTTGTACTTTTTCTGGCAAGCTTGCCGAAGTTTTCTATTCCAGGCACACATGGACTAACGGGCCTTGTATTTCTTGCGCGTTTTCTTGGGGACTCGTCGAACTTGCCACTTGCGTACATACGTGGCCTAACTGGCCCTCAGTTTCTTGTGCTTTCTCTGGGAGGTTGGCCGAACTTGTGATCTCCATAAACATTTGGTCTGACGGGCCCTCAATTTCTTGTGCTTTTTTTGAAGGATGGACGTACGTGACACCTACACACACTTCACCTAATGGGCGCTTCGTTTTGTGTTTTTTCTGGCTTGGCTTAACGGGCCCTCGGTTTCTTGTGCTTCTGCTGGCAGGCTGGCCTATCTTGCCACCTCTGTACACACTTGGCCTAAAGGGCCTTCCGTTTTTTCTGCTTTCTATCGCAGGCTGGCCGAACTTACCATTTCCATACACATTTCGTTTAACCGGCCCTCCATTTCTTCTTTTTTGACAGGCTGACCAAACTTGCCGCCTGCGTGCACAGATTGCCTAACGGGCCCTCCATTTCTGTGCTGCTTCTAGTAGGCTGGCCGAATTTCATACCTAAATACAAACTTGGCCTTAGCGGCCCTCCTTGTGTTTTTTCTGGCAGGCTCGCCGAACTTTTCAGCTCCGTGCACACTTGGCCTAGCGGGCCCTCCGTTTATTGTGCTTTTTCTGGCAGGCTTGCCAAACTTTTTTATTCCAGGCACACTTGGACTAACGGGCCTTGTATTTCTTGCGCTTTTTCTTGGGGGCTCGTGAAACTCCCCACCTACGTACACACCTGGCCTAAGGAGCCCTCGGTTTTTGTGCTTTTTCTGACAGACTGGCCAAATTTCCAAGTCCATACACATTTGGCATAACGGGCCCTCCATTTCTTCTGCCATTCCTGGCAGGGCGGCCGAATTTGCCACCTCTATATACACTTAGCCTAACGGGCCGTGCGTTTCTTGTGCTTTTTATGGCAGGCTGGCTGAACTTGTGACCTCCACACACACTCGGCCTAACGGGCAGTCCATTTCGTTTGGTTTATCTGCCAGGCTGGCCGAACTTGCTGCCTCCATACATACTTGGCAGAACGAGCCTTCGTGTCTTGTGCTTTTTCTGATGGCTCGACGTACACACTTCGCCTAACTGGTCCTCCGTTTCTCGTGCTTTTTCTGGCAGGCTGGCCGAACTTACGACTTCCGTACACACTTCGTGTACGGGCCCTCCGTTTCTTCTGCTTTTTTGACTTGCCACCTCGGAACACACTTGGTCTAACGGGCCCTCAGTTTTTTGTGCTTTTTCTGGCAGGCTGCCCGAACTCTCCGACTCAGCACACACTTGGCCTAACGGGCCTTCGGTTCATGTGACTTTTCTTGCAGGGTGGCCGAACTTGCCAGCTCCATATACAGTTAGCCTAACGGGCCGTCCATTTCTAATGTTTTTTTCTGGCAGGTTGGCCGAACTTGCCGCCTCCATACAAACTTTGCCTAACGGGCCCTCCATTTCTTTTGCTTTTTCTGTAGGCTGGACGTACTTGACCCTTATGTACACACTGCGCCTAACGGGCCCTCCGTTTCTTGTGGTTTTTCTGGCAGGCTGGTCTAACTTGCTGACTCCGTACACACTTGGCCTAACGGGCCCTCCGTTTCATGTACTTTATTCAGGAAGGCTGGCCTAACTTACCACCTCCGTACATACTCGGCCTAACGGGCCCTCCATTTCTTGTACTTGTTCTGGCAGGCTGAGCGAACTTGCCGCCTCCATGCACGCTTGGTTTGACGGGCCCTCCATTTCTGGGGCTTTTACGGGCAGGCTGGTCGAACTTGCCACTTCTTTACACGCTAGGCCTAACGGGCCCAGCGGTTCTGTCGTTTTTCATGGCGGCTGTCCGAATTTGCCACCTCCATACACGCTTGGCCTAACGGGCCTTCCATTTCTTGTGTTTTCTCTTGCCGGCTAGTCGAACTTGCCACTTCCATACAGACTTGGCCTAACAGGCCCTCGATTTCTTCTGCTTCTGCTGCCAAGCTGGCCGAACTTGACACCTCTGTACACGCATGGTCTGATGGGCCCTCCGTTTCCTTTGCTTTTTCTGGCAAGCTGGCCTAACTGCCGCCTCCACACACGCTTGGCCTAATGAGCCCTCCGTTTTTGGTTTTTCTGGCAGGCTCGCCGAACTTGCCATCTCTGTACACATTTGGCCTAACGGTCCTTCCGGTTCTTGTGCTTTCTTGGCAGGCGGGCCGAACTTCCCGACTCCACACACACTTGGCCTAGAAGCCCTCCGTTTCTCGTGCTTTTTCTGGGAGGTTGCACAAATTTGCCACTTCCTTGCAAGCTTCCTTTTTGGGCCTTCTGTTCTTTGTACTCGTTCTGGTTTGGCCTAACGGGCCCACCATTTCTTGTGCTTTTGTTAGTAGGTTGGCATATCATGCCACCTCTGTACACACTTAACGGGCCGTCCGTTTTTCCTGTTTTTTCTCACAGGCTGGCCGAACTTACCATTTCAGTGCACATTTAGTTTAACGGGCCCTCCGTTTCTTCTGCTTTTTTGCCAGGCTAGCCGGATTTGCGACATCCGTGCACACATCGCCTAAGGGGACCTCCATTTCTGTAGTTTTTCTAGCAGGCTGGCCGAACTTGGGACATCAGTACAAAGTTGACCTCACCGGCCCTCCTTTTTTGTGCTTCTTCTGGTAGGCTCGCCGAACTTGCCACCTCTGTACACGCTTGGTTTAACGGGCCCTCCGGTTTTTTTACACTTTATGGCAGGCTTGCCGAAGTTTTCTATTCTAGGCACACTTGGACTAATGGACCTTGTATTTCTTGCGCGTTTTCTTGGGGGCTTGTCGAACTTGCCATCTTCGTACATACGTGGCCTAACGGGCCCTCGGTTTCTTGTGCTTTCTCTGGCAGGTTGGCCGATCTTGTGACTTCCGTAAACATTTGGCCTGACGGGCTCTCAATTTCTTCTGCTTTTTCTGAAGGCGGGACGTACTTGACACCTACTCATACTTCACCTGATGGGCGCTCCGTTTTGTGTTTTTTCTGGCTTGGCCCAATGGGCCCTTCGTTGCTTGTGCTTCTGCTGGCAGGCTGGCCTGTCTTGCCACCTCTGTACACACTTGGCCTAACGGGCCCTTCATTTTTTCTGCTTTCTCTCGCAGGCTGGCCGAACTTATCACTTCCGTACACATTTCGTTTAACGACCCCTCTGTTTCTTCTTTTTTGACAGGCTGACCAAACTTGCCACCTACGTGCGCACATCACCTAACGGGTCCTCCATTTCTGTGCTTCTGCTAGTAGGTTAGCCGATCTTGAGACCTCAGTACGAACTTGGCCTTAAAGGTCCTCCTTGTGCTTTTTCTGGCAGGCTTGCCGAACTTTTCTATTCCAGGTACACTTGGACTAACGGGCCTTGTATTTCTTGCGCATTTTCTTGGAGGGCTCGTCGAACTTGCCACCTCCGTACAAACCTGGCCTAAGGGGCCTTCGGTTTTTTGTGCTTTTTCTGACGGACTGGCCAAATTTCCAAGTCTGTACACATTTTGCCTAACGGGCTCTCTATTTCTTGTGCCTTTCCTGGCAGGGTGGCCGAACTCGCCACCTCAATATACACTTAGTCTAACGGGCCTTGCGTTTTCTGTGCTTTTTCTAGCAGGCCGGCTGAACTTGTGACCTCCGTACACACTTGGCCTATCGGGCACTCCAATTCTTGTGGTTTATCTGCCAGGCTGGCCGAACTTGTTGCCTCCAGACACACTTGACAGAACGGGCCTTCGTGTCTTGTGCTTTTTCAGATGGCTGGGCGTACACACTTCGCCTAACTGGTCCTCCGTTTCTCGCGCTTTTTCTGGCAGGCTGGCAGAACTTGCCACCACCATACACACATGGCTTAACGGGCGCTTCGGTTCTTGTGCTTCTTCTGGCAGGCTGGCCGAACTTGCCATCTCTGTACACACTTGCCTAACGGACCCTCCGTCTTTTCTACTTTTCTCGCAGGCTGGCCAAACTTATCACTTCTGTACACACTTCGTTTAACGGGCCCTTCGTTTCTTCTGCTTTCTTTAACTTGCCGCCTCCGAACACACTTGGCTCAACGGGCCCTCGGTTTCTTGTGCTTTTTCTGACAGGCTGGCCGAACTTTCCAAGTTCATACACATTTGGCCTAACAGGCCCTCCATTTCTTGTGCGTTTTCTGCCAGGCAGGTCGAACTTGCTGCCTCCAGACACACTTGGCCTAACTGCCCCTCCATTTCTTCTGCTTTTTCTGATGGCTGGACGTACTTGACACCTACGTACACACTTCGACTAACGGGCCCTCCGTGTCGTGTGCTTTTTTCGGCAGACTGGCAGAACTTGTCACCTCAATGCACCCATGGCCTAAGGGGCGCTCCGTTTTTTTTTGTTTTTTTGACAAGCTGGCCCAACTTACTATTTCTATAAACACTTCGCCTAATGGGCTTTCTGTATTTTCTGCGTTTTTCTGGTAGGCTAGCCGAACTTGAGACCGCATCACACGTCGCCTAACCAACGCTCCGGTTCTTGGGCTTTTTCTGGCAGGCTGGCCGAACTTGCCGACTCCGCACACAATGGCCTAATGGACCTTCCGTTCTTGTACGTTTTCAGGCAGGCTGGCCGAACTTGCCACTTCCGTACGCACTTCGTTTAACGGGCCCTCCGTTTCAACATCTTTTTAACTTGCCGCCTCCGTGCACATGTCTCCTTACGGGCTCTGCATTTCTGTACTTTTTCTAGCAGGCTGGACTGTCTTGCCACCTCTGTACACACTTCGCCTAACGGGCCCTCCATTTTTTCTGCTTTTTCTCGCAGGCTGGCCGAAGTTACCACTTCCGTACACACTTCGTTTAAAGGGTCCTTCGTTTGTTCTGCCTTTTTAACTTCCCGCCTCCGTCCACACATCGCCTTACGGGCCCTCCATTTCTGTGCTTTTTCTAGCACGCTGGCCGAACTTGACACCTCATTACAAGCTTGGCCTAACTGGCCCTCCGTTTCTTGTGCTTCTTCTGACAGGCTGGCAGAACTTGTCACCTCCGTACACACTTTGCCTAACGGGCCCCGTTTATTGCGCTTTTCCTGGCGGGCTTGCCGAAATTGCCTACTCCAGATACACTTGGACTAACGGGCCCTCAGTATCTTGTGTTTTCTGGCAGCCTCGCCGAAATTGCCACCTCTATACATACTTGGTCTTATGAGCCTTCTTCATTTTCTGGCAGGCTGGCCGACCCGGCGGGCTTCATACACACATGACTTAACAGGCCCTCCGTTTCCTGTAGTTTTAAGGCAGGCTGGCCGAACTTGCCAAATCTATACACACTTGGCTCAATGGGCCCTCTGTTGTGCTTTTTCGGATGGGCTAGCTGGGCTTGCCACCTCTGTACACACTTGGCCTAACAGGCCCAATGTTTCTTGTGCTTTTCATGACCAGCTGGCTGAACTTCCTACCTTTGTACACATTTGGCCAAACGCGCCCCTCCATTTCTTGTGCGTTTTCTGGCAGGCTGGCCTAATTTGTCAGCTCTGTACACACTTGGCCTAACAGGCCCTCGGTTTCTCTTGCTTTTTCTGGCAGGCTGGCCGAACTAGCCAGTTCGCTACATACTTGGCCTTATGGGCCTTCTGTTTCTTGTGCTTTTTCTGGCAGGCTGGTCGAATTTGCCGCCTCCTCACACACTTGGCTTAACAGGCTCTCCGTTTGTTGTGGTTTCTCTGGCAGGCTGACCGAAACTTGCCACTTCTGTACATGCTTGGGCTGACGGGCCCTCCGTTTCTTGTGCTTCTAAAACGCTGCTGCAGCAGGTTGCTTGCTTCGTTTCTGCCGGTCTTCGTACAAACTTACGCCGACTTGATTGATTTGCAACAAGACGTCAGCATCAGCTAAAGAAAGTTGTGGCAAATGATTACGGAAATTTTAGAAGCTCTCAGCTGAGCAATTTTTGAAGTGCTTATTCTGAGAGGTCGTGCTGGTGCAAAATGTTTTTTATTGTCGTGGGTTCCTGCCAGTTCACTTGGTTGGCATAGGTGGCAAATTAATAAGCAAAAGTGGAATTACTTACTGCAAAAGTTTCATTGTGAAACAAAAATAATTTGGCGATACCTCGGCCGTTGTGTCGTGGTTGAAAGCATATCGCTTGTCAATTATCGCATCGCTCCAGTCCACCCAGGGTTTATGAGCGTCACAGTGCTACTGATTGTTTATACCTTGCTCCTGTAGCGCTAGCCGTGTGATTGAAATACCTTTCGTATTGTGGCCAGACTTGCAGCTTCCATCAGGCGAAAAATTAGCGTAAGCGCTCTTTCTGTTCGTGATCCGTTTTATGCTATATAATTGTCATTATTGTGGGTCTCTTCTTGAGGTGTCTCTATTTATAAGGTGCCGAATGAAAGTGTTGGCTCGACTTCAGTTTTACTATATTAAAATTTACGACTACACCTATCTCACAATGAATGTTGGCATTAATCACTAGCATTCAAGCAATGCAGCGACACACCGTAGCTAACGCTGAAGCGCGTCATGTGTGTGTGAGGTGTGCATGCAATTGGATTCCTGTCTGACGCTTTGACTGGAGATGCTACGCCATCTAACGGGGTAAATGTAAACTCCGTGCGTGGCGCGTCTGGGAACATAAGATTGTATGAGTATACATGACGTCGGCTCCATTCTGCTCAGCACTGGAAATTTTTCGATTTTTTCATTGAAGGGCGGCATGCACCCAGTGACCCACTCTCAGAGGCCCAAGTTGACGTGAAAGAGACTCATTGAGAGAGAGGGAGAGAGCTAGAGGAAGGAGAGAAAGGGGAGAGAGATCACCCAGATCAGCGTCCGCTTTGCTACCCTATACTGGGAGTAAGGGAAAATGGCAGTTGAACGAGGAAAGGAGGAAGAGATTGGAGCACTGAGTTCACGTGTGAAAACGCGCAGGGACACTATAAGCGGTCTCTCAAACCGGTACACTTCAGGTACTGTAGCAGTACGCGAATCGCTTTTTGGGCCAGTAACGAATGTGGCCACGGTGCGAGTTTTTTTTTTTTTACTCAGAACGCGGTATCGAGTCCAATCATGGTCATTGAACAGCGACACATACGCAGTGTCACACACACAGTGACCCACGTTGAGCCAACGGTTGGTTTCGAATCCGGTTAATTCAGGCCAGAAACCCGACCGCTGCTCTAACCATCAGACCATGGACTACCCTTGTTGCTGTAAAAACTGGTAGAGACGTAATTAGCGAGAAAATACAGAAGTACTTATCTTAAGAATGCTAATCGAATTTGAATGCATCTAGAGACATTTCCTTGAAATAGAAAATGCTGAAAAGACAATTTAGAGATTATTTGCCACTCCGGCGTCTCGCACATTGAACATTATCGAACTATAGGTCAGGCGGTGTCTCAAAATTCCTCAGAATTCATTAATGAAATATGTTTTACTGTCGCCCTCATTGCTGCTAACGGGCCAGCAGGGTGTGAAGTTCTGCCCAATATTTGTAGCTATCTACCAGGAAGAGGCAGTTGTCACATGGCAAAAAGCATTTTTTAGCTTAAGTCGCTTATAGGAGCTCTAGACCATTGAGAGGTACGACCACTACATGCAATAAAATTACAAACGTATTGTACAGTGAACTGAGTTTTAACAAATGACACATTACACCGTAGAATGTCATTCCAATTTATATATTTGGAAAGCACATTTCTTTCGCTTCTTTGATAGCCATTGTAACCATGATGGTACATTCAATATAAAAGCTATTTCTAAACCTTTACAAAACGCACATTTTCGTCATGGGAACGAAAGAGCGCATGACATTGATAGTAGCTCACATTTGGTTTATTATAACGACACCGCTCAAGACGACAGATAAATCTTTAGTACAGACGGCCTGTCATAACCGTGGTGGTAGAATGAGAGCGGCGCCAGAGTTCCTTCTGGTGTTTTTAGCGTGATATCATGTGCTTCTCAGGATAGCAGACCGGTCGTGCAGAGGGGTGGCGCCAGATGGTCTCGCACGGGCAAGTGCGGCATGCTGTGCGTGGGCGTCGCATTTATCGTGGTACTCGTGCTCGTCGCCTCCGCGTTTCTCTACTCCTGGGCGCATTTACAGTTGCCACTGCACCCTGGAAATAAGCTCGAGGTAAGTGAACACGAACAACGGTTAAGTTGTTACGATGCTAGCTGTGCAAGATGACTGCTGAGGCGGTAACACGCTCATGCGCGCCGCCCCTAGCAGCCATTCAAACGCAGCAAACATGGCAAGCCACTTCCATGAAGCAATTTCGGTGCCACCGTCTCTAGAACCGTCTCCTGTAAATACCACTTGGTTTGTATACCACATGGACGGTGCTGGGGAGGTCCTGTGTTCTCCCCTCTTGCAATGTGCCTTGCGGAACACCTGCAGTTGCTTATTAAGAATACTTAAAACTTTTGGCATTGTGATTCGATACAATGATGGCCACAGGCATTTGGCGGGACATTACCGACTCGGTAAGCCACTGGTGGTTGAGAATTTTCGTTGTCGAAGTACTCGAACGTTGCTCACTCAGACATTTCGGACTCTGCGCACAAATCCTCACGGATATGAAGCTATAGCCCCCACCACAGACAAGTGATTCACATAAATCTCGAAATATTCAAAACACACGTTTTGACATGATAAGTTTCGCAAACTCTCTTTTAACACTCGTGTCACTCGCAGCCTTAACGTACTTTCGAAATCCTTTTGCCAAACGTCACAGACCGCAGTGCTATGCATATGTGAGGCGTTCCCATTTCCATCATTGCCGCGCGTCCTCGTCACCTAACAGGTGACGTGGCTGTTTGGCTTTTTAACCTGAGGACATTTCGTTTAGTAGTTAGCTTGTCGTTGTTCATTATTGCACTCATTGCTCACTCTCCTGTGCGCTGCAGTTTGAGACGTTGTTATTGTCGCATGATTGCAACTCCAACCTTGCGTGGAGTTGATAAACGGCGTACCGTCCTCCGACAGTGCGTATAGTTCTTCTTTTGTCCTAGCCGTAATAATATTCTTCATCCAAATAAAGCGCATGTGTATTCAAGCGTTATGTGCCTAACGGTGCTTGCTTTTGCTTGTCATCGCTGAGCAAAGTGATAGTGGCAGGACCATTGCCAAGCAATGATACCCACGGCCCATTGTTAGCATTAGGGGTGTTTTCACCGTTGCAGGTATACAAACACACGCGCGCATGATACATTTTTTTTCTTGTAAAGTCACAGATACGTTGAGGTCTTTCTTTTTAATTCTAATTAGAGAATGGGCATGGGGTGATGGTGTTCCTTTAAAAACAGACCATGTTCTACATCTGCGCTAGAAAACTGAGAAAGTTGTTTGAATGTTCACGGTGCTATAAGCTTCCACTGCACCGACAAACACAGGAGGCAAGAAAGGCAGGGGATCATTGTCTTATTTGAAAACATGCGAACGTAATACTGGTGAAGCAGTGAAGAAAAAAGCAACGAACCTGATTGTGCATTTTAACTATTAATCTTATTGTACTACACTTCTACTGGCAAAATATTCAACTTGTTAGTCGTTGAGCGCAATGGACTCTTGGCAATGTTGCTCGTGTCATCTTTTATGGCCTTTTATCTTGGTCTGTGTAACACTGCCATAGCATCACGTCAGGTCTCTCAAGGAGCCTTTGAGATGGAAGGATGATGATGATTATGACAGTAAGTGTGGCTATAGCCCTTTGTTTCTCGTGGTATGAGCTGAAGCCAAGCTGACATGAATAGAAGGGCTAGTCTAAAGAACAAAAACTAAGGCGTGAACAGACAGCGCTAATTGGCAAATGACGTCTATATTCTTGTGTGTGTGTGTGGGGAGGGGCGATATAAAAGTTTATCACTGAAACAAATCATCCCGCTATTGCAACCTAAGCCATACAGTGTCAATAAAAGGCGCCTAAAATGCACATGTGACGCAACGAATAAGCGTGGACCTACAACGGAAACCAAAACCAGGAAAACCAAAAGGCGGCAGAAAGTAAAAGGCCGCTTCGTGTACACGAAGTAAACACCCGCAAATTTCAGAGCCACTTCGCATTTCTGCTGCGTGATAGATTTATGACGGACGCTGTACGCACCATCCTTTCTTTAAACAGGAGAAAAGCAGGCTTGAGGACTATAACCTCAAGCTGACCTCTTTCCTTTTCTTTAAATATAGTTTTCTCGTTTGCTCCTCTTTTAAACAAACTAATATTGTTTTATTATCTTACTCCTGTGTTTAAACACATGCAGTAACCTTTTATTTCTTGCTGCATTTTGATTTACTTTCGTATTTCTTGCTTTTTTGAGTGCCTGCTGTTTCGTTTCTGTTTGACGGACGTGTTCATTCCTTGCTTTGCACGTGCATCTTGGCCCTTCTTTTATTGATAAAGAGTCTCTGGGTTGGGATTACATGACAGTTTATCTAGCTGTTCATCTTCATTAAAAAAATAAATAATTCAATAAAAACTTAGCTTGCTACTCGATGTTGAATGTCGTCGCTTCATTATTTTTATTGACATGGTCCTATTTCCCAGCTTCTGTCAAGGACGCAGTAGGACCAAAAATTCACACGCGAACAATTACGAAACTATATACCAATGCGTTGTTCCGTCTCCAGGTTGCCCTGTATTTGTAGGATGGGCTTAATTCAGCCTACAAGACGCACACTTGCTACTACTCTATGCTTAGAAGCTATCTGCAAAGGGATTACACGTCGCACCTCTATTTCAGCACGCGTAACATGTCATTATGATCAGTTATTTCCCGTTCTCGTTTCAATTTGCGCTGATGGTACACCAACATTCCTAGTTACCTATTACTTCTCTAATGTACCACCTCCACACTTAAAGGCTAAAATTGAGGTTGTCCAAATATTAGAAACTTTCGAATAACCAATCGAATAGTGTCCTATACAATTTGGTCTTCGAATCAAGTAGTCGCCATTCGTAAATGCGAATATATTTCAAATCATTTTCGAATATTTCGAAACGCCAACTTCGCCCAAAGGAAGATAAAATTGAAGCAAGAGTACGGTTAATTTTCACCCCCGCGAGCGTAGTATAGACATAACACATGACAGCTTGCATGGTGGAGCAGTCTACATCGCTTAGGTAGCCGTACTGTACAGGCTATACAGCGATCTTTCGCACTCTCTGAAGAGTGCTCTGCATGCAAAGAAACTACATGTTTGCTCCTAATGTTCAGTTTCTGTTTTTAGCAAACACTGCTTCATAACATACTATGTAACGAAAGAAAGATGCTAACTTATCAATAATAGGATCTGAACATCGTTCTATAATTATTGTGAGAACGGCTGTTCAGCGTTCGAAAACTATTGAATATTCGAATAGATTCTTCTCTGGCACTATTTGATTCGTATTCGATTCGGTCTCAAAAATCACTATTCGCAAACCCCTAGCTAATATAGAAGCGGGAACAATAGTGGAGGGGTCTCTTTACGGCGATGAAGTCTTGCTTTAAGGCTTAATATCTGGTGCGTATCGTACGTGTGCTGCAAGGCCTGTGTTGCGTATGAATCCAAGCAATATCTTGTGGTACTGTTTTCACGTATCCAGCCGTCATGGCTGGCCGTGGCGCAGCAGGGGAGGCCAGCTCGCAGTAGGAGACGGGAGTGTTCCGCTTGCAAGCCTGCACATGACCGTGCTAAGTACTATTTGGATTAAATTCTTCAATTCCTCACTAAGTACTACTTATACTACTACTTAAGTAGTACTTAATTCCTCACTGGACATATCATTATCAACAACTAGACAAACCCGACATTGCCGCCACCTTTCTCTTGCCCCGTACTTTGCTAAGACTAATTTATTTCAGCATTCTTTCTTTCCTGAGACAACCACTGATTGGAACTCCTTGTCGGCTGACTGTGTGGATTGTATTGACCTTATAAGTGACCACGTTGTTCAGTTCATATTAGTAGTGTTACGAGTTGTTTGCTATACTGCTCGTTTTGCTTGAATTTGGATGTTGCAGTTTCACATTGGTATATTTTTGTATTCCACTCCTGCTTGGGCCTCGCGGCCTGCAGTATGCCCTAAAATAAAGTAAATATATATTTATACATGATCGCTGCCTCGCAGACTCGACTCGTGAATGCCGAAGGGAGACGCATGCTCCTAGTCTCACCGGGAGTCCTCGGCCTGCTGGTGAACGTCTCCTCGAGGGTAGAACCGGTGCTGGTGCCAGCACTGGCTAGACCAGTGCTCCGAGGCCTGATGAAGGGCCAGAGCGAGCATGCCGACATGGCAGATGCGCCGGGACGGCGTCTGAACGAGGTGGCACAGTGCCTGACTTCTAAAATGAACGTCAGCAGAACCTTGAGCCACGAAGTGGCGTTGGAGTCTGCAGTTCTCGAGCCACTCTTCCGTCTTTACTGGCAAGAAACTTTTTGCGGGCTTACAAAAAAAAAACTTCGCTCAATTGCCATTGCACTTACGCGTTCACTGAAGGTGAAATTCGGCCACGTTGGTTATTCACGGTCATTCAATAAAAGCACAAAAAAGAGGGACAAACAACGTAGACGACAGGATACAGTGCTGTCTGCGTCTCTTCTACGTGCACATCGTAAAAGCAGTGCAAAGTACTGAAGTATCAGAAGAAAACAGGAGTGCGGTTAAATGAAAGCGGTACAGATATAGGCGCTGGCTGCCAACTGAATATTATTGGTCAAAGAACGTATTCATAAAGATACAGAAGATGAGTGGCTTATCGGACACTACATATTGCGGACACATGGCTGCATCGGCGAGTCCAAGAAAACAACAGCATCTCAAATATCTTGCTGAGCAAGGAAAAAGAGCCTGAAACAAACTGCCAGGAATTGTACATTAAGAGACGCGCGGGTTCAAAGAAGGGAAATCATTTTCTTGTAATTCTGGTTGTAAATATTCTTCTGGAGCTTTCCAGATTTCACACGTGTCTCGATCTTACAGGGATCCGACCGGAACTTTCACCCGAGACCGCTATAGTACGCTTTCGTTACAGCACTTAGGTTCTTCGCGCTGCTTTCACGTCCAGAACTTTGACCAGCCCGCACAAATTACTATCATTCTTCTTTGTTTGTTCCTCATTCTATGCGCTGTCATTAAATGATCAGTTCTGTTTGCGGTGAGCCTTCCGGCCGTACGTGACGCAAGAGGCCACAGTAAACTGCAGCATAGCATTACTCTTCCGAGACCCCATGTAAATTATCTCATTACCTTCCTTCCCGTTCCAGATTCAACTGGGAAGCAATAACGCAAAATATTTATCCAAGTTATCAAGTCAGATGCCTGCTGAACTGTATAGACGGTGTCTAATTGGATTCTTGCCGTTGGCTCTCGTGAAAATTAGTGCTATGATTTGAGGTAGTCCGCTGGGTCATGTTGCAGATGATGAAAATCATATGTGATGTGCGCTTCGTGTACCGTAGCACGACACAAAAACCCAAGATGTAGCATCAGCATGCCAAGCCATCATACCACGTGAAATCTTAATCTGAGTTTGGGCAAATAAAAAAGTGCTTTTACGGTTATGAACACGAAGAAACTATAACTTTCTCTACGTACATGGAGAATACATTTTCGACGTTCAACCGCGATACATAAAATAACAAACAGGCAGAGACTTTGTCTCTAACGAGGTGCTCCTGGGCCCACGGGGCACGCCGCAAGGCTCGGTGATTTCGCCTACTCTCTTCAACACCTGCATGGTTGGCCTCTCGAGGAATCTGGCCCAAGTTGAAGGTATCAAACACACTATCTACGCCGACGACATCACGATCTGGTGCAGCGGCGGTAGCGAAGGGCACGTGGAAAGCGCCATGCAAGAGACGGTAGACGTTACGGAGCAGTACCTGCTACTCAGCGGACTCAGATGCTTCCCGACCAAATCTGAGCTTCTGCTTTATAGAAAAGAAAAAGGCGGAAGACCCAAGGGCTGGAAACCAGTCTTTGAAAAATGGCATTCACCTGTTCACTCGGAGCGGTGACCTGATACCCAGGGTCGACGCCATCATAGTCCTGGGTATGTTCATCGAATCAGGTGGCAGCAATGGCACTGCGTTGCGCAAGGTCATTGCGAACACCGACAATGCTTTTCGCCTCGTGCGAAGGTTCACGAACAGACATCGTGACCTCAAAGAGGACAACCTGCTTCGGCTCATCAACGCCTTTGTGCTGTGTCACTTCACCTACACGGTGGTCGTGCACAACTGGCTCGGAGCCGGGCGGGAAAAGCTTAATGCATCGGCAGTGATTGCACGCCAACCGACTGCTTCGCTTGCGACGGCACCAACTCAGAAAACCACTGTGCTAAGTAGCGCACTAAGGCAACGACACCGACGGGCGAATCTCGCTTTGGTCCGGCGAGAGACACGCCAGCGTGAATCAGAACGGGTTCGCGGCGCCCACTGAGAACTCTGCAACTCGCATTGCCGCTGAGCGCGTCGCAACTCAACTGGCTGCCCAAGACACTACGGAGCCGGACCAAAATGCTCGTACAGTCGACCACAAAATTTTATGAAACACAAACCTGAATATCTGCGCAGCCTCACAGCGCAGCCTGTCATTCACATTTACAGCTTCTACCAGTATATGTGAACGACATTGTGATTTTCTGTTTTTCTGGGTACGGTTACAAGCTGCTCGAAAATTGAACGTTTTCCGAGATCCCGTGGTCCGTAAACGTTTGCGGTCGACCGTACCTTCGCCGAAGCGGCTCGGCAGCAGGACCCCGCGCTAAGCAAACCTACAACATGGCCGCCGATCCGCCAGTCATGCGCCCTTTCGCTGCAGCGGCCCTCGACTTCAGGAAGTGATACAGTCCGCTCTGTTTTGAGTGGTTTGCGAACGCCTGTCGTTTATTGCGGATTTGCGCAGTTCTCTGGCACGCGCAATGAACAGCTTCTATTAATACACGCCTCACTTACGTGTTCCACCGATTCCTATGAAAGAGGGATCAACCATAAATTTTATTGAATACGAAGTTATCGGAAGTGATATTTCGGTTAACAGCGCAAATAGACGGTGCGCTCACACTTGTAAATATGCTGCTGTTCCTTGTTAACATCCAGCCCCATTCACGGAAACTCGCCAAGACCAACAATCACTTGTTAGATACGAGTGCACTTAGTAGCGAGTATGCCGACCGTTGAGGGGTTTACATAAGGTATGTTAGAATGTTTGAAGCTGAGCCTTTTGTCCTCAGTCGCAATGTAAAGGACAAAGAAAATATATTGCGTCTGTTGTGTAAGCTATTACGAAATAAAGGTACGTGGTGCGCGGCACAAACGAATTTAGCGCAATCGCCGCATTCACGAGCGACTATGCACAAGATAAATAATGCAATGACTTCGCACCGTTACTGAAGGAATGAAATGACCTATTGCGGCTAATAAGCCATTGCCAATAAATAAAGGAGCTATGAGCGAATGTCAGTGAAACTGATTAATACGGCGGCTGCAAAGGACATGCCACGGTGTCCTTGAAAACGATTTCTAGCCCTGCCCTATGCTACGTGCACAGCACGGCAGCGCCCGTAGCATGTGGACAAGGCGTAATGAGCTCGGAAAGACTGATTCGTGTCATTTACATGTTTTCTGAAGCCTTGGCTAAGGTTTCGTACCGTTCATGCAGCCATTGTCGGCGACGAACGCCGAAATAAGGGCTACTTGCACCACACCGGCATCGTGCGCCGCCGTTTTGAACAGGCAACGAAGACCGGCGGACGCAAGCAATGGACGCGTCACCACGTGACCAAACATGGCGGCGCCCGCCGTCGCAGTCGTCATAGTGCCAAGTCGAAGAGCAACGAGAGTGACTAGCCCGCATGCCGTGCGTTGATATTCACGTGATCTGTTGCGTGTGGGAGCATGCGAGGGAGTGACGTGAAGGTAATTAGTGCTGGTTATATAGCTCTCCCAGCACGGCACACTTCGGAGTTGCGAGAGCTATTACGCGGTGAGTTAGACATACATCAAATAAAAATAATAATATTTGGGGTTTTACGTGCCAAAACCACTTTCTGATTATGAGGCACGCCGTAGTGGAGGACTCCGGAAATTTTGACCACCTGGGGTTCTTTAACGTGCACCTATATCTAAGCACACGGATGTTTTCGCATTACGCCCCCATCGAAATGCGGCCGCCGTAGCCGGGATTCGATCCCGCGACCTCGTGCTCAGCAGCCCAACACCATAGCCACTGAGCAACCACGGCGGGTGTCGAATAAAAAGAGAAACGGCATGTGTGCATCGCGGCGACATGGCAAGTGACTTAGCATTTATTCATATAAAACGTTGGAAAATGTGGAAAAGAAACAAAAATTGCAGCCGGTTGAATCAACGAAGTTCACGCTTGCTGCACGGATGACGTACTCATCTGCGAGGTGGCGCCGGTAGGCTGTCCTACTGATCCTGAAATATGAAAGACGGAAAAGTTAGGTCGAGCAAAACCAGGCGCATAAAGAAAAAGGCTAACTGACAGACAAATACGGCAGTATCAATGGCGTGACACCGTGACACTTACTGAGAATACTTTGTGGGTGTATTGCCAGCGCGGAAAGACTAAGGTTACGAGCGAAGCTAATCGGCGAGCAATCCCACCTTCTGTGGCATTGGTATATTCACAAAATTGTCATAAGTAGGATAAATTGCGCATTCGCGCCGACACGGAGTTTTACTGTAATTGGGAGGTATGTAGTTCCCGAAGTGGCACTGGAAGGCAACGACACGCCGCAGTTGCTTACGGTTTGAAACCGACTGTGCCAACCGAGAGCGCTGGCATAAGGTTGTTGCATTCGTCACACCATACGTACACCGCAGCAGAGAATGTAACTAGGCCTCTAGCTCAACTGCTGAACACTGCTGTCGTCTAGGAGCTGCAGCGGGTACTGAATAGCACGGAAACGCGGCGCGATTCGACAGGGAATGAGGGGCAGGCAAGATGGCATAAAAGAATGTTGGTGCAACATCGACAACGGTACGCGTGACCTAGTACTTGCACTCATATCCACCCTGTACGCGCTTTCTGCAATAGAAAGATACGTAGGAACCGCGAGGGATCGCGTGTATGACCAAGCAGTCAGCAGAGCAGGTTAGAGTTGCAAGGCTGCAAAAAGTAAGGGTCAAATGTAGCAAACGACGCAACGCGCCCGGCGTTACGTGCTTGCAAACAGGCAGTGACACGGGGAAGCAAAAATAAATTGAGAAAATTTGCGTTTTTAACTGGCCGCCACGAGGGCATGGTGGTTACGGCTTGCTGCTGCTGAACACGAGACCCGGACAAAGGCGGAAAAAAAGCAACGATTGCATACCATCTTTAAACGAACGCTAAAGAACCTCAGTTGGCTAGCTAGAAACCGCAGCACCTTCCACTACGGCGTTTTCAGATATTCCCTTGTTTTTGGGTTCGGCATGTTCCGTATTCCATAGTAGCTCTTGAGCGCGAACGCCTTGGTAAATTACACCTACGACGGATGCTGTATGCTACGTCCCTTCAGTAGGAAACGGTCTTGCGCACTATACCTGAAAGAGCGGATACCGGGAACGTTCACTCTTCGAGACTCACCGTTCACCGGTCCTCGTCACGCATGTGATCCGGATCCTTGACGTGAGGACGGCGTTGCGGGCTGGGCAGTTTTTCCGGGGCCGGCTTCGCTGGATCGCGTCCTGCGCTTGCGCTTTCATCCGTCACAGAAGGTTCGTCGAAGATCGCCGAGGAAACATTCGCGTCGGTGGCGTCGGCGACAGTTTCATCAGATCCAACGGACATTCCAGTCGCACTGACTGTGCTCTGCGCGTACGACTCTACGGACGTTCCCGTCAATGGCAGTCCCGAAGAGACCTTGTGGCCAAAGCTGAACCCAGCGGACGTCGTCCCTTCACTTCCGCTGACGTCCATCGGGGATTGCGGCTCCTCGCTCGTGGGCGGTTGCGTCGCCTCCGATTGGTCGGGGTTCGTCTCCGCTAGGGCAGGCGCAGTTTGGCTTAGGGTCGTCGCTTCCGGCGGCAGGAAGCAGTCGTCCGGACTTGCTGACGGAAACGGCACCTCTGAAAGTGTTCCGAGCGCTTCCGCTGCTTCATCTGGAGGAGCCATAGCAGCGGCACCCGTTCCCGATGAAGACGAGCGGAGGCTTCCACTGGCCGCTGTGCCTTGAGAAAATGGCCCAAGTGACAATGACTCTGCTAGTGCAGAGGTCCTAGAGCTGACGCTCATTTCGTCATCGGCCGAATATTCCGCCATGCTTCCAGAAGACAGTGTCGCCGAGGACAGACGAGGATGCGTGCCCGCCAGCGCCCCAGTTGTCGCGCTTTTGCTCGCCGCCTTTTCCGAGGAAGAAGTCAGCTGGCGACTTTCGATAGAGAGAGTCAACGCAGTTGTCTCCGTCGACGGGCTACTGTAGGAAGACCTACTGCTATCGGTGGACGTACTTGTGGTACTCGGACGGCGTTGCTCTTCCTCAGCTTCACGGACATCGGAGGTTGTGTCCATTCCTTCCTCGCGCGTTGACTGTTCCGCTTCCTGCAGTTCCGGTCGCTTCGTGCTTGCTGCCTGCGAAGGCGAACCATCGCGTAGCCTCTTCAGGCAGTCGTCGCAGGTCTTGCAGGTGCAGGAGCTGCCACCGGAGTCCATGGTTGCCTGAAAACTTTCTGCGATTACCGGCTAGAATGGATGATTGCGGCCACCGGCTGCCCACGCTGCGACGTTCCTTGTAACGCATCCGCCTCAAAGCCTTTGTAATATGAGGCAGGATGTGTGTGTCGTCATCGCATCGAACAGCGCACGGCATATGTTTGTGGCCCACCGCATGCATAGCGCATGCGTGGAGGACAGTAGATAAATGAAAACGACGCCAGACTGCCGGCACGCCTTCGATTGAAGCACATGAGTCTATCGCGCGTTCCTTCGCTAAGCACAAGCCCGTAGTGAAACCGCACATCATGATTTGAATGTGCCGGATTTCAGCACTGTCTGACCAGTCACGTAAAATGCTTGGGCAGGGACGACATTTGATTGTGGTAGTGTAATGAGAGGGCGCGTGCGCGTACTTTGACGCACTGACAATGCACCGCAACTTCTACTGCAAGCGGTCCCGAAATTAGCATGGTACGGGAAAACCAACGGTAGAAAACATCGTTAATAATTATTTTTTTTACATTTCAAAGAAACTGTATTCTTGAGCGCAATCGAGCCGCAAACGCAGCCCAGTGCACAAATAGGCTCCCCCTGTCAATAATACTTTGGTGATATGGCTCATGCGCAATTGTTGCTCCGATACCTTTCAGCATCGTCACATTGCGTGCTTGCTTTGGCGTCCGGATAGTGCAATATTCAGTGCATCATTGGATCGGTGTAGTCAACCTCAATTCTGGCGGCAAAAAAAGACCGCCTGTGGAGGAAAGGCACCAGCTATTTTTGCAATCGAGTTCGTGTTTTTTTTTCTGACAAAATCGTTACATATATATTCGCCTGTAACAGTTGAGTGCAATGGCTGTGCTTGTTTGTTAGTAATTGACGCTCCTTTATGACTGATATTTTGCTTTTCCTCTGCTCCTCATTTAGGTGTACTTCGTGCATAATTGTTACCTAATCGGTAGTTCTATCATTCGGGGGTTCTTACAATCATAATTTCTGTATAACCCCCTTACGCAATGCCCTTCTAGGCCTGCAAGGCATTTTGACATACATACATACATACATACATACATACATACATACATACATACATACATACATACATACATACATACATACATACATACATACATACATACATACATACATGCATGCATGCATGCATGCATGCATACATACATACATACATACATACATACATACATACATACATACATACATACATACATACATACATACATACATACATACATACATACATACATACATGCATGCATACATACATACATACATACATACATACATACATACATACATACATACATACATACATGTACAGGTTACAGAAGAAAGCAAGTTACCGATTACAATTACAATTAGTTTTTCAAAAATGGTATTGTTAACCATGACTAATTACTGCACCACGAAAGCAACTGCCCAATTAATAAAAGGTAATCGATTATCTTTTTGCATTACTTTTCTTCCTACGTTTATTACCATTCCACAAATACAGTAAATAGAACGAGCTGGCCTGGCTCTTTCAGTGCGTCCTCTGCAGGCCTTCACAGGTTGTTTATCTCCGTTAAGGTATTCCTGTTCAAAATTTTATTCGCTAATCTTCCCTCGTTTTCTTGTGAACACATCTGCAGCGACACCAAGCACTCGCTCAACGTGCGCATTGGAGACAAGAGCTGTGCAGTAACGCGCGAGGACCTTTCACAAACGATTGTCCTGACTCCATGCCGCGATGCTCGTGTATGAGTTCTCTATGGAGCGCACGTCTTCATTGTTGCTGGGCTACGGGAACGCCTTCGCGACAGGGCCAGTTGAAAAGTGAAAAATCGTATTAAGTGATTCCCTGGCATCACCGTCCGAAGTAACCTCTGCTATCGAGTCATTTCAATTCGTCGGGCAACATCCGGTAGACCTATTGTCAGCGCACTTCACTCGTTAGCCATTTAGACTTATTAAACAACTAATTGTAACAGACGTCACCAAAAGTTCGTGTTCTTTTACAATGTACCCAAATCTGTGACGTAATTTTAATATAATGCTGCACATTATTCAGGCCTGGAAATACTGTTCGTGTGCTGCAATCACAAAAATAGGTGTATTTGAGTGCATGCGAGTTACGTAATATTAAACACATAGAGACATACGAGTTTACCTGTCGAAAGCTTCTGTTGATATCAGAGAAGTCATAGAATGCACTAAGCAAATACAAGTACAGATATGTCTCAAACATATCTAGAGTGGTCGAGAGTGAAGAGTTGTCAGCGTCCGTAGCGGCTATCTCGTGGTAACAGCTATGTTCCACGTGTGTTTCTCCTACAGCCCATGGACCCAGCAAGAGGCATGACAATACGTGGTCTCATTGCGCTGTCAGCCATCATTTTTTTTTTTGCAAAGGTGGTGGCCAACTCGGCTGAAGTATGAATCTATCTCTACATCTATTTAGCATTTGTGTGCATGGATTATACGCATGTGTTTGTATCATGTTCTGATTGTCGTACTTGCAGTGATGCAAGCGTTCTCTTTATATATTGCACCGCAGTAGCTTACTCAACGCAACAAAATGTTGCCACCTAGTAACGGCCAAGATAGCCACCAGTACCGACAAGAAAAGATATGATGCAGATCCGGTGCACTTGCAGGAATCGACATGAGACGAAGCTTTCACGCAACGGTAAATTAAATTCTATAAAATTAACTACAATGTGTACAATTGTCCTTGTTTTCATCCCATGTAAGACGAATTCCTACGCAATGTTTGCTTATGCACCCCACATGTCACAACTTTATAGTCATGTAATCTATATATAGGTCGGCGAACTCACTCACGAGTCAGCTCACTCAAACCCGCACACGCATGTGAGGCTGAATTCGTGTGAGCCCGGCTGGGTAGAAATTGGTGAATCTGAGCCCGAGTGAGCTGAGCTGAGTAGAATTTTAGCAGTCTGAATCCGATTGAGCTTGGCTGGGTAGAATTTAGTAAATCTGAGTATGACGAAGCTCAGCTGAGTAGAATTTTGGTTAGTCTGCGTCAGAGCAAGCACGGCTAGTAGAAATTTGGCAGAGTCCGAATCAGAGCAAACTTGGCTGAGTTTAGATTCGGCAGAGTCGAGTCCGAATCAGAGCAAACTTGGCTGAGTATAGATTTGGCAGTGTCGAGTCCGAATCAGAACAAGCTTGGCTGAGTATAGATCCGGCAGAGTCGAGTCCAAATCAGAACAAACTTGGCTGAGTATAGATTCGGCAGAGTCGAGTCCGAATCAGAACAAACTTGGCTGAGTATAGATTCGGCAGAGTCGAGTCCGAATCAGAACAAACTTGGCTGAATATAGATTCGGCAGAGTCGAGTCCGAATCAGAGCAAACTTGACTGAGTATAGATTCGGCAGAGTCGAGCCCGAATCAGAGCAAACTTGGCTGAGTATAGATTCGGCAGAGTCTGAGTCCGGGTGAGCTCGGCAGGGTAGGATTCGGTGAATATGAGCCCGAGGTCTAAGTATAATTTTGGTGAGTCTGCATGCGCATGCCATTAAATCACATCACGGAATAAATCAGTGAGCAGCCCCATCTCGCAATCTAACAAGAAGATTCAGAAACACAAATTTCATGCTGTATTTGCACATCTAGCAAGGTGCATGATACTTTCATTATCAAGGCAATAATGTCAGGATATTACACGAGTTTATGCAGTAATAACTGTAATGCCGACCTCATTAGCAATCTTTCTTGTCTTGTTGGGCATGGCCTACGCCTCGTGATACGTCTACGAACTAGATTACCGGTGGAGGTGGAAGAACCATTCGAGCTTAAAGGGACACTAAAGGTTACTATTAAGTGAACGTGGACTGTTGAAATACCATCCCAGAAACCTCGAAACGCTTGTTTCGTGCCAAAGAGAGACTTATTTTAAGAGAAAATGCGTTCTGAAGCGTCCGCGTACCTCTAGCGCAGTTCAAATCGCCCGCCCTCCGATCGAGGAGTACTGACGTCATGGTCTCATAGTGACGTTGCGCCATCGGTGAGTAGAACGGCGTCCGCAGACGGCGCTACGGCTTTTCTGCGCAAAACGCAAACGCGCGGCCAGAAACAGAGCCAAGACAGAGCCGACAGCAGAGCGAAAGCGGGAGTACGGTGGCTAGCGGAAGGAGAAACGCGCGACCATAAGCTGGTACTTTATTCTATGACACGAACTTCGACGCTCGTCGCAATGGACCCTGACAACGACAGATTGGCTCGCGATGCTGGGCTCAACTTCAGCAATTTGAGAACTGACGAGCGCGACCTGCTGCTGAGGGCTCGCGCTGCCGGCGTCGTTGCGTACTACGACGGCGGCCTCGACACAGGCTCTCCGGAGCGGGAAAGCAACGAGGGCTTCCCACGACATCACAAGGACGTGGCATTCTCACTGCTTGTTCGAAATGAAAGTTTCGCGAGTCAGCAGAACCCGCACAGCACGACGCGATAACGAAACTACTGAAACTCCAAAGCGTGCGCGGCGCAGAGTCGAGCGCGCAGAATCGAGCGAAAACGAAACCTTTCGACCACCCATATTACAGAAGGGTAACGTCAAAATGTTTTTTCTTAGAATCGAATAGACGTAGACAAGTAGCATTTTCTTCCGTCTTATAATCGAATGAAATGATATTTTCAATACGAGTAGTTGAGTATTAGTAACACAAATTATGAGGAGTGCTTTCGTCATCGGGCTAGTACCGGCATGTCGCTGGGGGGTCTCAAATCGTGTCATGCATTTACCTCAATTTCTCGGTTAGTAAAGCTTTGTTCGCGATTATATTGACGCCTTAGACATTATAGAACATTGCTCTACCACTTTAACTTGACTTTCTGGTAACCTTTAGTGTCCCTTTAAGGTGATGCTATCGTTCGCAGGAACGGATGCAACTGGTTGACTTCACTGCATGATTATGATTTGGTTGTGTTTAATGTACTGCCTCCAGTTTATAAAAAAAAAGGTGCTTGCCTGCTTTCCACGTTGTTGCATGTGTTTTAGGGGAGGTAGAGAGGGAGAGAGAGCGCAGCAAGGAGAGGCAGGGATGTTTACGGCGAAGTAGCTTCTTAGAACACTGCGATGTGTTACGACCACCATGAACAAAAGAAATTCGATTCACTGAAGCAAGTGCAATATGCAATTACCATTTAAAGTCGGTTAATACAGATGCAGTAAGGATAAATAGGCTGCAACATACCGTAGGTTTATTGCTCTCAGTGCAGGAAGAAAATAAGACATCACAAAAAAAGAGATATAAAGCTGAATAAATTATGCTTGTACATTAACGCTTCTAAAACATATTGACAATGTTGTTTATTTCTAGTGAAAGCGTTAAATGCGCTGGTGTAGAAAATTTATTACGACACGCAATTTGTAGATTTGCTAATCGCGAGCTTAATTAAGCAATCGAGTCTCGCAGCGGTTGTAACGGAAGCTTTAAGTGCGACGCTCAATTGACCGGGAAATATACGCGTGAACACACTGCCACTAAACAGTCGCGTAGAGCCCAACGTTGAAGCTCCGTATACCATGTTATCATGTCATATCCCCTGGACACAGAATTTGACCGTGGCTGCGTATACTTTACATTGGTGCGTACGCGTTATGCTTAATCATGATAAATATAGCCGTAACAGAACATATCGTGCTATACAACCGTGGTGTTTTCGGATGCGATATCGCAGGCAGCTTGCACGGAACAAATCTGAAACTTGGGACGACATTCCGAAGGCCATGTCTTCTCGAGAGGGACACCACGCGGCCTTTACAACTCGCAGTGCGTGTATATTAACGAAACGTTCGCAGAAGTGCGTACTATCAGCACCTGAAGCCGACGTGAAGAAAACGTCGCCTTATTAGCAACGTAGTATGCCAACAAACGCACAGAACTCCCAGCACTGAACCGGAATACATGCTTCACAGCGCCAGCTCTTATGGGCTCATTCCAACGGCCCTTTCGGCTGGCGATGTTGTCCGCCGCCGCCTCCGGTGTCCGCCGCAGCTATGGCCAAGAATTAAAAGAAAAAATACCCAGTTCCTGCCGGGATCGAAACGGGAACCGCTGCGTGGGAGTCAACAACTCTACCACTTTACCACGCCGGTGCTTGCCAGCTGCTGCGGAAACAAGCCCTATACAGGCGTCCTAGCGCGCGAGGAGTCACGCGATGTGAGATGCGCGCCGCGTAGCGTCGATACGTGCACACTTTGCATTTCACTTGCTTATTGTAGCACCAGGTGGCATGCCATATAGCAATTGCACAGGCAGTGGTACAAGGTATATAGAGAAGTTTTGATGAAGAAAAAGAAGATTAAGGAGACGTATACAAAAATGCTAGAACGAAAAACATGTATAGCATAAATCATTAAATCAACCAGGCTAGGTGACAATTTGTCCCCGCCCCGTTCCAAAGGTGTTGTCAATAAATAATGATACTCGTAATCAGCTGCAGCAGCAGTAGCTGCATTGAATCGTGCTACGTGTCACGTGATGTGAGATGCGCGCCGCGTAGCGTCGATACGTGCAAAATTTGAATTGCAGTTGCATTGTATTCCACCAGCTGTCACGACACGTAAAAAGTTGCGTCGTGTCGTGCCACGTGTCAAGGCATGAGACATGTGCACCACGTAGTCTTGATGCCTTTGTTGGCTCTTCGGTACACGTTATGGCGCTCTTCGCAAGGTACAAAAAGCTGCATGCTGAAGAAGCGAGTCGTAGAGCTACGTGCGCTCTGCGATTCGACCATAAGAAAAAAAATGAATGATTAGGTTTTTCCCTAGTTACCTCATGGCACATATTGCAATTTACAAATTCTAGCCGGGGAGTTCGCAAGGCGGATCCACTAGGAACGAATTCTCAGGATGGCACCAGTTTCAAGATATTATTTTCAGAACTTTGCGAAGAAGTCCATTGGCGTTCCAGTTACTGTTGTGGTTCACTGCATAAAACGACGTTTTGTTAAGAAAGTAAGTGGAACGAGAGTTCATTTTTACCGCAAGTTTGACGGTGCATATCTCGTAAATGGTGGCATCCGCTTAATTCTTTTCAATTGGATTTGCCTTGCAGTGTCACCCGCTAGAATTTGTAAACTGCAATATATGTGCCAAGATGTAATTAGTTGGAAACTTAATCAGATGACTGTTGTTAATTAGTTGATTATGCATATCAATTTTTTGTTTAAGTATGTCCGCCTCTTCGCGTGGACTAGCTTATGTACTTGAACAGTGCTATCTGCCACAAGCTGTTTCTAAACATTTTTAAACTGTTCGCAGTAACACCCTGCATATGTTTTGTTCCAATGTTGCACATAACAGTTTTGTAGGGTTTCCAGCTATGTATATACGAACCATATAGAACTTTGGCGCTACAATAAACGAAGGGGCGCAAGTAATTTGCAAACGAGTAATGGGAATAGCTCTAACGTCTGCGAAAGCGGTTCTGTGCTTTAGTCAGATATATTGTCGGGGTTGGAAGCTAAGCTAAGGTCGGTGGGCCAATTGGCATTGGAAGCCCACGGTAAATCCACAGATGAGGTAGTGTAGGATGACATGAGTTGAGCCGCTTCAGAAAAGTGCAGATCCAAAGTTTTTTGATGAAACACTCGAGGAAAATGGATGAAAGGAAATAGGTGGCTAAAGTGTACAAATATCTGTACCTCGAAAGCGTGAACAAAGAATGGAGTCAGAGGTCATGAAAGTTGGCAACCAAGTACTCGGTAATTGAAAGTGTAAATAGACAACGGACACTCGTAAAAACGAAACCGCAATAAGCAGACGGTAACTAGGATGCAAAGGCTGGAAACAAAAAAAAGCCTATCGAAATTTACAGATGGGATAAGAAAGAAATCAAAAGAGTAAATCTGGGCTATAACAGAAAGCGGTCGTATCTCGCTTTTTAAGGCCCGATATGTTTGCGTGAGAGAGAGAGAGAGCAAATGATAAATGAAAGGTAGGGAGGTTAACCAGGACTGAGCCCAGTTGGCTACCCTACACTGGGGAAAGGAATAAAAGGTGCAGGAGATGATATTCGCAGCAGGAAGATGCATGTGTGTGCTGCAGCAAAAGTCTGGAAACGACTCAGCGCATTGTGATGACATGCCAAAGTATTCACCCAGTAACACCCGTAGGTATAATCGACCTGCCAGAAGCGCTGTTATTTAGGGCGGATGGAAGCATTAAAAGGTCAGACGTTTAGAGCATATTGGTAGAAAGGAAGCTGGGAAAACATCAGTAGAAGCTGAGTCAATACAAGCATAGCTAACTCTACAATACAGCGAAAGATGTTTTAATGAAGAAGGAAAAGATCGAGCAGAGGTATAGCAAAATGCTACACTGCGATATACGTACCTGATTAGACCAGACAGGCTACTGGGGACTATTTCTTCTTGCTCCGGCTTCGAAGGAAATGGCAATAGAAATCATTATGCTCATCATCGGCATGTGTAGATACGGCACGCATACACGAGCACAAGGTCAGGAATTAGGCTGGCGGCCATAGCTGCAGCACTGAGATGGCAGCTAATCACAAAAACCCTCGTTCACCTTGCATTAGTTGCAATTCAGACGACCTCTCTGAAATGATCGGCCGAATACGCCGTCAGGAAGCCATTCACACGGTACCTTGCCAAGCCTCCACTGACCTTGATTACGTCATCACGTAACCGTTGCGTGCATCACGTAACCACTGAGCATCGTTACATCTTCATTGAACATGTCGTCACGTGGTCCACACACACACACTCCCGCACTAATCGTGACACCGTGGAGGCGATAGCCAAGCGCGCATGCCCTTACACATCAAAGGTTCGATAAGGTTACCAGCTAGGTCCCCCATATATCGAAACAACGGCAGAGGTCGCGCTCAGTTGGCGAGCAGCAACGCGAGTCGAGTGGTCCTCCCCGGCACTCCGAGCGTACGCCGAACCTTTTTCTTGTCAGCACTGCTTCAAGCTACCAGTGACGGACGCAGCTATGTCGCACATGCTCGGATTGTGCTGCTGCAAGTCGTGCGAAGACTGCCAAAAGCGGCTACGTGTCCGCATGCCGTCGTGCCTGGGTGGCGGGGAAGGAGGAGAGGAGGAACAGCAGCCGCAACAGCAGCAAGGTACACCCTCGCAAGTTTTTTTTTTTTAAATAATCCGCGAGAGCGTCGACCACACGGCTTCGACCGCACGGCGTATCAGCGGCCTACGGTATACCGGCGAGCGGTGGCGTGGTTGGCGAGCTTATGTGCGGGCGCGCAAGACGATTTCGAGTTGGAATGTATTCTGTCGACGCTGTTGACTTCAGGAGTGCCCCTCGCCATTGCCGGCCCGGCCGCTGACACTGGCTGACACGCCGTGCGGTCGACGCTCGCATCGTATCACGTAAAAACATTGTCCAGATACCACGCCCCGTGGGAATCGATGTTATGCGAAGGACTTCGCAAGTTACCTGGCTATCCAGCAATGTCTGGGCTTCCGCAGGACGATACCCGGCGGACCAACGTGTTCCCGTGAATTGGGTGATTGTGCGTGTGGTGGTCGCGAGCGTACGTGTCTGTGACGACAGCAGCACAACGACGACGACGGCCACATTGATGACGATGGCATGGCGGCAACGCCGTAATAACACGCTACTTCTTGGTTTCTACGTAGATAGTGGACGAGCGTAAGGGAGAGAAAGACTGATTGTGACGTCATCAGTCACTGCGTACTGTGAGATCGTACCTGCGGCTACGTTATGTAGTCTATCAAACACCGCCGATGATACTTGTTTACTCCGACGAATAAATGTTAAAGCACGATCAACTTAGGCGATCATGAATTCGGAATACAACGTAGCACAATTTCCACGTAGCGTGCTATGAGTGAAATACTGATGACGGTAGACCGATGCAGGAGTGCGGTCTGACACCGCGCCTCGGAGCACAAGTTGTTACAAGGAAAGAAGACGAGGGAGTGGGATGGGACGCATTCGCCGAGCGTTTCAAAGTTTGGTGGTTTTAGAAAGAGAGAAACATGCGTGCGATCACGGCCTAATCGTTAGAACGCCGGGCCAAGGGAGTGGCATAGCTATAGATCCACGGGGGGTGATTTGTCTTCTCGCGAACACCTCCGGGTTGCAGAGGCAAACGCGCGAAGCCTGTAGAGTAGCATATTTATTGAACATATAATTTAAGTCTATTTATTATATTTAACCAACGAAGCCTTTGGTTTCTTTGCTTCCTTTTGACTATTTATTTATTTTGCCAGCAAATGTTCATGTGCTTATTTTCAGGTTTTGCAGCAAAATAAGTTGGCAAACTCTGGAGAAAGCGCAAAGCGTACTGAGCCACGTCACACACGATCCGTAACAAATCCAACTTGGCTGTGCTCGTTTCTCAAGCCCCCTGATGCTGCTTGAAATCTACTAGCGCTCTCGCACGCTTTGCATTTCGTCTTCCGCGCTACGCCGCTGTGCACCTCAATAGAGTTTTAGATTAGGGGACGCAAGCGGCTTGCGTACGCAAGAACTAAGGGCCACGGTACTGAGCAGACGCTTCAGTCTGAGTCTGCGCATGCGCAGTACCGTAGCTCCTCGTTCTTGCGTGCGCAAGCCGCTTGAAGGAATGCAAGCCGCTTGCATTCCTTCATCTAAACCTCTCAATTTTATTGCACCTGCAGGCACGTGCGTATTTTCTTGCGGTTTCTAGCATAGGTTCTATGGCGCTGTCAATAACAGAATGTATGTGCCGCTTTTCATGAAGTGTTTATTCGTACCAGAGCACGTAGCCCTATGTGCTACAATTGCAGCTCGTAAAATGTCACCACGCATCCGTAGTTCCAGAGAACGCTGAACAGACGCTTGATCCACCGTCTTGTGGAGCTGTCGCGCCACTTTTCGCTGCAGTATACTCGCGGTAAACACGTCCGTGCCGGCGCAAAGCCGGTCCAACTTCGCTGTGTCAGTTTTCGGCAGTGGTCCGTCAGCGCGTTACCCACAACGTTCCTCGACGCAGAATTGGGCCGGTGAGGCGAAATTCTTGGCGTGATTGCGCACGCCGCGCTTTCTGCCGTCTGTTTTTGCCCCATTTCTATGTCTAGGTGCGTAGCTGCGTCACCGCCTCAATAGGTTAACAGTTCCGCCTGCTCTGCTGGCGCCACCGCTCACAACGCATGAACAAGTCTGCTTCAGGCTGCCGCTCGCGCTACTTAATTTGTGGCATGTCGGCGGGCAAAACTAGCGTCCCAGAATATATAGGTTAAAGAAATGCAGGAAATACGCAAATATGCCTCTGAGGTGCTGCCGTAGTTCGATTGTGTCTACACCGTCGCCATCAATCTCTACTTTTGTCATCCGCACTGATCGGGCTGCTGTGCTCGAGGGCATAAGTTCGATTCCACTGTCGGTTCAACATTGGTTTCTTCTTATTAAAGCGAGACGATAATCCAGCTACCCAGCTGCCTGCCGCAATGTGCCAAGACCAAGGCAAATGCGCAATGCCAATGCGCAATGCAATGCAATGCCAATGCAATGCCAATGCGCAATTTCAATGCTTCGCATTGAAATTGCGCACGTGCTCACGTGAACAGGCATGCCGGCCTTCGACAAATCGCATCCTTCGCTACCTGCTATGCCCAGGTGCAGTCACGCAAGAGCCTTCGTCCTCGTCTTCCGAGGGTGCCAACCCTCCGGGTGCAGCTGGTGCTGCTGCGGCAGCGGGTGGAAAGCGCGAAGACGGATCAAGCTATTCGGACACGTCGTCCACGATCAGCGCGGACAGCTGGCGCCCACCGGCGAGGATCCCACCGGCGACGCTTCCACCGACTGACTCCCCCCAGCCCGGCCCCAGTGGTATGTCAACGGTCAGCGTCGAGATGGTCAAGAACCCGTCCTATACCACCAGTGAGGACTCGGAGACGGTAACTCTCTTCGCTTAATTATTGCGCGAACCACTCGTTACAGCCCTATACCTGCTCGGAGCTATCAAAAAGGCGAGCACGAAAAGCGGCTTTGCAGTTTGCGTAGGAATGTTTAGTGAAACACTACAGGGAAGTTACTTGATGTGCATTAGCAAGTTACCCAACTGCAACCCAAGAACAGGGGGATAGACCTGCTGAGCCAAGCAAGAAAAGCGGCTTTACAGCTTGCATAGGAATGTTTAAGGGAAATTATTTGAGCTGTATTAGTCAGTTACCCAACTACAACATAAGGGGAGATATGCCTGTTGGTCCTAAAAAGGAACAAGAACGAAAGACGGTGTCTGCGCCGCCCTAAAGTTCCCGCACCAACTTGACATTGCGTCATACACGTTGAATGCGTCTGTTTTCGCCTACCTAACCCTTCACAGTCTACGATGGACCATAATTTATTGCAAAAGAGCCAATGACTGAATTTGGAAAGTCCGATAACTGCTTCTGTGCTAGAATGACCCGGATACGGCAAAAAGTACTCCAAAATCCGTGACGTCGCTTCTTTGCTCGCGTTTCACCGCTATTTGTGCGTAGTTCTTGCCTTTGACCACAGCTCTTGCCATGCTCGTGGCCAACCTCGGCTACAGTGTCTGACTAGTGGTGATCTTTAACCCCGTTTTTTTCTTTATCGTAATGACATTTTGCAGTGATATTAACAACAATGCACTCTTTAAAAGGGATACATTACCAGTTTCCTGGTAAACTCCTTTATTCTTTCTGTTAATTTCGTATACCGCGTGCTGGGGCTACCGTCAGTGACCACCACTGGGTGCAGGTGTCGTCGTACCAGCTGCTGTTTAAAAGCTGCTAACTATAAAATTACCATTTCACCTTTGCCAACAGTGATTCGTTGGCATATACTCTACTCATTTGTAGCAAACTTGGCCAAAGCGAAATTTTATTGTAGTTTGCCTTTTAAGCACAAACTTAGAATAACTACACTCTGTTAAGACAAACGACCCCTGTTAACAGGAACCTCTTGCCTGTGCACTGACTTGTTCCTGTCTGTGTCAGTGCGCTTAAACGTTCCCGCAAATGCCTCACCGAGAAGACCGAACCTTAGCGCTCGTCATCTTCAGCTAGGTTTGAGCGCGCGCGGTATTCAGTGTTAGGCTTTCGAAGAATCCTTCGCTCCACTATCGTGGTCCTGCGTTTGCCCTGCTGTCTGAAGCTGTTTCGATTTACCCCAGTTTAGCTGCAAGAGCGAGCGGTTGCCCAAAAGTGGCACCGCATTGCATACACCTGAACCTGCCTCCCCTAAGGCGGCTCGCACTTTGCAACGTTTGTGGCGTCTTCCCTTGATTTCTTGGCATCCATAGCAGCGAGTGGCGTCTTGTCTGTAGAGTACTCGTGAAACGAGGGACGCCGCTTCTTATCGGGCTGGTACCTACGCGTGACGGGTATGTCACGTCATGAGTGCATCATTTCATGACGCGTACATCGCTTTGTGCTTCGATGCCGTTTTTCACCGGTCACATGAATGTTATGCATTGGTGGCTCGGTGTAAGACGCGCCTGTCGTGCTATTGGGTTTCTTGTTTACTCTGCATTGATTTTGACCACCTGGTCTTAAGTACGCGGCTGTATCTGCATTTCGGCCCCATCTATACTCGGGCCGGCGCGGCTGCAATGATACCCGCCGCCTAGGGCTCAGTGACGCGAGGCCATAGCCACTTAGATACCTGGTCACACGTGCCATTTGTATGACGTGTTCGCCTGTCTGCCTTTTCGCGGATATATATGTACATCCTTGCAGCCTCATTGCCGCATTCCCGTATTGCCCGGTGCTTTTATTAACCAGCACTCACTACTTCAATTTCAGCCTCCTTAGACGCTGCTGTCCGACCTCTAGGTGCATCCCTCCAACAGAAGGCAGCGAACCGCAAGGACATTGTCACTGCTTTTATGCCACAGCTGTCCCGTAACTTTCTACGCCCTGTGGCCATTTTATTGCTATTTTACAAATAAACCTTGCTGTGAACCTTCGCAGAAGCCTTTCGTGCGTTCTTTCTTCGTCATGACTCCCTGGTTTGCTGCGACAGTTTATCATGCTTTCTGCCTTCCTCGCTGACCAGCTTGTTTCGCAATTGCATCAGTACAGGTTAAAATCATCCTAATTTCTGTGGATGCACTACACCAGCATCCACTTCGCACCGGGGCAGTGGCTAGAGCGACCAAGCACTTTATTTTTTACCTTTATAGGCAGCTCTGCATCTTGGAGACGCGTATTTCATTAAAACTTAATGTTTTTCATTCACTGCATTCTTTGCCTCTTACCCGGCACTTCAGGCAACAGGTCGTAAATTTTGCGTTTCTTACACTGGGATCGTATCTTCTTAGCGGCGTGCGAAAACTGAAGGCGACAGCGGACAAAAAAAAACCAGGTTTAGGTTCGATTACTCGGAATAGTCTTAGCAGAGGACGCATGGCTCCCAGATCGTCATTTGCTAATGACTGACGTCGCTCCCAGCTAACCTACCCATTCTCGCATACTTCGTAGCTGCGCTCCGAGATACGGCGCTGAACCACTCTAAGGTCAATATTCGCGCTTTCCTGTGAAAGAAAAAAATTCGGAGGTTGTACACACGCAGCTATGTTTGCCAAAGAAACATTGTACGTGGGGAAGAGCCAGGGTAGTAACGTGTTCATAGAGCCCATGGGGACATCTTCTTGTGTTGCACGAACGCCTCTTGGCTGCAGTCAAACGCGCAAATCCTGTCAAGTAGTATATTCATTGCAGTATTCGTTTCATTGCTTCATTCTACAAGAGAGTAAGCTCTTTGCTGAAAATGTGCAGATTTTAGCCAGCGTATTTTCGCCTACATGCTGCTCTGCAGGGAATGGGACGCAGGAGAAGAAAGGCCGTAGAAAAAGGCGGACAGAAGAAAAAGGAAAATAAAAGAAAAAATGCAGATCATGGGACGTTATCAGTAGTAGGGTAAGTGTTCGATGCGGCGCATGTAGATTGAAGAGTCATACTTGAGACCGACAACAAATCGACTCAGTATGTGAGAACAAGAAGTCCAGGGATTTGCGCTCTTTTGATGGGCAAGGCCAGGGACCCAGCATCCTTGTCAATGTCACGGGGACTTGGTCGACCTTTGCCATGTTCATCTTGTATTGATGTCGCTCGTCTCTGTAAGCTGGGCACTTGAGCAAGATATGCTCTAGAGATTCTACCGTGCCACAATTGTTACAACATGGATTTGTAGTGTGTCCATTGCGGAGACGATTATTCATATATGGAACTTCCAGTCGAAGCCGGTGACAGAGCGTCTCCAGATGGTGTAATGGACATTGCGGTAGGCTTGACTGGAGTTCTTGGTCGATGTTGAATAAAGTCTTGTAATTACCTGAAGGTGAAGACCATCTTCTACGCCGTTCACTGAGTATATATCAATCAATCAATTTTATTTACCAGCAACAAAAGAAACTGGAAGGACACCTGGGCAGAAAGCTGTCTCAGCTGCTTGACGGAGGCCCAGGGTCCCTTACATGGCACTAGCACTCGCTTGGTCAAAGCTGAAGCTTCACTCTCCGTGAGAATACTCATAAATTTTATGTGAGCATGTACTTTATTTGCGGCCTGCCTCATCCGCTTTTTCATTGCCTATTATACCGCAATGTCCTGGAAGCCACTGAAGTCCTATCACATATCCAGCGTTAGATGCCAAGTGGTGTAGGTATGCTATATCCTGGACCAAGAGAGGAAAGGGTGCATATAAAGGCCGGGAGGTTAACCAGAGGCAGTTCCGGTTGGCTACCCTGCATGGGGGGAAGGGTGAATGGGGATAAAACGAGAAAGAGAGTGGAAGGGGGAGATAGAAATAGCGACGAGCACGACCAAACCGCGTACGCTACAGAGCGGTAGAGGCCGGTGTTCTTACAGTCTATCGTGAAGCCCTGCAGACCGCAGGAACCTTAATAACGCGAGTAAAGCCTTTAGCGTGGATGTTCAGAGGGAGCACTGACCTAAAGCTTTGAATTCTGATAGTGGACGATTGTCCAACTGGTCCAGCACTCTGCACAGCACTTGTCTCTGGGCACTATATCGCGGGCAGACAAAGATATCTGCGAGAGTCTCATTGATGTTGCATGTGGCACACGTGGCCGTGGCACGTGGCTGTTGGCCATTCCAATAAGGAAAGCATACGAGTTCGTAAATGCAACGCCTAGCCACAGACGGTACAGCATGGTCTGTTCACGTCGTGGTAACCCAGGCGGTAGGTGCATCCGTATGTCCGGAGACAACGTACGCAAACGACAACACGGTGAAAGCGCTCGAGTCCCACAGAGGCAAAGTACATTCACGGGACATCAGTCGCAGCCCAGCCGCAGCATCTGTTCGCGAAAGCGGAATCGACACGTTGATCACTTTTATGTGCAGATCGGGCGGCTTCGTCGACTTGGTCATTCCCGCTGAGGCTGCAATGTCCTGGAAGGCATTGAAAGATGTTGTGTCCCTTGTCATGGGCTATGATGATACATGCATCGAATTTCTGAGGCCGGTTGTTCATTGGGTCCGTGGCGCATGGGGTTTTGTATAAACTGAAGGGCTACCTTGGAGTCACTAAAGACTGTCCATTGTTGCGGTGGTTCCTGATTAAGGAAATCGAGTGCAGCACGTAGTACCGCAAGTTCAGCACCCGTTGATATGGTGACACATGAAGTTTTTCATTTGAATTCTTCAGGTTTTGCCTGGATGACGACTGCAGCAGCGGAGCTGTTGAGTTTTACTGAACCATCTGTGTAGACGTGTTGCCGGAATCTGTGTACGTTGCGAATGGGTTCCAAAGTTGACTGTTTGAATGCTTGCAACGGCGCTCCAGCTTTCTTTCTGATTCATGGAATTGTCAATTGCACTTGCGGCCGGTGCAGACACTACAATGGATCTGATAATCGTGTAGCAGGCGTAAAATCTGATGGCAAGTAGGACTGATGTCTTACAACACTTTTGGCAAAAGTTGAATGTGGCCTTTTTGCTGGCAAGCAAGCAAGATGGTGTGAGGGAATCCGAGTCAGGTGTCTGATATGGGCTGTCACGACATCTGTATCTATATAGACTGTCAAAGGAGTGTCTCCGGCAATGGCCACTGTCGGAATCGATGACGTCGTTTTGGGGAGACCGAGACAAGTTCTGAGTGCTTGTGCTTGCACACTCTGAAGTTTGCGGATAGTTGTAGCGCAAGTATTTCCTAGTACATGTAAGCTGTACCGCAGGAAGCCCAAAAACAGTGCTTTATAATGTTGCAACATTGATGGTACTGTTGCGCCCCAGCACTTCCCGCCGAGAAATGCAGGAAGGTCCGCGATGGCGGCCAAACGCTTTGTCATGTACGAACGAGACGTGAGGGCTCCAAGACAAGTCCCTATCAATGATGACGCCAAGAAAGCGGCGCGTTCGTCTGTATCGTACAGTTTGGTCATTGATCCACAAAGCATACGGGGCCATCGCTTTGCGAGTAAAGGCAACTAGTGCACATTTCTCAGGGGAAAGCTCCAGGCCTTGCATTCTTAGGCATGTTGACACGGCTGTTGAAGCCTTCTGAAGTCGCGCGCGGACTTGTAGACGTTTCACTCCTGAAGCCCATATGCAAATGTCGTCTGCATATACGGAGACCTGAACAGTTTGCGGTAACGAATCGGCGAGACCAACAAGCACCAGGTTGAACAGGGTCGGGCAGAGTACTCTGCCTTGCGGTACACCACGACTGGTATAGCTAGACGGCGTTGGCACGTCTTCAGCCAGAATAAAGGAAGATGTTCCATTCAACCAAAATGTAATTGCTTGATTAAGTGCTCTTCGTGCAGAGGCTTTGCAATGCTGATTTCGAGTCTGTGAAAATTGTCTATTGCTGATGGACTTGTCATAGTACCTATTTTAGCCCCTGTTTCATCGCGTACAGCTCGGACAATATTCACGACGTTACTCGCCCTAAACGCCATGAAAATGCCTGGTCTGTGGAAGGAACGAAAATTACGCAGCAAGAGTTATGTTGCGTAAGGGAGCCGTCAGTAAAAATTCCTTCGTATTGGAGTACTTCTCGCTCATGTAGACCAGGGCTGTCTGTAAAATAACGGCTTGAGGCATGTTGTTCTTGTACCCCATTCCAGGGATGTCCTTTCGAATGTGCAGAGAAGACAGCATCCATGAAAGGTACTGTAATGCATGATCTGTGGTGCCCGTTTGGGGATAGTGAGTCGAATTCTGCTAACAGCTTGCCCGAATCCGGAATTGTTTCGCATTTTGATATTACTCGTGAAATGATTGTTCTTTTGGACCACGTTCCTGGTGTGTATGCGGGTATTTTCCAGAATCCGTAGCAGGTCAAGACTTATACACTGTGCCTCAACTGCTGTCCCTATACAAGAATACGCCTTCGGAAGACCTAGACAAACACGCAGACTATTGTTACGTGCCGCTTCCAAGCTTTTCTTATTAGTTGGGGACAGTCTTTGCAAGATAAGCAGGCTATAGCGCACGAGGTCATCAACGTAAGCATTATGCAGCATCGCCATCGACCGGCAGTCGCTACCCCACCGGGGTCCAGCAAGAAAACCAATTTGCTTACTTTGCGAATACTTAGTACGAAGCTACTTCGTTTTTGTTTTCCGGTTTTACAACAAAATAACTTGGTAAACTCTGGACGTAGCTCGAAACGTGTTGAGCCACGTCGCGACAATCCGTAATGAATCCAATGCGGCCGCGGTCGTTTCTCACGCCTCCTAGCGCTGCTTGAATTCGGCTAGCATTCTCGTTCACTTTGCATTATGCCTTTCGCGCCGCGGAGTTTCGTACCATTACTAGAGGAAACTGTGCCACTATAATATCTACTGGAGCTACAAGCAGGTCAGTTCAGCCAACATGGGAACGATGGGTAGTGCATGGATTTGCCTATACTTCGTCCTTCTGGCTTCAAATGACATTGCGACTTTGCAAGGTGATCATTTAATAGAAAGTGCTGCTTTTGAAGTAACTAATGAAACTTTAAGTTGTCCGACGACAGGATTTGAACAAGGGACCTTCTACCACACTAGCCCAATATTGGAACCATTAGGCCGCGTTCCGCATGGACAAGCAGAACCACTGCAATTAGCAGCGCTTGTGCGTGCTTGCAGAGTATCATCGCCTTTTGCATTAAAGAAATGTAAACTGCTTTGAAATTTAAGCAAATTTAGGGCCTGATAGAGCGTAATAAACGAAGCCACAAGAACGTCTCAAGCTCAAAGCACGAAAATAAGAACATATCAAGCACCAAGCACGAAGATCGGACAAATCCATGTACTACCCATTATTCCCTTGATGGATGAACGATTGCAGTGCCAAAGTTCCCTCTGTATTACATGTAGGAAACTGTCATGTTTCGCACTGTGTCGTTTTGCGCGTCATCATCTTGCACTCCCAGGCGCGTGCATGTCGTCTTGCGGTTTCCTGCACAGCTATTTTGGCGGTGCGCTGATAAATCGTCAACAACACGATATATCTCTCGCTTGTAATAACATGTTTATTTGGACGTACGAAAACGCGTATATGCCGTATGAACATTTGTCGTACTTTCAACGTTACCACGCACTTGCAGTTCGAGGGAGCACTGAAGAAATGCGTGCTATATGTCGTCTTGCGGAGCTGTCCCACCATTTTCGGTGCAGTACATACAATTGGTAAGTACGTCCTCGTACCAACACACAGCTGCACTGTTTAACTTTTGGCAATGGTCTGGTGCAGGACCATTCCACAACGCGGAGCTGCAGCGATGGAGTGAACTGTTGGCTCCGTTGCTCACGCCGTTTTCTGCAGTCGGTTCTGCCGCTTTTCGATATCGAGGTACATCGCTGCGAGCCTGACTCCGCTAAAAGGTGCTGCTGGCGCCGCCGCTCACGACCCACAACAACAGTGCATTTCAATCTGCGTTGCACGTAGGCGAGCAAACCCAAAATATTGAAGTATTTCTATGTCGCACCAAAAAAAATACAGTAAGTAGGCTTAAGCTTGCCACCGGATAAAGGGTCGCGCTGCCTCTGTTCGATCGTTCCGCCGTCTGTATAGCATGGTCGCCAAACACAGACAGTTGTCATCCCCGTATTAAAGAGGAAAGTTGGGCGAGTTCATATACATTCATAAATGTAACAGCGCGAACAAGACGACGACGGAGCGATAGGACACAGGATGAGCGCGGACACAGGACGAGTGCTGAGTCAGCGCTCGTCCCGTGTCCACGCTCGTCCTGTGTGCTATCACTCCGCCATCTTCTTGTTCGCGCTGTTGCCTTTATGTTGTCATCCCACTGGAAGAACCCATATTGATTATATGCACGTTGCGGTAAGCTCTTCGCGAGACAAGGGTCGATCACGCCCTCGTCTAGGCGGGTTCACCAAAGTAGCCGGTCATGGCGTAATACGGTCATCAGCTAGCCGCCACTCGGATGAGCTCCCGCCATGCACAATGGCCGTGTCGAAGCGATCCTCGGCGCAAGTCCCACAGCAACCGTTGTACGGCGTTGAGAAGGCAGTGTGTATTCATGTATGAACAGCCTCGGCGACCGTCGTGACCACGTCCGGCCAGTGTCCTAGGCGCATGCTGGCTCGGCGCTTATCGAGTGGCCGGTGCTCAGGCTCAGGCCACTTCGCGCCAGGATCACGCCGGGTGTGCGCAGTCTGCGTTCAAAATAAAAGGAGCTCTCGCGTAATGTTGAAAGAAATAATCTTCATCTGCTTCATTTATTCAACTTCATTTGTCTGTTTTGTTTATTGTTTCATTGTTTTGTTTTGATAATCTGCCATTCTCTTCGGACAGAGATTCTTCCAACATGAAATTGCTGCCGCTGTCTAGGTACTCTGCACTAAAAAAAAAACAGGTTTTACGCGCCAAAACCACGATTTGCTTATAAGGCGCGGCGCAATGAGAGACTGCGGCATAATTGCGACAACTTGTGGTTCTTTAACGGGCACCCAGTGCTTGGTACATGTACCGGCATTTCTGAATTTCTCCCCCATCGAAAGCTTTGGCAGTGGTCTGGTGCGGGGCCATCCCACAACGCTGAACTGCAGCGACAGAGTGAACTGTTGGCTCCGTTGCTCACGCCGTTTTCTGCAGTCCGTTCTGCCGCTTTTCGATATCGAGGTGCATCGCTGCGACATTTAGCCCAACTCCGTTAAAAGGTGCTGCTGGCGCCGCCGCTCACGACCCAGAACAAAAGCGCATTTCAGGCTGCGTCGCACATCCGCGAGCAAACCCAAAATTTCCGTCAAACAGGCGCCATGCATTCGTTGTCATACAATCGTCGTGGTGCCATTGTGGTCGTTCCATCGCTGTCAATCCGGCTTGGTCATCCAACTCTCGTCATGCCGTCGTAGTCACGCCACCGTTGTCTACAATCTTCGAGTGCAGTACTCGTCCCGCCATCATCGTCATACACTCGTCGTCATTCCATTCTCCTCATGTCATTGCCATGCCATCGTCGTCAATGCGTCTTCATAACTGTGATCCTCCTGCAATGGTTGCCTTAGCGTCGTCGTGAAGCCGTCATGGTCGTCATTTTAACTTCAGCATCACATTCCCGTTGTTCAGTCGTCGTCAAGCCATCTTCATCACACTGGTTGCGCCATACTTTTATCGTTCGGCCACCATTGTCAGGCTGTGTCCTTTAACTATTGTCGTCACTTCAGAAGCTTTATCTCACTATCCTCACGCCATCGTCGTTCCATGGGCATCGTTCCTTCTCCGTCATTTTATCGTAACCATACTGTCGTCGTTCAGTCGTGATTAGGCATGCGCTGTCATAGATGCCGTCGTCGTCATGCGTCATGGTCGCGCCATCGTCGTTGTTCCAGCTTCGTCATCCGGTTGGCGTCATAGTGCTGTCGTTACGCATCGTCGTTGTCCTATTCTCCTCAAGCCGCCGTTGTCAGGCTATCGCTATTATACTATTGCCATCATTTGAGAATCGTCATCTCATTGTCGTTATGCCGTTGTTGTCCTACCGCCTTTGTCGTTCCATCAATGTCATTCTTTCTTCGTCATTACATCGTCGTCACTGTGCCGTCGTCATACAGTTGTCATGTCAGGATACTCATAGACGACCTCGGCTATCGAGTGCCATACCAAAGTCTGCCGACACCGGAGGCAGTGCACTGTAAGTGAACTTAGCGTCAGCAATACGTTGTGTCGCTACATAGCTTCGATGCTAACGGCGTTACTGTCGACAGTCATCGGGAAATGGTCCTGCCGTAATTTCTATCTAGCTAGCTATGGTGCGTATGCCTCTAAACGTTTTGCCACCTACCTGAGTCACCGGGTATACTTCATGGTGGAATGGGTAGCGCATCGGGCTGCTGCGACAACGCACCAGGGTTCCAAACCAACCATAGGATCGACTTCGGTCGCTCAGTGTGTTGCAATGGGCACATATGTGCTGCTCTTCAACGAACCTCTTTCACGCCGATATCGGTCACTGTAGCTAGATGCGGAACGGGTACCGTACCGCTGTTCAATGAAACTATGACACTGACTTGGAAGACACTGACTTGGAGCACTCGGTATGTGGCGCTCGGTCCGTTATAATGACGACTATGGAATGACCACGACGGCACCACGATGACTGTATGAGGGACAATACATGATGAAGACAGTATGATGACGACTGTATGACGACGACTGTATCCCGGCGACTGTATGATGGCGATGGCATGACAACGGTGCGAAGAGAATGGGATGTCAACGAGTGTATGACGACAATGGTGTCACGACGACGGCATGAAAAAAATAGTCGCATGACGAAGCTGCTTTGAGAGCGATACAACAATCACACTGGCATCAAGGTGACAGTATAGCAACGGACATCATCAGACGACTTGTCCAACTGGGTCAGCTGGTGCCTACCGAGAAGGCGTGACGACACTCAGACGACTCAGCAAGAATGACGACGACAGAACGATCTCGACGGCCTCACGACCACATGCAAATACCTTGTGGGCCAAGTTGCTAGACAATTTTGTAGACAAACAGACAGACTTTAACGTCTGATGTACGAAAAGAATGTTAATCACATTTAAAAAATCAAAAGCTGTCATAAGCAATCAGAGTACAAGAAACACGCTGCAAGACTTTACAAACATACGAAGAACTTGACATAGAGCAGCAGGCCAATACAAATCATGCGTAGGGCAGAACCAGTAAATGAACTGTCACAAGCACGAGCAGTCTCTGTTCACGTTGAAATAGTTTCAAAGCAAAACAAGTTATCATGATTATAAATTGAGGGGAAAGAGAAACAGAATACGGAAGCGCACAATATGGGAATGACACGACAAAGTTATCGCGGGGTTACCGTGAGACAAAAATCATGTCGCTCAAAACTACTTTTTACGTTGAAGTCAATGTATAAACTATCGCAATCTAAAGAACGCCGATTGACCAACATAAAGGCGACAAGTCTGTGAATATACCTTGGAGCGCCTCGTTCAAAACTGTAACATTAAGGAGAGGTTCATTAACCGGAGCTCTCAGTGTTAGTTCGCTGGCGCGTTATGTATCAGCGTGTTTTATCAGTAGTGTTATCAGTATCGGACGCTTCATTGAGAAGGCGAATCGAGACTTTCTAATTTTGCCTCCTGCACTCGTTAGGGTGCGAGTGCTGGCACCACCCTCCACTGTGGAAAGCTCCAGCTCCAGGTGACCCTTTTCTCTGTTTACAAACTTCCGCTGACATATCGCGTTTAACACAGCGGACAATAAAAGATAACGACGAGTAGCAGTAGCGCTCTAACAGAGAAGCCTGCAGATTTCAACCGCTTTCCCTGTGCAGGTAACCTCAATTTTACATGACAAGTTTGCCGCGAGCTATACGCAAAATTACAAGTATTATTGTTAAGCCGTTGCCCGCTGTTCTGTATCTGAAAACGTAGGCGGAGGTTTTCTGTACATAAAAAACACTGTGAAAACACGTTTTTTTTTGTTCCGGCGTAGCAGACTCATGAAGCAGGTGACAGGAAGTTCCATGGGGCCACAGGCTCACTCGCTACAATTATTTCGTGTACGAAACTGTCTAACCGAGTATAACTGTGCGCGCTTTCATCGCGGAGGCTTTTCCTCTCTCAAAGCACGCTGCAATCGAGCACGCACAACCGCGATGCGCATGCGCACCACCAGCGCGCATTTGCCATGAGATGGTCCAATAACTTCTCGCAACGCGATGTTCTTGAGAGTTTATGGTGCCCACTATCAGAGCCTGCGTGCACTGTAAAATAATTTAGACCCTTAAATGTGCAGAAGGGTGTAAATAGGTCTATACCTCACACCCATCCACCCAAAAATGGTGTAATGGCGGGGGTTATAGGCGCATTTACACCGTTATTCGCTTGTAAGGATGTAAATTCTTCATTTTGTAAGGAATTACATGTACTTTAATTACTTGTAATCAATTACATTTTTGGTAGTTTTGTAATTGATGTATTACTTTTTTGGTAACGCTCACCGCGCTTCAATTACGTTTACAGCGTAAGCTCATATGGGTTCATTGCAATAGCCGTTTCGGTTGACGATATTTTCCCCCACCACCGCCGCCTGTGTCTGTCGCGGCTATCGCCAGGCTCCTGCCCACTATGGGGGATTGACCAAGAAATAGGTCTATGACTATTAGATTGTCTTCAAAGGGAAAAAAAAGTCACAGGCCTGCAGCATACACACATGAAAGACATGTGTGGCATACCTGAATAAATAAAGCAGGCTAAGTGACTGTTTGTGACCACCCCGTTTCAAAAGGAATACCGATAAATCATCATCACAATCATCTTCATTGGCATTGCATCGTGCCACTTGTCACGTGACGAGAGTTGCGCGCGGCATAGCGTCGATACGCCCGCACTTTGCATTGCAATCGCATATTATTTCACCAGGTGGCACGCCATGTAGCAGTTGCATAGGTATCAGCAATAGGTAGTTTGCGTTTCCTATCAAGTATTTGGCTCCTACGCACTATGGCGGATCGGTCAAGAAATGGTGGGATTATCTTGAGGAAGCAAAAAGTCGCAGCGCCATACACGAAAGACGTGTATGCATACCCGATTAGGTCAAGCCGGCTAGGTGGCTGTTTGTCACCACCTCGTTTCAAAGGGTATGCCAATAAATCATCATCAGCAGCAGCGGAAGCAGCATCGAATCGTGCCACTTGTCACGCGATGTGACATGTGACAAACTTTGCATAGAAGTTGCGTTCCACCAGGTGTCCCGACATGTAGCAGTTGCATGTAGCAGTTGGGTGTTGCATGTAGCTGTACCCGGTGAACTCAAGCAGGCTAAGTGACTATTTGTCACCGCCCCGAATCAACGGGGATGGCAATGAATCATCATCATCAACATCAACAGCCTCGTATCGTGCCACGGGTCAAGGAATGTGACATGTGCGCCGCGTAGTTTGGAAACCTGTGTTTGCTCTTCGGTAGACGTTATAGCGCCCCCTCGCAAGGCACCAACCGCTGCTGAAGAAGCGAATCGTAGAGCTACGCGCGCGGCTACAGCCAGGCAACTTCGGGCTCAGCAGACCGCTGTGCAGAGAGCAGTAAAAGTCGTAGTCGCCGGACGGACAGTTCAGATCGTTCTCGTCTATACTACGCGTAGATACTTCGCCGCGAAGACCCACTATAGTGCGTGCTGCCAAAAATGGAGCTCCTGTGCGGATCCGCTCCTCCAGCTTACGCTGTGACTCTGTTGGGCGTGCAGCGCAGACCTGTGACTTTCTTCGGTAACCAGTTACATGTAACCACGTAGTCACTTAAATTTCGACAAGTTGTAATACGCAAGACAGATTTGAGCGCTTGGATTGAGCGGGAACTACAACGGAACACCAGCGGTCGCTCCATGCAGCAGCGTCAGAAAGGCCAATCCGCGTGCGCGCGCGTTTCCAGGGGAGGTATATTCTGCGTTGATCACTTTCGGCGACAGTATAGCCTTCGCCTTCAAGCTCGCGATCATTGGCCGGTTGAGCGAAATCAGATGAGCTTACTGGCTGGTCGAGCACTACGTTACGCGAAGGCGATAGCATCTCCGAAGTGATCGTCGCAGAATACGTCCCCAGTTGTTGGCCAACGATTGGAACCGGCAGTCCTACGTTTTGATGGGGATAACAACTTCGGACGTTGGTGCGAGGAAATCAGTAATGCAGACTACCTCTTTCAGCTTTTCATTAGTCCTGCGGGAGCGCTTTCTTCGAGCTACATCAAATTAAGGGCTGCTCTTCATAGAGGATCCAGACGCAAGCATCGCGGTTATTGAGTGGTCACAATCGTGTGTGCAAGGTGTTCGTACGTTACTACACAGCGCTTCTCCCCAGCGCGAGCATCGGACGAGTTTTCAGTGTCGCTGCTGGTGCCTTCACACGTAAACGAGGGAGGATAACCGACGAAAATACTGAAATTCACTTATTGTTAGTGACGATAAACAACGTGAAATAAAGCTGCAGAGAACGCACTCAAGATACCCAGGCCTGCACGTTATACTTACCATGTTGATTGAATGTTAACAATGGTTGCGAGAAAAGTGACGTAGAAATAATCGATTACATTTTAGTAATTACTCAGTTTCGTGTGGCAGTAATCTGCAATCGTTATCAATGAGATTTGTTAATGAAGTGATTGGTTACCTTTGCATGTAACTTGTACAATCTAGTCTGTAAGACGTGCGAATCTTCATCGCGATACCCGGCAAGCGCACTGCAGTTCGCCGCAAGTGTTGCGAGATTTCCTATACCTCTATATAACCAACTTCGATATAACGAAACTGTCAATATAACGAACTATTTTGCTTTTTTACAACTTGTCCACGTATTTAGAATCAGCACAACGAAGGGCGTTTGTACGCGATTTCAATATAAGGAATTGCACTGCTGCCACAATGAAATACCGAAACACTAAGTGGAAACCTCCGCGGGCGCAGACAGTCAAATGGTTAAACTATGAGAGCGCCTGCTTGCGAACGCACCTCAAATCGCGCCGCGCAACCGTGATTGGCTGCCAAAGCGGAGCAGCGTCACGTTCCCTATAAAGTCGGGCGTGAGGGAAAGCCTGCGAGGTTGAGCCGAGAAGGATGGTGGTTTGATGAGAGCCGTTCTTCCCGCGCGAGCAAGGGAAAAGGGGAGGAAGGTAGCGAGCTGGAGGTAACGTGATCGATAGCGCGCAATGAGATGAGCAGGCTGGAGCGCGCCTCCTTCCTTAAGCGCGTCCGTATAACTGCGCATGGCTGTAAGCGTGGGGCAGCCCGTGTGCCCTACTTTAGAGCTAATCTGCCGCGTGTGCAAAGAGTGCGCGTGCCGAGACATCATGAGTGCTGTCTTCCCGCCCGCGCATTGAGTACTGGAAGTCGCGTAATCTCGAGTTTCAGAGACGTGTTGAAACGACAGGCAGACGAAGCAATCGCTCCCCGCTGCCGGCGCTTTTTCACGATGTCGTGGTCCCACTGCGGCGATACCGTCAACTCAGGAAGCAGAGCGAACGCAAAAGCGTAGCATGACTTCGCTTCGTACTGCCATTGTGAAGATATCGTCCACACAGCGTGAAACCGTAACTTTCGTCGCCGACTCACAAATTCCGGAAGATTAATTTCTCTTCTTATTAAAGTTTGCTTTTTTCCGATGGCCCGATAATTTGGAAAACGTTGCGGTCCCTTCCGTGCAAGAAATGTTTCGAAGACAGCTTTATTTCCCAACAGCGGCATGTTGCCATTCCATCTGAAAGTAAATGTTTAGTCCTCGGGCGGCCCTGATAGCATGCCTAATGCTTTCTTGGGACGCTACGCTTAGCTTTTCTCTTCCGTTCCCATAGCTATTTTTGGTTCTTCTTCGAAAGCTTTACTCGGTGACTAGTGTCTGGTTCAAATGGTTGCAATCCTCAAGAAAGGAGACTGATTGCTCAAGGAAAATTACCAATCCATTTCTCTAACTTCAACTTGCTCCAAATTATTAGAACATGACATCGTACACTTCGTTGCATATTTTCTTGAAAACAATAATTTGCTGTCAGCGTTTCAACGTGGTTTTCGAAAACTTTTGCCGACAGTCACGCAGCTTGCGTCTACCGATCATGAAATTGCCTTAGCTCTTGACGTGGGCGGTCAGATTGATCCAGCTTTTCTCGATTTCAGTAAAGTTTTCGACTGCGTGCCACACAACACTTTAAAAAAAACTGCAATGTTTTGGATTACCTGCTTTGATAACTGATTCGATAAAATCTTATCGCACAGATCAGTTTGTTGCAGTACGCGACTGTTCTTCGAACTCGTTACCTGTTTCATCCGGTGTTCCCCAGGGAAGTCGGAACACGGTCATAACGGCGCGTTTTGAGAACGGGACACAGAAAGAAAGCACACTTTCGGCGACTGTCCTATGAACATTCTGTGTCTTGTCCTCAAAAGGTCCCGTTATAACCATGTTCCATCAAGCCATCAACCAACTAACCTGTTGTTACTAAGCCTGTTAACCCCAGGGAAGTGCTGCCGGCCCCAGTCTTTTCTTTTTATGTACATTAAGAACATAAAAATAGCTACACATTATTTATGACAACCGCATCCGCTAATTTCCGGACCACTGCTTACTTTTCAGAGAAGACCATGGTCCAGGTTATAAAGTTTAAGTTTAAATCGCAGCATTGCAGGTATAAGGGAAAGGTGCAAGTCACGGTCCATGACGAACTCTGAAAAGACAGCGCTGCTTCGTGTGACGAAGAAACAGGAAGCTTTGATTTTCTTTTACGTTATTAGTGATGAGCCTGTTAAAGAAGCATATAATTATCAGCACTTAGGTATCGCATTTACAAATACATCCTCATGGTCAAAGCACATTACAGAGATGTGCTCATCAGCCTCTTCCAATCTAGGCTTTCTTAGGCACAAGTTCAGAATGGCGCCTGTGCTACTGTTAAACTTTTCGCATATAAGTCTTACGTTTCACCAAAACTGGAGTATGGCAGTGTGGCATGGCGACCCATTCTACAAGAAAGACAGACTTGAAATGGCTCAATAATCATGCGGTTCGTTCGATTTTTAACAAATATAGAATAAGCGATTCAGCTTCTACTCTCATGCTCCGAATTAACATTTCTACGTTAACATTACGAAGAAAGGTGGCTAGGTTAGAATCATTCTATTAGATTTGCCATAGCTAATTCAACCTGAAGTCACGCACTTATATTTTCAGAAATCCATTCTTTCCCCGTAAGAGAAGCGAGTGGAACTCTGTCCACCTATATCGTTTGATCAGATACTCCAGCCGATTTCGAATGTGCCTTGTACTCCGCATTTCCAACTTACACTCGTTTTCGCCATTTCCACCTCACTTTTATGAGAACATGTGTCAGTGTACCGAAATGTTTAAGCTTTCTTTCTGCTACTAATCGCCGAGTTGTTTATGTGTTGTGTAGCATTTCTGCTATTACTTTGATGTCGTCTTGATGCTGGTAAAAACCTTTTCATTGCAGCACCTTTTACCATTTGCGCTTCCGAATTCATTGAATTAATGCGTAAAAATTCCACCTGCTTGGTCCAACGTGACCGCAGTATATAGTAAAGAAACGAAATCTATCGGCGGCCGTACTTACTAGCGTAAACGGTCGAATTTCGGAATAACAAAGCATATCGACAAGTTTACCGACTTCGTAATATCAAGGTTTTACTGCATATTTCAACCAAGGGAAAGTAGCCTAAGGCTGTGTAGCTACAGCTGGTACACCACGAGTAAGGAATGCATTTACGAAAAACAATAAGAAAAATTTCACATCCTGACGATTTGGCAAGGGAACACGTGTTTATTCATCTAAAACCTGTAAAATCTTGAAAGTTGCCGCTGAAGATAGGAACGAAGTCCACGTCACAGCCACGCACGTGGCGGGCATGTCCCCAAAGCGCCGTTGAAAGGCTGGCCTACAGAGCCTGAAATAGAAAAGCGACGGAGAAGTAAGTTGGAGAACAGAAAGAAAAAGCTAGCGACAAATATGCGAGTAGCAATGGCGCGACACCGTTCAGAGCAAGGCTTGCCGATAATACTTCGCAACAGCGCGAAAGGGACCGTGAGGCCACGTGACCAGCTGTTTCACGTGCTCGCCGTCGTCCCCGCTATTGGTACCTCCACAAATGATGGATCATAAAATTGGATAAAATGAACGGCGGCGCTGACACGGCATCTCACTACAACTGAGGCGTTTAGGTCCCGAAAGTAAGATACGCCGCAGTATGTGGCCTTGAATGGAGCGGCAACCGGAAGTTTATAAAAAAGGCTGACGTAGCGTTTCTACGTCAGCCTTGACACCACAAGTGACACCATACATCCGTCGCAGTGATGAACCAAACCGGCAACAGTTAGCCGAGCAGCTGAACACTACAGCCGTCGAGGGACAGTGGCAGGTACCGAAGAGCATCGAAACACAGCGGAGTGCGACAGGCAGTAGGCGGAAGGAAAGGTGATGTAGCGTCGATAAGTACTTGCCACGCAGAACTGGCATCCGCGTAAGGAACCACGTGCGCACATTTTACAACTAAAATTTTAGTGGTTGCATCGTCGTGCTCGCGCGAGTGACAAAGCGTTCAACGTAAGTTTATAATTGCCAAGCTGCATGAGAAAAAAAAATAAACGTCTAAGGTAGGGAACGACGTAATGTATCCGGTATTACGTGCTCGCGAAGAGGCAGCGACAAATTAAACTATCCGCAATGTGGCTTAGTGGCTCCATCGTTCTAAGCAAGAGGGTCAGGGGCAACCAGTCCCATCTGCCATTGTGTACGGAGGAAGGAAAAAATACGTGCGCCTGCCTATCCTTAAACGAGCGTTGGAGGACCTCACATGGCTAGCAATTAACTAGAGAACCTCCCACTACGGCTTTCTCGGACGCTCCCTTGATGTCGGGCGTTACACCTAACCAGTTCGTTGAAATCCGGTATAGGGTCGCTGGGGCAGATGTGCCGCATCCCACAGCATCCCTCAAGCACGGAACCCCTTGGTCTGTTACACGTAGCTATGCAACGTCGCTTACTGCGTCAAACGACCACGCGCCCAAAGTCAACTCTGTGGAGCGGATGCCCGAAAATTTCACTCGAGATACTCACTGTTGACCGATCCCTGTCTGGATCCTCTTCCGACGCAGAAGAGTCGCCTAATGGGTCCGAGCCAGCGCACACGTCGGAGACGTCTGCAACAGGGTCGGCAGTTTCGGCGGACTGCGCCCCTTCACTTCCGCCAACGTCCATCGGGGTAGGTGGTTCCTGGCTCGTAGGTGGTTGCGTCGCCTCCGACTGATCGGGGTTCGTCTCCGACTGGGCAGGCGTAGTCTTTCTCGGGGCAGGCGCTTCCGGTGGCAGGAAGCAGTCGTCGTCGCCTTCCGGACTCGTCGCATCGGAACTAGTTCGTTGTGCATCCGTTCCTCTCGCAGCAGCGACACCCGTTTTTGACGAAGACGTCCCGAGAACTCCAGTGGCTCGAGAAGCGAGCCTACGTGACAATAACTTGACTTTTTTAGCGGCCGTAGAGCTGGTGCTCATTTCGTCATCGGCTGAATATTCTCCCACGCTTCCAGAGGACAGCGTCGCCGTGGACAGACGCGGATGCGTTCCGGCCTGAGTCGCAGTGGCGCGTTTGCTCACAGCCTTCTCAGGGGAAGTCAGCTGATGACTCTCGGTAGACAGCGTCAACCCAGTTGTCTCCGTCGAGGGGCTACTGCAGGAAGATCCACTGCTACTTGATACCCTGGGATCGCGTTGCGCTTCCTCGCCTTCCCGGACCTCGGAGGCGGCGTCCATTTCTTCCTCGGGCATCGGCTTTTCCACCTTGGGTCGTTTCGTGCTTCCCTGCCGCGAAGACGGACTATCACGACCTCTTTCCAGGCACTCGTCGCAGACGCCGCACTTGCAGGAGCTGTCGCCGGAGTCCATGGTTGTCTGAGAAGTTCCCGAAGCGCTTCTCGGCTCGGAAGGAGGATCCCTGCAACCGGCTACCCGCACTGCCACGCTTCGTGTGGTGCGACCGCCTCAAGGCCTTTGCATTATGAGACAAACTGCGTGTGACGTCATCGTATATAAGAAGCGAACAGCGCACGACATCTGCGTGTTGCTCACGGCATAGGTGGTGCGTGTGCTGAGGACACCAGATAAAATAATGCAGCGCTTGCCTGCCGCCACACCCTTTATCGAAGCACGATAAAGTGTCGCTTGGGTAAATACAAGCTCATGCCATAGGTAAATCGCACGTTCTGATTTGAAAGTGCCGGATTTCAGCACGGTCTTTGTAGTCACGTTTAGTGTGTGGGCAGTGGCATTTGATTTTGGCAGTGTAATGTATGTATGCATGTATGTATGCATGTATGTATGTATGTATGTATGTATGTATGTATGTATGTATGTATGTATGTATGTATGTATGTATGTACGTGTGTGTATGTATGTGTGTGCGTGCGTGTGTGTGTGTGTGTGCGTGTGCGCGCCTATATATGTGGGTATGCCTATATACGCGCGCCCAAATTGCTGATCACCAGCGAAGGGTGGACCAGGCCGCCCTTCAATACTGATGGGAAGATCCGCCCCCTGCTCTGCTTTTAGAAGAAAGCTTTATCTTGTGCACAGCTCCGATGCCAACTACTCAAATAAGTGTAAAACACATAAATGCTTTTCTGAGATAACCCCTATGCCGATTTTAATGAAACTTGTTGCATTTTAAATACAAAGTTAAAGGGGCCCTGAACTAGTCTTTTAGGTGGTGTTGCCTGAACCACTCTTTATCGAAGTCGAGAAATGCATTTTAAGTTACATTAGACTGTTTCGGAAATACTTCGCCGGAAAAAGCTGTTCAATGCGTTCAGCAGAAGCGGAGTTATTGGCAATCAAACATTGCATTCGCGGTGCTTCCGCTCCTTCAATGATTTCCACTCCGAAGGCTACGGCGGGGAGCGGAGTGTTCCCCGCAACGCTCCGCCTACTGAACTTCACCGTGGCGCGCAGTTCAAATTTGGTTTTAGATGTTCAAGTGGACGCCACTACTTCCGGTTTTTTTTTTTTGGGGGGGGGGGGCGCCTACGACGTGCCAAACGTTAGCGAATCAGCCAATTGCGGTTCTCCTCGGCGGGACCGCAGTGGGCTCAGCCAGTGGACTGGTAGCGGCACCCCGCGGCCGCGGCGGTTCCTACGCTACGTATCTACGTACGCTACGTAGCAGACCGTAGCTACGTGCAAATGCAGCGTTTGCTTTGTGCACGACGAGGCTAGAGTGCGCGCTCGCGCTCATGTGCTCCTGTCTGGCCTCGCTACGGGGTGCGGACCCGCTTTCGTCCTGCACCAGCTTGACCGGCGGATAGTAGCCGCATCCAACTTGCGCATTTTGAAGCGTCATCAATCACTGAATACGAAGCGGAGTCTACCGAGGCGGCTAACCAGGAGTGAGCGCGCGTGTGGTCTGAACTTAAGTTTCGCGTGGTTCGAAGCTTGTTGAGTGTGTTCAGAAGTATAGTCGATATTAGCGAGACCGAACGGCTACGACACTGATAAGCAGGGTGGCCAAGCTTCATTTCCTATGCGGGTGGCCCTGGCCGAGCGTGAGCAGACGATAGTCAGCTTCTTCCGGAAGTGCGTAATTATTGTTGAAACGATGTTACGCAGGCGCCACCAGAAAGGCCGAGTCGCGCTAGCGGTAACGTTCCCTGATCTTGATCGAGTAAATACGCAGAAATACCCAAGAAATTGCACGGGGGGCATAGCCGCCATTGTAGCTCAATTGCTTGGATATTGAACGCCCGATATATGGGAAGTGAAAGGCAATGCGCATGCGTGGGAGAAAAACACTATGCCGCTGAGAGCTGTTGCTCGAAAGAAACTCGCTGGGCCAAATATTCATTCTCTCATGACGTAGTAGTTCTGCGGAAACCCGCAAGGTGGAGAGAAGTAATGAATAATGAATAATGAATAAATGTCTGATTTTCCCTTTATTCATTCTCTCATGTTGATCAGCCCAACCTATGATAATATAACCCTAAGAAGCTTTAGGAAGTAATTAGCCCTCACAGTACCCGTACTGTAAGTCTCACTAAAGAATTTAATGAGGTTTTCTCAGATGCGGAATGCGCTGATATATTGAATTGTACCTTTTTATCTGTTTGTACCGTGGAAAGTTACGCAACATGTTCTTTTTTATACCCCCCTCCCCCAATGCATTGTCTGTCGGCGGTGCATTTTCTCACGTTAAAAATATCAAACTCTCCTCATCATCTACTATGATGATATTACCTGATAGTTCCAGGAAAATACTTATATGTACTTCTGCTATCTATCTATGTTTCTTATACTCGCAATATCCTGCTACTGCCAGCTTACTCAAGGAGTGGAAAGTGGGAAACGTCCTTCGAATCTACAAAGCCGGTAAAAAAAACTCGCCATTAAAATACCGTCCAATTTCCCTAACCAGCGTTCCTTGCGAACTCATGGAATACGTCATTTACTCATATATCGCGAATTTTCTACACTCGATCCATTTCTTTAATCCTTCACAACGTGGTTTCCACAAAGGTCTGTCATGCGAAACCCGATTGACCACTTACCTTCATGATTTACGCGTTACGCAACGTACAGAGAGACGCTATCTTCTTGGATTTTGTAAAGACATTCGACAAAATGGCACATCAAAGTCTAATACTAAAACTTAGCCACCGAAACATAGATCCCAATACTCTTGAATGGTTTGAGGCCATTCTTGGCTAAACATCTCTAAACAGTTCTTAATAACAAAACCTCTGATTTCCTCCCAGTAACCTGAGGTGTACCACAAGGACGCGTCCTTGGGGCACTTTTATTCATGAGTTATATTAACCATTTGCCTTCAAACATATCAACTAACATCCGTATGTTTGCTGACGAATGCGTCGTTTATCGCACTATTCATAACGCCCTCGACCAACAAGCTTTACAGACACATCTTAACCACGTGTTCTACTGGTGCAACCAGTGGCTAATGACGCCTAATTGTAATCAATCTAAATGTGTAACATTATCGCGCCGTTCTAGCCCCCCCCCTTCATTTTTGGTACCCAATTTCAGCTGTTCGCGTATAGAATCCGTTGACTCATTCAAATGCAGCGACCTGTCCTGGCGTACTCGTATTGCTAACATCATATCGTCTGCCAATGAAACACTTGGATTCTTGAAACGCAACCTCCGCCCCCATGTTCCCGTACATGTAAAAACCTCTAGCTTGTAAATCGAACGTCAGACCTAAGCTCGAACACGCAACCGCCATTTGAAGTCCACACCTGTCTTACCTCACCCCCTGCTCTGGAAGCAGTTCAAAGCCGCGCTGCTAGAGTCATCTATTCCACTCATAAATTTTACTTTCGCCTATCATCCTTAAAAGCAGCATCCAGCTTATCGAATCTCTATCTTCGTCGTCACATTGCCCCCCTGTCCTTGTTTCAATTTTTTTTACCGTTCTCTCGGCCATCCACCTTACGTCGTGCCCCTCGCATGCGTATCCCATCACGTAAGCCACGAACTTCAAATGTCACGCCCACGAGCCCGCACCGCTACATTTTGCTCTTTTTTTTCGCGCACAGCATCAGAATGGCACGGCCTTTCCCACCAAATTGCAGCAATCGCTTGTCCAACGACGCTCTTGAATGATGTAACCGATTTTTTTCCTTCAGAGTGACGTCATGTGGTTGCATTGTGAAAGCACCCCTTATATAGTACACCTAAGAGGGGTCTTTAAGGAAATAAAGTGATTTGGGCGATGGAACACAGTGCGGAAGCCTTGGATCAGGAACCCAGAAAGATTTTTAAAGAGCATTACGTTCAAGTGCAATTAATTTCTTGGAGCCATACAGAAAAGCAGCGATAACGTGGCTGGTCGCACTAGCCACCACCCCGTTACGAAAGGGTTGTGCCCACACAAATTTGCATGTTTTTCACGCATACTAAGGCAAATGCGAAATGGAAGCCGGCTAATGAGGAAGGCAGACGAGCACGAGAGACATGCCGCCGTAAACGAGAAATAGCCATGGCGAAGAAAGAATGAACGCACACTGAGAGGCTTCTGCAAAGTTAAAAAAGGGGAAAGTTTATTCGTAAAATAGCAATAAAACATAGGCACGCTGCAAAAAGACACAACAGAACTGCGGGATAAAAGCAGCTACAACGCGCAAGCGGCACGTTGCACTCTGCAGGCGAGGCCGCACCTAGGTCGGACAGCAGCACCTACGGAGGCTGAAAGAAAAGAAGCGAGGGCTGGTGGTAAAGGAAAGCGACACCGGGCTAGTAAAGCAGCGGGTAACATGATAATGCGGCCATGAGGTTGCAGTGTTTATATAACGCAGAGAAAAAAAAAGGGCAGACAAATCGACAAGCAATCCAGAAGTGAGAAAAAAAGCCAGCGGTGGCAGTCATTTTCCCTGATGAGAGCGAGACACCGTCCATTGCAGATAAACAGGTTAACAGGGCAGACAAAACGCGCGTGTGACCAGGTATGCCCCCACAGTAGGATAGTTGACTGCTGAACTCGAGGGTCGAGTTCGATGGGGGCTAAATGAAAGAACGCTCGGGTACTTAGGTTTAGGTACACGTTAAAGAACACTGGGTGGTCAAACATATATACGCAGTGCCCCAATATGACGTGATGCAACGTGTCGTGGTTTGGCACCGTAACACCCCAGAATTTTTTTTTTCGTGATACCAGAGCTGGGGATGTGTAGCGGTGACGTGGTGCGTGAAAGGCTGATCGGATTGATAGAGCCATCTGGTATCGTTTTTATGTCCGTTGCTTCTGTCGGGTCATTGCAAATAGAAAGCAATGTCAACTTGCACTACTTTCCATAATTCCGTAATAGGCTGATCGCTGGCAAACAAGTCCCGGGGCACCGTTTGTATAGCTATACGTTTCATTTTCGATTCATTTAAGCCTTTCGCTATTGTGGTTGTTATATATTGTTTTGCATGACTTCGTCCTGGCTGCTGCCTTGGAATACCAGCACGTCGAGAAGCTGCGCAAACAAGAAACATGATATCACGACAGCAGGAAAGGCGTACTGCGCAGAGCGACCAATCGATAACAGTGATGATTCAGTATAGCGACAGTCTTAAACAGCAAAACAATCTACTCGTGATGACAAGGCGTGCTGACGTCATCGTGGTTGCTAAGATTGCGTATGAGCACGGCGAAAAGCTGTGTCCGCGGTTGCTGTCCTAGACATGGCAAATTTGCACAGTATTTTAGAAATCTTTATTCGCGGCATTTTGAGCCAATCAAAGACCGTAGCAGCCCTCTCGACCAATCGGAGATGGCGAGATCGACAATATCGTGGAATGTGACAATACTCGGAATTGTATCCCATGGCTTCAGGTTCAAACTGTCGGTAAGATTGGCCGCTCGACGCTATGCATGCCAAGAAATATGGAACGGAAATAAATGTTGCAAAATGCAATCTACCGTAGTCCGAAACAGCTCCAAGTGTCCGCAATGTCTTGTCTCAACACATTCAGAAACCACTAGTCCTTGGGGCGAAGCTGCGAGAAACTTGAAGCCTTTCAGATTTCAGAGAGTGCAACAAACGCAGGACCACGATAGCCAAGTGAAGGATACTTTGAAAGCCTTACAATCAAGGCTGAGCATGCGCAAACCAAGCTGAACGCAAATAGCGTTAAGATTCAGCCTACTTGGCAAGACATGCTTAGGAATGTTGAAGCGTACTGACAGATATAGGCAAGAGTTTGTGTGAGCAGTTGCCCGTCTCTGTCTGTCATTACGTTTAAAGACCAAGTGCAACGAAATTTACTAAATTTGTTACAGGGGATTAGTATGTATTACAGAAGCAATTTTGGCTAAGGTAAATCTGAGAATTTAAGTTGGCAATTGCTAGCGGCCTTCAAACAGCACCTAAGCAGATGACGCGTGGACCCGTCGGTTGTCGCTATGACGTTAGTCCCAGCACTGTCTCCAAACCTTTTCAGAGCCCCGCGGCCAACGCGTTATCCCGGAGGTTATTTCCGAACGAAGTTGAAGGCTCACTGTCTCAGAGTCCTCACTGGAGGTATTGAACGGGACGTTTAGTACATCATCGACGCTGACCGTTGCCGTACCGCTGGTGCCGGGCAGTGCAGAGTCAGTCATGTGGCGTCACTACGGAGAATGTGGTGTCCATGCTCGTTGGCGATGCCTTGCTCAGTGTGGAGGACGTGTCCGTATCGTCTGAGCTGCCTTTGGGCGTGTCCCCCACTCCAGCAGAACCCGAAGGTAAGGCCCCTTCGGGAGACGAGGACGAAGGCTCTTGCATGACTGCATCAGGGCGTAGTGGAAGCAAGGGATGCGCCTCGTCTGGGTCCGGTGCCTGTTCCGGCGTACTTTGCTCATGCTGCTGCTGCTCCGGTTCCTGCTGCTGCTGCTGCTCTCCCTCTTCTCCTTCTTCCCCGCCACCTAGGCATGAGGGCAGCCGGGCGCGTAGCCCCTTTCGGCAATCTTCGCAGCCCTTGCAGCAGCACAATCCGAGCATGTGTGACATGGTTGTGTCCGCCGCTGGTACTTGGAAACAGTCGTCGCAGGCAAAGGTTTAGCGTCTGCTCGAAGTACAGGGAAACGCTCACGTCGCTGCTTGATAAACTGAGCTACAGGGGGGGGGGGGATCGAGCTGCTGACTTTATCGAATCTTTAATGTGCAGGGTCATTGCCCTGCACATGGCCCTGCCCCGATTGCCCACGTGGCTATCGCTGACTCGATGCCGCGATAAGTGCGGGGGCATGCGAGCCACGAGAAGGCATGCTCAGTGATGAGGCAAGCAAGCTCAATGATTGCATGATGTTAATAGATTTACGCAGTGATTACGTGATGACGTAACCAAGCTCAACGAAGTCTTGGCCAGGCACCATGTCAGGAGCTTCCGGTCGTTTCAGAGCACTCGGGCAGTTCCACAATGGCTGTGAAAACTACCTTTAATGCTCAAATACACTCCCTTAAAACGAAACTTTCTTTACCTCTTCCTTCTACTTTTCCACTGCGGCCTCTGCTTGCTGCCCTGCACCCCGCGTAGGGGGGTGGTTGAGAGTTCACGGCAGGAGTGCGGGAGATGAGCTAGGCGACGTCAACGACGTTTTGGTACAGCAGGGCCGCCAGAATAGAGAGCTTTAGATTAGGGGGACGCAAGCGTTGGGAAGCCGCAATGCCCTCTGGACGTCGGAATTAGGCGTGACTCCCCGCAAGAGCATTGCAGGAGCTGAAGCGCTTGTCTACGTGCCCACGCACGACAGCAGCGACTGTCCAGGGAAGAGGCAAAACGTTAAAGAGGAACTTGAGAGAGAGAAAGCAAGAAATGAACACAACCGGACCCTGACCCGACGCAGTCAGGAAACGGGTCATTAACTTTACACCCTCTGCGCTAGTGGTAGTTCACCTAACGTGGTAAGAGGGAAAAGAAAAATGCGTCGTCAGAAAGGATTGTTCATTTGGAATCTCTTCAGTTAAAGCAACGAGTGAACAAATGCCACGTCTCTCTGTGTTCTGTGTACTACGTGGATAAACACAAGTGGGGCGGGCAAGACAACGTCTTACATGAAATCACGACAGTCGTGTGTCAACGTCACCGCAAAAAACCGCCAATGAACGCAAACAGCACAGAAACCTTCACTTATGTGGATCGCCACAGTGTGGGATTTCCATATTTTTTTCAGTTCTTGGTTCTTTTTTTTCCATCAAACCGCCGCGTTGGCACAGTTGTTTTACGTTGCGCAGCTGAGCAAGAATGCATGAGTTCGATCCTGGCTGCGGTGACTGCATTTTCTCTCTCTCCCTTCTCTCTCTTTCCCTTCTACCTTCCCCCAGCGTAGGGTAGCCAACCGGACTCTTGATTGGTTAACATCCCTGTCTTCCTTATCTCTCTCTCTCTCTCTCTCGATGAGGGCATGCAAAAACGCTCGTGTACAATGCTTTACGTGCAGGCTTAAGAAACCCACATGGTCTAAATTATAGCAGAGCCGTTCCCACTACGGCGTCATTCATGAACTATAACACACTGTGCCAGTTTCCGGACGTTAAACACCACGAAGGCACAAATTATATTTTAACTGTCCTGCACTCCGCGACAACTTATTACATGCTCCATTACGCTCATCTCGCCGATTATTCAACTACCTCAGCATCCAGCGTTTGCGTGGTTCTTTCAACGGCTTCAATAAATCCTGCCTTCCCACCGCCGTGCAACAATGGAACAATCTTCCCGAAAATATCGTTACCGAGTCCAATCCCTCTATATTCCGGCAGCTTTCAACCGTCCAATTCAACCTGCAATAACCACTTCCTCGCGTTCCTCTCCAAGCTATCCATGCTGCTGGTACTACTGCATCGTTTTTTTTTTTTGCGACTGTGTTCTGTTTTGCATTGTATTGATTGGACTGACGTTTCCTGCCCGCTTTGTTATCTTATTGATTTTTGTTCTGCGTTCTATGCGTATTGTTTTTATGTGGGACCTTCTTACAACGATGTATCCCTCCCTTATGTATTGTCCCTGTGGGGATCTTTAAGATTCTTTAAGATAACAGTAAAGTATAGTGATGATTTATTTAATGTTATTTTTTATATCCCTGCAGGGTGTAAACAGATTACTTTCATCACTCAGTTCCGGTTGTGGCAATGTTGCGAATCTAAAAGTCAGGATTCGGTGCAACTAGATTGCCGATATGGACCGTGCTAGATAAATTTTTTAAACATTAATTCCCGACTTGTTCCGATTGAATAGTGCAAGGCATGTTCTTCAACATTTATTCTCTCCCGCCCTGGTTACTTAGTGGCTATGGTGTTGGGCCGCTAAGCACGAGGTCGCGGGATCACATCCGGCCACGGCGGCCGCATTTCGATGGGGGCGAAATGGAAAAAACACCCGTGTACTCAGATTTAGGTGCACGTTAAAGAACCCCCGGTGGTCCAAATTTTCGGAGTCCCCCACTACTGCGAGCCTCATAATGAGAAAGTTGTTTGGGCACGTAAAACCCAATAATTTATTTTAACATTTATTTGGCTTTTTCATCCTGTCTGTTTTTCGAGTCCCGTGAATTTTTTTCAGTAGTGTCATTCGGTTTATTTTGTGAACTGCTCTTGTTGCTTTTCTTAGGCAGTCTATCACGATAGTCGATCCTTTCAGTAGATTTCGGTTCACGTTAATGAACCCCAGGTGGTCAAAATTTCCGGAGACCTCCACTACGGCCTGCCTCATAATCATATAGTGGTTTTGGCACGTAAAACCCCATAATGTTTTTTATCCTTTCAGTAGCCAACCTTCCCATTTTTATTTTTTCACAGCTATCACTGATGGTACATATGCTTGACGCGAATAGTAATCTGAACTTTAAAGTTAATCTCAGCAATTTAAATAAAATTATGGGCTTTTACATGCTAAAAACACGATCTCATTACGGGGCACGCCGTAGTAGGGGACTCCGGAAACTTGGACAACCTGGGCTTCTTCAACATGCACCTAAATTTAAGCACACGGGTGCTTTCGCCCCCATCGAAATGTGGCCGCCGTGGCCGGGACTCGATCCCGATACCTTGTGCTTAGCAGTCCAACACCATAGCCACTAAGCAACCAGGTGGGTCAATCTCATCAAACTATTGCCCTAAACGCAGCCGCAGGAAACTGCAGATTTCGACCATTTCAGGGGACAAAGCAACAAGCTACCCAGCTCGCTGGATAGGAAACTCTCCTGCGCCGTGCTTGAAACACGAATGATACGACTAAAGATGGGACGCACAAGGACACTATCACAGTGAGCGCAAGTCGATAACGCGTCACGTGACGACATATCAAGGTTCCATATGGGTGAAACGTGACTTTCATTTTCGTCAGATAGCGCGCCAAAGGTAACACATATCAGCCTTCGTACCGCCCAGAAAAGCTTAAAAGCGCTGAAGCCCTCGAAACTTCGCTCTTGTTCGCAAGTGGCAGGTGTACGGTTGGCACTGCCAGAAGCTCTTTAGTTTCGTCTGCCAGTCCTCGGAGATCGAAAGGCAACCCGCGTCTACTAGCAGCGAGCGCAATGTCCGACAGCGAAGGAACTGGTGAGCGGTCGCCCAAGGACCAGCAGCCGGCGTCCAAAGATGGACAACCTCCGCCAAGCGACGAGTCGCGCGGTGACCAACCATCTCCGAGCCCTGCTTCGCCTACCGGCGGCGGCTCACCGAAGACCGCCTCGTCGAGCAGCTTAACCACACCGCAAAGCATATCGCTCCCTGGGGAGCTGTCTCCGGCGAGTGGCGACACGTCATCCTCCAAGAGTGGCGACAAGACCCGCGAGGCGTCGCCGACCAGCCAGGGGAGCATTAGCCCCAGGAGCCCGGAAAGCAAGCGTCCGCGACGTAGCAGCGTCAGCTTCGTCAAGACTCCCACCGTTCACCCAATACCACCCAGAAGCCGGAGCGCTCCTGTCTCCCCGCCCGGGTGTCTGGCCGCGGTGGAAAGCGCGGTGGAGCTTATCGGCGCCAAGATGAAGAAGTTCGTGAAGGGCAAGGTCCCAACACCTCCCGTGAACTCGTGGATGAAGGAAGTGCCGACCAGGCGCTATCGTTGCGCTTGCGGCCGGCTCTACAACTGGGGCGAGACCCCTAGCACGTCAAGCGAGGCTGGGCCCAAAAAGGCGGTTCCCGAAGGCAAGTGCGACAAGTGCGACAACACGGGCCCTCTGGCGCCGCTCGCGGATCCAGAAGACCTCACCGAGTCGGAGCTTGAAGAACCTGTTCAACAGCCGCAAGTCTCCATCGTGGTGCACCCTCCCACGGATGAACCTATGCTCGAGGAGCCTTCGGCGGAGGAGCCTCAACCCGAGGAGGCTCCGTCCGAAATGCCTATGCTCGAGGAGCCTCAACCAGAAGTAACTTCGTCAGAAGTTCCTATGCTCGACGAGCCTCAGCGTGAAGAACCTCCGTCAGAAATGCCTGAGGGCCCACCTGAGCCGCCCTGTGACGAAGCGGCCTAAGAGAGCCCCGCCTGACAGCCAGCCAAAGCATCGACAGAGGCGTGCAAAGACAATGTCTTCAGTTACATTTTAATCATGGCGAACAGAAGAGGAGTGGACGAGGCCCATTAAAAAAATTGCATGTAGGTGAAGGCCAGACGAGTGTGGTGCCGAATAATATGGCTTTAAGCCTTTCTGTCCCTATTTTGTGCACTCCTTAACCTCCTCCCCCTCCTCGAGTTTCATTTTCATTTCATGTGCGCCCAATCCGCCATCATGACTCCCAAGTGTCCTTCATCCACACTTCTCTATGGACGCGGCTTTGCCAAACATTTCCGTTTAATTGCACGTGCGATCATTTCGCATATGCAAGATTGTGTTCAGCGATTTTAAGCTTCATTTCCGCATTTAGTGTGTTCTCATCATGTGTCAGTTTTTCTAGAATGCCATTTACTGTTCAGTACCTTGTCAGTTTCATCGATACCCAAGTTTTTGCATGTCTCCGCTTTCCTAGAAATGTCCCCGCACTGAAGATTTTGTAACCTTTATTGGAGGATAATAAATGCTTGGCAGTGAAACGCGTGCCTTTTCGTTTGTTAATCTGTGTTGTTTACGACACATGCGCGCATACGTTGTAGAAATTAGGATGCTCGAATTGAGCAGTGAACCATACAGCCACTGCAAAACTGTACTCCGTTGGAGCACATTCAAATCGAACAAAAAAAAAATGGCTGTCGGAACGCAGTAGTGGCCAAACACACATTCAACGCCCAAAAGCGTTTATTGCCGCTAAATTTTGTTGGGAGAGCTGCCCTCTGCATGTTAAAACGACGCATTTGAATTTGCACATCAAGAGCAATTATTTCTACAAACCAAGTTCGGCGTTCACGTTGCTCGCGACTACACAGTAGGATACCCTAATAGGCGAACAGTATATAGTTTTTTTTCATGAATTCCCCCTTGCACGCTCCTGGACAAAAGGGGAACGCAAACGTATGTCACCACCTTGTTAGCAGAGTTGTCGGGCTCTGCGCAGTATTTATCGTCTGCATCGAGAACCCGTCCACAGTCAGTTCATCAATTCGGTTTATCGCCGTCCGCGTACCCTCTTTCGACTGCCCAGTATATCTTGGCTATTGGCTCCGTTTGCATGAAGCAGACGCGAATGGTTCGTGTCACAACTCGGACTGACCGAACCTGACGTGGGCCCATTCGCATGAACTCGCTTTTGACAGGTGCGGACAAAGGCGGCACGCAGTGTCCAACCGAGACATCCATTCTTTCGAAAAGGGCTTCTGCCGCCATCTGCAAAAGCTCTATTTAATAGCTGTTATCGCTTCATGGATGAGGTTGCGCTGCACAGTGGTCCGGCTGGGTCGACCTCCCTCAGGACGCCCGTCCAACCTACCCCTACTCGACACTAACCCTACACAATCCGACGGTGTTCACATGAAGTTCACGAGTCGACTAGACCTGCTTGGTGATGTCACTCGTGACAATATAAACGCCCTTTTTGGGTGTATACTCTCGCTAAGGTCGATTCGCGTGGGTCGCGAAGCTTCGTGCAAAAAGCTGTCATGAACCAGTTGTCAGTACGATCAGGAATCGCGGTTATTTGAAGCGCGACAAAGTGAGGAGGGAACAAGCTCTGTTAAAGAAAAGCAAGGTTTTAATTCAAAAGAAGGTGATCTTTATTTCAAATAACGTGACACTTCTGATCAATTTCATTTGTATGTGGCGCGTAAAAAGATGACGTCGATGTTTGCGGTGCAAGAGATCAGCAGAGGAGAGAAGGAACAAACACGAGGAGCGCGAACTGGCCATGAATGTTATTTAAACCGTGCCTATACATTGAATGCTTGGATGTGCAGATCCAAAGTGAACCAGTGTAGGTGACCCAAGACGCTATCGCAAAGCCATGACTGTGCGAAAGCGTATTCGCATTGAAGCATTCAATATAAGCCTGTTTTCACTAAATAAAATTAGCTGCGAGGTCACACTTCTTCTGTCTTTTTTTCTTTTCTTCGCTAAACTTTTGCGCCGCAAACATTGGCAGTTCTGCACCGGCTAGCCCAACAGAGTACACTTTGTTAAAGGAAAAAGTACGGTCTTTCACTTTTTAATCTATAGCTCTCTTTCAGCGTCCGCTATAGAAAAAGGGGCGTTCATGCCACCATCAGTGGTCGCTATCAGTGCCAGCATACGAGCATGCTCTCTTATGCTTTGGTTCCCGTGCCAGCGATTGGATACTGAAAAAAATTTCCAGTTCATGCTGTCAATTCAGACGCCGATTCCCTTAGTCCACTGAAAACCGAACAGCAAAAATACGTAATAACACATACACACACCCCGGCTGCTGATGCTCAATGTCGCATGTTTGCGCAGCCAAGAAAAATTTTGGCATGCTGTAGTTACCGCTGCACCAAAAAGCTTCATACTGATTCCCCGACGAGCTTGTGTCAACTAACATGTAAAATTTACGGGGAAACACAAAAGAATCCGAGGACACCTAAGCCCTTCTTATGAGTTGTGAATTCGAAAGCATTGATGTCCAATTGAACGGCGCTGGGCGGTCCTTCCAGTTTTGCGCAGCAAGTAACGTACTATATCGCGCTACAGGCTGCCCGAGCCAGCCAGCAGCAGCAGCACCCTGTGGTGCCAACGCCGCATGCCACCGACGCGCCGATGCCCTTTCCCTCACGCAAGACCTGGCGCGCTAACGCCGCAGCAGGTGGCCCCTTTGGCCCGCACTGCCAACGCCTCCTAGATGGCACAATGCCTGTGCGCTTCGATCTATGAAGTCATGCAACCTTGCCCGACTGCCGTAGAATCTAATGCGGATGCTCCCGAGCAAGCCGCGGTGATTTTGACGTCATCGCTTTCGTCACGCCGAGCTTGACAGTAGAACTATCGGTCCAAGTCCCATGACGTCATAAATCAGAGTGCGAAGGCCTGCTATGGCTCTTCTCCGTTGAGGAGCGGTCGTGCCGAGAGCGAGGAGAAACCTGGTGTCACGGCAAAGTCCTCTCCCCTCATACAACACCCGGCGTTCTAACGTGCCAGAGCCTGAGAGCGTGCCTTCCGGCCGCTCTGCTACGTCGAGGTCCAGCTCGTGACGTAGCGTGGCAGCCAATGGCAATGCGAGTTTAGGTGCCGTTTCGCGGCTGCAGACGGCAGACGCCGGCTTTTTCGTTCAATGGGCCGTTAGACGCTTTCGCGTCAAAACATCAACGAATCGTTTTGCAGCACGCGACGGCAACATGTTCAAGCAGCGCCGCGCCGGCTCACACAATCCAGACAGGAGGAAAGGCTCCCCGCGCGCCCTTTCTTCCTCGCCTGATCTATACAAGCCAAATTTCTACGCACGTGCCTCGGCCTCCCTAAGTGTGCATCCACAGCAGCCACAATCGCCATGGCGCATGACCACCCTATAGCAACGTAGATTGCAGTCGACGCTATAACAGCGCACTTTTGACATGTCGCAAGGGTACCATTTCACCATCTTGCTTGCCTGCCGACAACTAGACTGCTTACGAGTTTTAGCCGTACCTTGGCTAAGCATCGCTACCATCGAATTACGTCCCAGCACCATGGCCTTCGTTGCCACTGCGGTCTCTGCATCCACTTCGAGTGTGGCTTACCATTCCAGGCATCAAGAAGAAGGAACAAATGCCGTCAGCGGCATTGAAGCAGCGAACATTATCGCTATGGAATGAAGGGCACACATGTGACCGTTTGCATGTCTACACTAATGGGTCGGTCGTGCACAATTCAGTAGCAGTACTCGCCCGATAAAAATCTACAGTGATAAAAATTCAAGACATGACATTCAACGACGGCTGTCAAACTTGCTGCTTTACGTGCAGCAGTTCAATTGATCGATCAGGAAACGCCCCAGAAATGGTTCATATTCTGCGATTTAAAGGCAGCCCCCACTCCAGAGTTCACTCTCGGCATTGTAACGCCGTGGACCGCACGAACGACTTGTCGCGGAGACAAGAGAAATTTGTCATCGGGCAGTTTAGAAAGGACGTGGCATCGTCTTTCAGTGGTTGTCAAGTCACTGTGGTATCCTTGGAAACGAGCAAGCAGACGCAGCCGCTCGATCTTCACATGACAGTGGTGATTGCGTCGCTATCCCGATTTCAGAATTAACCGACGCAGCGGGAAAGCTCCGTGCGCTTGATCAAGAGCTTACTTTGGCCTCAGGGAATTGGGTCGATATTACAAACAAGTGTCTTTGTTCTCTTGATTCTAATCTGAAGCTTCGCCTTCAGCGCGGCTTACCATGACGCGAGGTAACTCGCATTTGCCAGCTTGTGGTTTGGAGAAGTTTTTACTTATGCCTAATTCCTATCTCATCAGAATGGCCACAAGTCCAGAACGTGAGGTTTGTGGGTGCAAAGAGACCATAGCGCATATTCTGTGTGATTCTCGTCGTTTCACATGCACAGAGAAAACTCCTCAGCACCACGTTCTACAAGACTGACAACTGACTCCTTACGGAAGCCAGAGTTCTTGGGCCCTAGTCCCAGCCTGCGGTGTGCGTTTTAAAAGAAGCGGGACTGATTGAAAAACTATAGTGTGTGAGAACTGATGCGTCCTTTATGTTTATGTTCTCTCGTTTTCTCACCTTCCTGCCCTCTTCCCCCTCTGAGGACTAGCTAACTGGACACTCAATCTGGCTAACCACCCTGCCTTTAACCTCTTGTTTTTTCCTTTTTATACACCAAGCTCAGTTGTCCATTCTCCTGTACATGGACGGTCATATACAATCTCTATAGGCTGGTCTATAAAGAATCTAATAACGTACGGCCTTCAATATTTTATAAACTATCGTATATGCACTTTATGGACACGCCCTGTTTCTCCACCACTGATCGGTATAACAGCTTAACTCCAGTCCTCGAGCTGGAAAATCGAGCAGCGAGCTTCTGATCCTAAACGATCGTTGTTTTGACCAAAGGAACCATTTGTGAGCATCGCGCTGTGACGAACTTCGTCGCGCGACTTGCGTGATTTGCTTTTCTGAATGCGCCCTTTGCTGCGTGGGAGTATCTGCGAAGGTTCGCTTCGTTTGCGCACGGTAACGCTGATTATCCGGCGAAGGACGCTTGCAGATGTCTATTTCCCAGGCCTGAAGTTGAGGCAACTGCTAGCCTCGGTTAACGTATAGGCTCCACAAGCATTCCTGTACCACGGCACCTATATGGTGCACTTCGGGGCTATTTTGATTCATTCAATCTCTTTCAGTGCATGCTCCAGGACGATCTGCGCAGAAGAAAGACAAAACTAAAAGTTCTTGCAAACAAAACAAAACGTGTAGAAATATCAGAGCGAGCCTCTCATTGGCGAGCTTGGAGCTCTCCTCCGACATAGCTTAAGAGAGAGAAGGATCAGATATATTGCACTTCTCGCTCAGAACGTGACTACAGGCACGTTTGGCCGTACAAAGTTTCATCGTGTTTTCTTTGCCAAAACCTGCCTGCACATTGAGCTTTCTGATTCCGTGCGCGCAGCCACATCTAAATTCTGAATTTGCCTGAGCTTGTGGTTTCCGAGAGCTGCTATATGTTGCGCTGATGCGTCAGCTGGCCCGACAAAGGTAAGCTGTTTCCCGAGACAGACAGACAGACAGACAAGGACATGATAGATAGATAGATAGATAGATAGATAGATAGATAGATAGATAGATAGATAGATAGATAGATAGATAGATAGATAGATAGATAGATAGATAGATAGATAGATAGATAGATAGATAGATAGATAGATAGATAGATAGATAGATAGATAGATAGATAGATAGATAGATAGATAGATAGATAGATAGATAGATAGATACCTGTCTGTATTTGTCTCATCGTTGGCTGTCAGGTTCCGTTAGAAGTTACCGAAAATATCTACGAACACAAACTATTTTAATATATAAACTTTAAATATTTTTTATATAACGCAGCTACCGGTATTGGTTATTTGGTTCCACCACATATGCCTGTGTGGCGTACGCTTGTCTCACACTGTACCGTGTGTCCCATATAACGTTGACCAAGCTGCTCAACAAAAAAAAACGTTTTAAAAAGCATGGCACAAGATACAATTATAAGACCTACGATGGTTACTCATCATAGGTCTGACGATTGAACACTCTGGGTCTTAAAAGGACATCTTGCACCCCGCTTTCTCCCATCTTTTTATTGTCGAAGAGCTTGGCTAACGTTAGCTATGACAACCTATATAACTGGCTTTACAAACAAGCTGGACATATGCTCCTTGTGCTGCTCCGTATTAGTCCCCGCTTGGGCACACCAAGATTGTAACCGCCTTTTTCTCTTAAATTTTTGGTTTGTTTGATTATAATTACTGATTTAAGATTATAATCGATTATAATTGAGTATGAGATAATAATTGGTTATATTGATTATGAAATTATAATTTGGCTTGTTCTTAGTTTTTTTGTTTTTTGTTCTTTTTTTCTGGAACCTATAAATTGTGGTGCCTGTTTTTGTCTGTCGTAAAGGCCCGAACCGTCAAACTTGTATTCCGCTCGAAGGGCAGAAAATCAGGGCTTATGTAATGCAGGTTATCCTTTACTTCAGTGCACTACTGCATTTGTTGTTTTCTTGTTGTTAGGTTTCCGCGTTTCTTTTTCTTTTATTTCGCACTTTAAGCCATGCGACAAAATGGTAGATGGTATTCGGGATGTATTAGAGTTTTCTAATGGGAGGGGGGTGCATAGACAACGTAAGAGCATTCGTTTGTGTTTTGTGTAGAGGGGAACAACTTGTCGGTTCCAGCGACGAAAGTGCGGAACTTTTGTTGCCACTTCCTGCTGCTTTTTTTTTCACCTTATGCGATTGGTTCGCTTGAACGTTTACTGGTAGTGTATTAGTATCCTGTGTCCAATCACAACATCTCTACAAGACAATGTTCTTCGTTAGTTCTGTCTTTTGCTTTTCGTTTCTTCGTGTCGGTTTTCAGTCGGGTACTGGTTTGCGGAATGGCCTTATTGCTGTAATGCGCTCATTTACTGACTAGTTATTTTAGTTGATGACGCGGCACTTCGTAGTTCGCAGGGAAGCCGCCCATACTCTCAACTATATCGAGATATGTCATTCATTCATTCAGAATGAAGAAACAAGCGTTCTTATCCAGTGCCTGTAGTCGCCGGGTACATTCGGGCTTCGAGACTGAAAATCCGACTGATAGGGCAGGCACATAGTACGGATTCATGTACCGCATTCTAAATTTCGTGTGAATTCATTTTTCTCATCTCATTGTTGCATAGACTAACTTTGTACTCTCCTAGTTTATAATTGCAATAAAATATTCCCTCGGTCTTTCGAGTCTTTATCATTCTTTCTTTATTTTCTGACATAAAAAAAAGTTTTAAACAAGTGCCTTTGAGCAGGTTCTAGCCGCTCCCAATATTATCCGCGGTTTGGTGGCATCCGACGAATCTTATGCAAACGTTCTTTTTCTACGCGGTAGCCGAGGTGAGTTCCTGTGCACACACAGCGTTGCCCTTCGTAGTGATGTTGACTAATACACGTATCTATCGTTACTGCTACAGAGTTCTACTTTTGCAGATGGCCAATTCCTGCAACCTTCTCAACGTGCTCATGTTCATCGCGTTCTATGGCGTGCACGTTGCTTGCGACGCACAGGTTTTCGGCAGATCTGGTGAGCGCCTTCTTACATTTAAGTTACGTGTGAAAATGGGGAGCGGTTAACGTAGAAGTTTAAGAGACATTGTGTTTGTTGGTACACATTTATGCGAATACACAGTAACTGCTAAAAAAACATGTTTACACGGCTGGATAAACCACAGGAATTTATTTGAACAGAGAAGGAAGATGCGCAAGACAGCGATGCCTGAAATCGTGAAAAAGAAATTGATCGTGTGGGAAAGTGAGAAAAAAAAACGACGTGACAGGTAGAACAATTTCTAAATATCAATATGAGCTACTGAAACGACCTAGCTGCCCATGTGACGCAGTCATAAAGTACAGGGGGGGGGCTTTCTTGCGAATTGTGTACGCCTCGAACCTTTCATGTGTTATTGCGTCTTTGTACTACCTAAGCATTATGAAGAACAATGAAGAAATCAATGTGGATCACAAGTTTGTTCCCTGGCTCTGTATTAAGGTAGGACGAGACTTACAGGTGATATGAAAAAATTGCAATAAGAGGGGTCATGAATATGTCTGCTCTTAATTTTTATAGGCTATCAACTTGAGCTCGTGCGGTACTTCTCCGTATTTCGCAGGCTTTCTTTCAAGCTTGAAAGAAAAGCATCTATGTAGCCCGTATTCAGCAACAGAAAGCTGGATATGAAATTTATCAAGATGGTGTACAATTTTCTCGTTGGCGCGCTTGCTTTGAATATAATCTTTAATGAAGTTCATGAATTAATACTAGCTAGTTACGTAATTAGGCGAAATGCAATAAATAATCTGACTTGCTCCAAGCGAGGGCAAACATTACCTTGGCTCTCATCAGCAACGTGGCACTCGTGAATTTTTTTTATCTGCCACAATCTACGTGGAACACGAGGTATACGTATATTCACGCAATCAGCCCACATAGGGCGCGAAAGGCTTTGGTTAAATTTGAAATCCCTTTGTGGGGCCTTCGATAGCCATCGTGTGACATTTTAACAACGATTATGTACTTTTGACTAGCTTATTATCAGCATGTCAAAGGCTTCAAACTCAATCATTTGTGGTATATTATAGCCCTGCACTCTTCTACGATCATTAATTTCCTTTGTATACTGTCCAATTTCTCTGTCATTACAGAAATTGTCTCTGACAGAAAGGAGTTGTGTAGATCCAAGCAATGCGAAGAAAGAGGTGAGCACAGAACTGATATCTCGTAACAAATGACTTCACGGCGGCAAACCTGTAAAGTCGAACAGACTTGAAGTTCCAGCCGCGAATCAAGCGTGTGCGTGCGTGCGTGCGTGTGTGTGTGTGTGTGTGTGTGTGTGTGTGTGTGTGTGTGTGTGTGTGTGTGTGTGTGTGTGTGTGTGTGTGTGTGTGTGTGTGTGTGTGCGTGTGTGTGTGTGATAAAGACGCGGAGAGGGAGAGTGCAGGAAGGTGCGAAAGGTGAAATTCATCCGACAGCAAACAAAGCGCGTTTAATTTCAAGGCCAGATTATGGACACGGAGACTGTGCATTTATGTAAATTGTATTGCGTTTTCAGAAGGCGATTTCAGAAATTCCTTATCATGTCAGGGAACTGTGATTTCACAGGCCCTGTTGTCACAATCGAAACAGCTCACCCTTGACGGGACAACTAGGGACAACCAGTATCCAAAGAACGTGATCGATACGTGAGTTAAGCTGTTCGGCTGTCACATTACATAGTTCAATTTGCAGAAAAAACGCACAATTAATTTAAAGTGAATGGCAGCAACAAAAAAGACCGCCTCCCTACCGAAAGAACTGGCAGGCCAGAGGTTCTCCGCGTGACGTCATGGTGACGTTAGCGGAGACTAATATTTCAATAAGGGCGCTGTTGTGGCGACACCCTGGGTCGATTATTTTAACCAATTCAAATGTTCTTTTGTACGCCACTCTCCAAGGCTGAAACGTAAATAAAAAAATATCCAGATCCAACGCACATATTGGAATCTATGTGAAAGCGAAGCTTTAGTAAAGCGGTTAATTAAAAGCACTACAACTATAAGGGCGATGGGCACAATTTTGTTTACTTTCGCTCAATGGAACGTGTAATCTCATGCAATGTGTTTATCCACCACAGAGGTCAGAAATTTCTTGTCATGCAGTTTTTGTTTTTATACACTGCATCATTCACCGGCTGTCTAAACGCGAGCTCCAAATTAGGCCTAGTGTGAGACGTCTACACAACGATGTCACAGGTACAAAGGCGATTTACGGTGTCTGTTGCTGTGTTGAGGGGATAATGATGATGACAGTTGGTGACGTATCAAAGCAGGACACGTATCAAGCAATATTCAGGGGATTATGAACCTCTTGTGACCCCTTCGGAAATACCATTATGGAGTATTGCCCAAGTACGGGCTGACCCATCGCCCCCCCCCCCAACTCAGTGGCGCACACCGACGGGATAAATCAAATAAATTTATTATTGCCTAGCATAGGGAGGCAGCTCTTTCACCTTCTACAGCGACAGTTTTTAAGATACATCCCCCGAAGCTGCGCGACCTGCCGCGAAATCTGCTGTACAAGTAATGTTGGATCTCTATTTTCACCAAAGCTATTTTTCAGAATGCCATTATTCATAAAGCCAGCAGACCAACGAAAAACTACTTGTTTAGACCCTTCGTCGGGAATTTTTCGTGAACGAGATTGCCTCTTTCAATCAAGACCGCATCATTCCGCAACTCGGACTACGCGCTGTAATGGCAACTGCCGAACATAGCAAGAAAACTAAAACCTGTAGCTTCTGAAAACTGAATGGCTGAATGGGCTGTGGTCTCCCTTTAACATTGCAGCTGGGATTCTTCTCGACTACATCGACAACACCTCGGATCCGTGCCACGACTTTTATTCCTACGCTTGTGGTATATTCCTAAAACCCTATGAAGGAAGACCGATTCCTCTCGATCCTCTCACGAGGATGAAAATAAAAGTTGACAGCGACTTGGAAGGTCTGTACTCTAACTGTTTACATGGTAATTTTCTTTGCCGCGATTCCCCGATACCATCTACCATATCTGCAACGTGAGTGAGCAATGTTTTTCTGATGGCATTGGAAATGTTGGCAACTGTTGCGTCTCCATCTTCTCACGAACGACAGAGATAGAGATGACAGCTTTAATGACATGCTGGAGATGTTAACCTGGCTGGATGAACAGAGGATGATACCATGACGTGATATGAAAAAACGTAGAAATTTGAGAAGCATGCCTAAACAACAACAGGCAATATAAAGAAGAACATAATAATAATAATATTTGGGGTTTTACGTGCCAAAACCACTTTCTGATTATGAGGCACGCCGTAGTGGAGGACTCCGGAAATTTCGACCACCTGGGGTTCTTTAACGTGCACCTAAATCTAAGCACACGGGTGTTTTCGCATTTCGCCCCCATCGAAATGCGGCCGCCGTGGCCGGGATTCGATCCCGCGACCTCGTGCTCAGCAGCCCAACACTATAAAGAAGAACAGCAGCGCACAAATAAAAGTATAAGCTACACAGAATGCCGCAGCATAACAATAACACACAAGGACATACGCACTTCTAATGCATAGAAACAACGTCACATTCAGTAAAGAAAGTTATTAAAGCGTTCGCAGCTTATCGCCGTAATTATGCGTTATCCGATGGCCCAAGCAACTAAGCAACTTTTCTATGCTGAAAGGATGATTATCGAGAGTCATGAAGCTGCCTTCAAAGCACATCTTTGATGTTCAAACTTAGGACAGCTTAATATAATATTTTCTGCGTCATCCACAACGCGGAAGTGCTTTGTTTATTTAAAGCTTTCTTTTAAAAAACGGTTGTTACTACGCAGTACCCTTTACGGTATTCCGGGTTACCAAGCCGCAAATGGCAGTGTATAAGGACACTTGTAGCGATACGTGACGCTTTGCCCAGCGACAGTGCAATGCAAGCATTTTTGGGTTACTTGAGTGTGCTCGTCGAGTGATTTTTTTAGAAGTGTAAATGTTAGCAGTTGTGTCACTACGGCGACGGCTTTACAAATGAAATTAAAGTAGAACGTGGTAGTTCACTGTAGTAATGGCTCTGTGTCATCTAGGGTTGAAGCCTGCGCCACAAAATGGCCGCTCACGTAAATACGTCTGGTAACCCAGCAGTTAGAGACATTTAGCCTGTCCGCTATTCCGGCAAACGGGGGCGGTTTGGGCGGATTGCCGGATTTGCGGGGGCGTAAACCTGAGCCGCCGGCGCGGTGCAGCCACCTGGTGGCGTAGAGTTCAACCATACAAACACGGAGCTAAAATTGCCGTAACACACTATTTCCTGTTTCGCTGCTGGTGCAAATTTTCAGCAGCGGCGAAATTGTAAACACGATTACGCCGCTGTCGAAAATTTGCACGAGCAGCTAAGCAGAATATAGTAATCGGCTTTGTGCTTGTGTGGTTGAGCTTTGCTCCACCAGCTAGCTCCACCAATCTGGCCGCTCACGTTTGCACCCCCGCTCAACCGGCAAACCGCCCGCGCTTGCCGGAATACCGGACGCACTAAAATTAGAGAGTTTTAGAATAGGGACCCCGATAGTTTGGGGCCCAAAGAGCTTTGCGAGTGTTAGCGTTGGGGCACGCAGGAGTGAAGAGTTTTGGAATAGGGCTTTGCGCTACGGATAGCGTTTTGCGCTGACAGCGCCACTACGGCGTCAAAGAAAAGCTATAAGAAATAATTAAATAAGGTATACCATTTTATGATAGGAATAGTAGTTTTGACTTGCGTGTATTCGCGTTTAATTACAATTTAGAGGTTATTCTGTAAGTAGCAAACAATTAGTTGTGTTTAGTTTTGAGCAAACCAACTTTACGTGCGTTCACCAGCCAAGCATGCCCATGTTAGGCCTACGAGCCATGAAATCCACAATCGAATTCGGAATCAGCGGCGTCTAATGAATCGATCTTCATAACACACGCTAGCTGAGAGAAATCGATAACCGCAGTCGCTTCTCCTAGCTTGCGAACTTCACGCGTTACCACGAATCAAACCCAGTTTGGTGCTAGGTTAGAGCCGTCGCTTCGATGGGTGCCGCTATGTTTGCTGACGCAAAGCTTTTGGGGCCGCTATTTGGGCTCCCGCTAAATCGGTGAAATAGCGTTCCCAACGCAAAACCCAAACGCAGTTTGCGTCTCGCGCATGCGCGGTGGCTTCGATGCTATTTCTTTGGGGCCCCAGAACGTTTGGGGCCCCTATTCTAAAACTCTCTATTCTCTATGAGATGAGTAATGCTCTTACGGACATGCTAAAGCTATCTAATACTTATAACAGGTTTCCGGTTTCCCGTAGACGTAGACGGGAGCGACCACGTTAGTGGCGCTATCTTTTGGCGCATAATTTGATTAGAGGACGCGGAGCTGTTATTGCAATGACCATCCATATTCCACTTAATTGCCGGTGCAAAGCGTTGGTCACAACGTGGTCGTTAGCATGCTGTTTTATTGCAACAACAGCAGCAACTACAGTTGAAAGCTTATTCAACGTCCAAATGAAGTTGATCAAGGACAGCGTCTCCCTGAGTGAGTCGGGGGGTTCAGAATGGGGCGGAGTCACGGTGCACGGCACTCTATTGCGTCACTCAGTAGGAGGAGCGTTGAACTGCTTCAATTTTTCAGCGCAAAATTTTCTGGATCGGCGCACACTTTTAGACGGCAGTATCTTGGGAATCGGCCCACGAGAAAGGCCAGAAATCCAGATCCCCGATACAGAAATGTGTGCGTAACTACGGCTGAGAAAGACATCCTCTTCAAATGAGGTTTCGAACACGTGTAACTGCCAACGCTACTCCTGCCGTACCTTTGTCCGGTGTTCCAGTATTCTTTAAAGGTTAACACGTACACGAACAGGCTATACCACTGTGATGTCGCGCTGGACCTATTTTAATTAAGAGGTTAAAACATACTACCACATTTATTTCTTACCAAGCGGTAACTTCTTCGAAAGCAAACCTTTACCAGTTTTCCCTATATTGAAATGCAGACATATGCCGAAGGTTGCCAGAACCCACTGAAGCCCTATCTGCAGTTGACAAGGCTGCCATGACCTACCAAGTCTGTATGCATAGCCGTAAGTTATTTGAAAAAGGTTATCACAAGGATCAAAGTTTTTCAGTCTTACGAGTGTCTCGTCTGAAAAACAAATACAATGATTTCAGTGGGTGTATACTGTACGTAACGAGGCAAAAGACGGTTTTAATTTCCGGGAAAGCTATATATAGCCCCTTTAAAGAGGTAAACACTGGGGCGATTGGAAAGGCGTCCAGGCTGCCAGGCCCAGCAAGTTTTGGACGTTAACTGTGCGATGTCTGGTCGTAGGACTTTACGGAATTCTTTATATTTCGCCGTGTGGGAGTAGGGGGCGGGGTGGGGGGGGGGGGTTAACTAACATGCGCGTGTACTGCATGTTGCTGCATGTGCTGCATGTGCTGCATGCCAGCGCCACCGTTCACTGTGGAGTTGTGACCCGCCCCGCTCACGAGAGCGTCTTTATCGTATTAGCCCAACCCAAAAAGTCCCCAGAGAGAAATGTGGGCGCTTTCTTGCTGGAATATCTTGCCTCTCTCTTGCGCATCAACACGTGACTTTGCGTAAATACTAAGGAGGACGACGCACCTTGATTCGTCGGCTGCCCGAATTTCCATTCAGACGAGATCACGGACGCCGATACAGAGTATTGCAATGGCGAAGCGTAAGAAAGAGATCACGGACGCCGATACAGAGTGTTGCAATTGCGAAGCGTAAGTTCTTTTTTTTTTGGCGTCAGTGGTTGGCCAGTGTCACTGAGGCGCACGCAACGTATGGTTTGCCGCTTCGCAATGCGCCTTCGGCGCTCGGCCATGGGGCCAGGTGGGCGGTGACTGGAGTAGTGCGTGCCACGTGGGCGAGCTCTGCGCATGTGTCGCCCAGGCAAGAACAAGAGCCTGCAATTTAATATTTAACACTAAACGAACTCGCAGTAACAACGCGTCGTTCTTGGTTGGTTTGCGGCCGCTCAAGCGGCATCTAAGCGGCATCGATCCCCATGCTTTGAGTCGGGTCGCTCCCCTTGGCAGGAACCCTCTGTGTCAGGTGTAGTAAAGAAGCATAGGAAAAAAAAGAACATGACACTGTAAGAGTGAAAAGCTGAAATGATAGAACAATCCAGAAACAGCACAAAACAAAAAAGACTGGAATGAAGAAAGTCTGAATGCGGAATCCGAACGCAGGACACCTCAGGCACGACTCGAACGCTTTGACGCAACGCTACGAAAGCTTCTTACTTTTTATAGCGTTATTTGCATGTTGACTCTTATCAACATGCAAGCTCAGAGAACAAGCGCGTGAAGATTCATGTGTAACGTGTACCAACTAGTTCAATTGTAATCGGAATAAAATTCTCTTAGCTTTGGTCAAGGGTTCTAACCTCGACAACCATTCCAGAGAGTATTCTTGCCCTTTTTGCGCCTCCTTATAGACGTTCATACTTTCTCCGAAGTACACTCGCGCAGTTTGTGCGTCTCGGTGACAATAATACGCAGCCATTCTGGAGCATCAGAGGCTGTGAAAGCCAACGAGCATTACTAACCGAAAAGGAACGCCATCTTCATTTTTTACAGCTATAGATACCTGATGCTGTGAACATCTAGCTGGAATTGCTTTATTTCACATTTGTAAAGCCTTCCAAAAGTAAACTGCTTCCAAACAATGTATGAAAACACGATGTATTGTCCGGGGTTGTTGACAGATTAAAGAGTGTGTTCCACACGGCACAAAAAAAAATAACCTTTTCTTTTAATAGTGTATTTGTGCAAAGCGTTCCTGTACGAACTTTGAAAGTAAGAAGCTTTAACCCTTGGTAATATTTGCATACTCTTTACCGTTTTTAGTATATTCTGACCTTGCCTACCACTGTGAAGGGATCTATGTAAAGGCAGCGGAAATTCAGTATCGCACACATCGCTATAAAACTTTTTTCCTTTGGACAGAACTCAGATATTCTTTTGAAAAACGTACGCATAGGAAGCGCACAGTGGAGACAACCTCCCTAAAAAGCCCGCAATGGTTCCGTGAATGCTGGTTGTGGCAACAATAAAATGCTAAACAGCTTTGCTCTTTCTCATTCTAGGCATAGTACGCAAGAAATGGTCCCTGACGTCCCGAGAAAAAATATAACTCTGTTTACGTGCTGACGCACAAAGACATGTCCCAGATGCGGTGAAATAACTTTATGTTTAACAGAGAACCAGCGTAATACCTGAATTGCATAACAAATCACACTTATAAAGGACAAATTACACACTATCGCTCAAGTGAAGATGTACAGATGAGCCACTCGTCAAACGTCCGCCTTTTCACGCACCTGTTTTACTTGCTGCGAGTAGGATCATTATCCTTGTAAAATTCGAGCGACACGCCAGTATATTTTACCGGCGTAGCTTCCTGCCAAATGTTGCCAAAAACATCTGGGGTCGAAGGTCATTCTTCGGGCCAGAACCCCAGGCACTTTCCCCAATTCACATGACTTCCAGAGATATCACTAAACTGTTTGACCCCACTAAAGGCCTCAATGACGCTTCCTCTGCTGTCAAAAAAAAAAGGCTACGTCATGTGCATACTCCAAGAGTTGAACTTCTGACGCATGCAGGTGGAAACCTTGAACGGCACCGTTCTCCAATATGCAGAGAAAGAGCGTTTTAATATACGTACAAAAGGGAAGAGGACTAAGAGGGCAACCTTGGCGTACCGAACGTTGCACGCTAATCGACATTCCTACCGTCTTCTTCGCAATTAACCGTGTGGAGCATTTCCGGCACGCCATGGCTACGCCTTCTCCGATAACAGTGTCGACATTGAGCCGAACGAAGAGCCACCCTATTCCAAAGCATTTATCCGCTACCGCGTAGTGCAGCTCTGGTAGGGATAAACGGAGCAAGGCACTCCCTTTTCCGTTGCACTGTAGTGCCTAGGAAAAGGCAGCTTTCAAGGAGAGAAAATCCCCACGTGTCTCTTGCGCAATTCACGCATGCGTACAACGGTCAGGCAAACACGAGAAGGAAGGTCTCGTGCGCCGTGCCGCCGATTTATTCCCCTGCCGACGCCATCTTAGGTCAAAGCAACTTGGCATTTCGCTTTCTCGGCGTTGTCGTGTCCTCTGAAACACCTTCGCTAGTACCTGCTGGTGCGTGTATTTTTTCTTGCCGCTTTTTTACCGAACTGCGAGAAGTCAAGGAACGTATCTATGATGGGGTGTTGTGTCCCGTTTTATGAGCGAATCGACAGGAAAAGGACAGCGTCATTTCTTTTTTTTTCCTTCCGCGCAACCCGGCGTGGAGAAAAAAAAGAGAATGCCAAGTCATTGCGTGACCACTGGAGCTCTACAGCCTCTGCAAAAATTTGTCAGTTTGTTCCGTTCCTGCAAGTTTCCCCGCACGCGTTTTCTTCTATTTTTTTCTTTACTCACTCCCTCCCTCTTTTTTACGTTCTTTTATTGCCCGATAAGGTTATGTATAGTTTTCCGGACCTATGAAATGCAATGGACTAGATACAATGCCTTTTCCTACCCTATATCATTATCAAACGTTTGATGTAGGACTGGCCATCAAGCCGTTTTGACAGTGTTGTCGGCTACGACAGCTAGGAAAAGCCGTGTGAGTGTGCTCTTTCTTTTTTAAGCGCATGGTAATCTGGAGAAAGGGCATTGTGTTTCCTTTTATTCTTTGTCCCGCTGTTTCTTTCACTTTTGTAGCCGCAGATTTATATACAGTGCGTTGCGTTTGTGCTCCTGTTGCCTTTTTTGCTTTATGTTGTTCTTGTCCTCTCTATACACCAAATAACCTTTTGGCCCTATGTACTAAATATTGTACATCTTTGTTTATACCTTATTGCGAGCGCAACACTAAATGTCTACATCTCTGACTTTTTTTTCGCTTACCATGTTCAATGCTGTCTAACTGTACATAGGGGTACCGTGGTATGTTAAGCTGTTCCTGAGCAGCTTTTACCTGGCTCACCCTCTCTCCCTTCGAGATGAAACAAATGTTGATTTGATTTGATCTATCTGCATCCGATTTTCTTCCACTTCGACTGAATGCTGTAGCGTATCACGGTAATAAAACTAACACATAAACAAAGAACAATAATGCGTTTCTGTAAATACTCAGCCTGTATGTTATTGCAATCACATTTTAATAAAACGTTTTTAGAGATGCTGAAAAAGAAAAGCACTGCACGTATGGAGGTGGTTGGTCGCTTACATGTAAGGTCTTGTAGATGGCTGCAAGAAAAAGGCAGTTTGAATTTATTTTTCCAAAATCTGCTACATGTTTGACTGAACAGCATGTATATGTGCATGGGGTGAAAAGTCTGCGCGAATGAACTTGAAATGAATTTTGGCTTGTGCACCGTTATGACAAATATGTTCAGCAGGGGTTGAAATAGTGCATAAGTAATTTATATCACAGCCTTAGTATCTGTAAATGCAACTGAAATTTTCTTTTAAAAGCCTTGAGAAAGAAGTAATTACAAAAGAAAAGAAACTACTCATAGCAATTTAAGATGCATGGTTCGTCTAGTTACTATACCTCTGCTGTGTCAGCTGCCTGTATTTCTAGTGCTGAAACGGAGGGAGTAGTGTTGCAAGGTAATGTGAATTACAAATTATACATATTATGAGTCCAAAAGGCTAGCATAAGTATACTCACCGTGGTCACTGGCATTATTATCTCGAAGTTTTACGCCTGTCGATTAATTACCGTGATATTTCTACGCTATGGCGTTTGGCAGAGATATGTTATGATGCGAAAGTATCAGATGGCTCATAGAGCGAAAAGGCCGGCGTATATCCTCTGGAGCAGCTAAGCGGAACTTGAATTCCCATTGGCTGCGACGCCACGTCACGAGCGCGCCTCTGATGAGTTCCCATTGGCTGCGACGCCTCCTCTCGAGCGCGCTTCTTATGAGTTCTCATTGACTGCGACGCCTCGTTTCGAGCGCGCCTCTGATGAGTTACCATTGACTGCGACGTCACGTCACGAGCACGCCTTTGATGAGTTCCCATTGGCTGCGACGCCACGTCACGAGCACGCCGCTGATGAGTTCCCATAGGCTGTGACGCCACGTCACGAGCGCGCTTCTTATGAGTTACCATTGATTGCGACGTCACGTCACGAGCACGCCTCTGATGAGTTCCCATTGGCTGCGACGCCACGTCACGAGCGCACTTCTTATGAGTTCTCATTGACTGCGACGCCTCGTGTCGAGCGCGCCTCTGATGAGTTAAAATTGACTACGACGTCACGAGCACGCCTTTGATGAGTTCCCATTCGCTGCGACGCCTCGTCTCGAGCGCGCTTCTGATGATTCTCATTGACTGCGACGTTACTTCACGAGCGCGCCTCTGATGAGTTCCCATTGGCTGCGACGTCACGTCTCGAGCTCGCGTCGAATGAGTTCCCATTGTTTGCGACGCCACGTTGCGAGCGCGCCTCTGATGAGTTCCCATTGACTGCGGCGCCTCGTTTCGAGCGCGCCTCCGATGAGTTAGCATTGACTGCGACGTCACGTCTTGAGCGCGCCTCTGATGAGTTCCCATTGGCTGCGACGCCTCGTCTCGAGCGCGCTTCTGATAAGTTCTCATTGACTACGACGTAGCGTCTCGAGCACACCTCGAATGAGTATCCACTGACTGCGATGATACATCATGAGGGCGCCTCTGATAAGTTCCCATTGTTTGCGATGCCACGTTGCGAGCGCGCCTCTGATGAGTTCCCATTGACTACGACGTCATGTCACGAGCACGCCTCTGATGAGTTCTCATTGACTTCGACGTCACGTCACGAGCGCGCCTCTGATGAGTTCCCATTGGCCGCGACGCCACGTCTCATGCGCGCCTCTTATGAGTTCTCATTGAATGCGACGCCTCGTTTCGAGTGCGCCTCTGATGAGTTACCATTGACTGCGACATCACGTCTCGAGCGCGTCTCTGATGAGTTCCCATTGGCTGCGACGTCACGTCTCGAGCACTCCTCGAATGAGTTTCCACTCACTGCGACGATACATCACGAGGGCGCCTCTGATGAGTTCCCATTGGCTGCGACGCCACGTTGTGCGTGCGCCTCTGATGAGTTCCCATTGACTGCGACGTCACGTCACGAGTGCGCCTCTGATGAGTTGCGATTGGCTGCGACGCCACGTCTCATGCGCGCCTCTGATGAGTTCCCATTGACTACGACATCATGTCACGAGCACGCCTCTGATGAGTTCTCATTGACTGCGACGCCACGTCTTGAGCGCGCCTCTAATGAGTTGCCATTGGCTGCGACGTCACGTCTCGAGCGCGTCTCTGATGAGTTGCCATTGGCTGCGACGTCACGTTTCGAGCACTCCTCGAATGAGTTTCCACTGACTGCGACGATACATCACGAGCACGCCTCTGATGAGTTCCCATTGTTTGATACGCTACGTTGCGAGCGCGCCTCTGATGAGTTCCCATTGACTGCGACGCCATGTCACGAGCGCGCCTCTAATGAGTTCCCATTGGCTGCGACGCCACGTCTCATGCGCGCCTCTGATGAGTTCCCATTGACTACGACGTCACGTCACGAGCACGCCTCTGATGAGTTGCCATTGGCTGCGACGCCTCGTCTCGAGCGCGCTTCTGATGAGTTCTCATTGACTGCGACGTCACGTCACGAGCACGCCTCTGATTAGTTCTCATTGACTGCGATGCCACGTCTTGAGCGCGCATTCTATGAGTTCCCATTGGCTGCGACGCCACGTCACGAGCGCGCCTCTGATGCGTTCCCATTGGCTGCGATGCCTCGTCACGAGCGCGCCTCTGATGAATTCCCATTGACTGTGACGCTTCGTTTCGAGCGCGCCTCTGATGAGTTACCATTGACACCGACGTCACGTCACGAGCACGCCTCCGATGAGTTTCCATTGGCTGCGACACCTCGTCTCGAGCGCGCTTCTTATGAGTTCTCATTGTCTGCGACGCCTCGTTTCGAGCGCGCCTCTGATGAGTTACCATTGACTGCGACGTCACGTCACGAGCACGCCTTTGATGAGTTCCCATTGGCTGCGACGCCTCGTCTCGAGCGCGCTTCTGATGATTCTCATTGACTGCGACGTTACGTCACGAGCGCGCCTCTGCTGAGTTCCCATTGGCTGCGACGTCACGTCTCGAGCGCGCCTCGAATGAGTTCCCATTGTTTGCGACGCCACGTTGCGAGCGCGCCTCTGATGAGTTCCCATTGACTGCGACGCCATGTCGCGAGCGAGCCTCTAATGATTTCCCATTGGCTGCGACGCCACGTCTCATGCACGCCTCTGATGAGTTCCTATTGACTACGACGTCACGTCACGAGCACGCCTCTGATGAGTTCTCATTGACTGCGACGTCACGTCTTGAGCGCGCCTCTGATGAGTTCCCATTGGCTGCGACGCCTCGTCTCGAGCGCGTTTCTGATGAGTTCTCATTGACTGCGACGTAATGTCTCGAGCACACCTCGAATGAGTTTCCACTGACTGCGACGATACATCACGAGGGCGCCTCTGATGAGTTCCCATTGTTTGCGATGCCACGTTGCGAGCGCGCCTCTGATGAGTTGCCATTGGCTGCGACGCCTCGTCTCGAGCGAGCTTCTGATGAATTCTCATTGAGTGCGACGCGACGGCTCGAGCGCGCCTCTGATAAGTTCTAATTGACTGCGACGCCACGTCTCGAGCGCGTCTCTGATGAGTTCCCATTGGCTTCGGCGCCACGTTGCGAGTGCACCTCTCATGAGTTCCCATTGACTGCGACTTCACGTCACGAGCGCGCCTCTGATGAGTTGCCATTGGCTGCGACGCCACGTCTCATGCGCGCCTCTGATGAGTTCCCATTGACTTCGACGCCACGTCTTGAGCGCGCCTCTTATGAGTTCCCATTGACTGCGACGCCATGTCACGAGCGAGCCTCTAATGATTTCCCATTGGCTGCGACGCCACGTCTCATGCACGCCTCTGATGAGTTCCTATTGACTACGACGTCACGTCACGAGCACGCCTCTGATGAGTTCTCATTGACTGCGACGTCACGTCTTGAGCGCGCCTCTGATGAGTTCCCATTGGCTGCGACGCCTCGTCTCGAGCGCGCTTCTGATGAGTTCTCATTGACTGCGACGTAATGTCTCGAGCACACCTCGAATGAGTTTCCACTGACTGCGACGATACATCACGAGGGCGCCTCTGATGAGTTCCCATTGTTTGCGATGCCACGTTGCGAGCGCGCCTCTGATGAGTTGCCATTGGCTGCGACGCCTCGTCTCGAGCGCGCTTCTGATGAATTCTCATTGAGTGCGACGCGACGGCTCGAGCGCGCCTCTGATAAGTTCTCATTGACTGCGACGCCACGTCTCGAGCGCGTCTCTGATGAGTTCCCATTGGCTTCGATGCCACGTTGCGAGTGCGCCTCTCATGAGTTCCCATTGACTGCGACTTCACGTCACGAGCGCGCCTCTGATGAGTTCCCATTGGCTGCGACGCCACGTCTCATGCGCGCCTCTGATGAGTTCCCATTGACTTCGACGCCACGTCTTGAGCGCGCCTCTGATGAGTTCCCATTGACTGCGACGCCTCGTTTCGAGTGCGCCTCTGATGAGTTACCATTGACTCCGACGTCACGTCTCGAGCGCGTCTCTGATGAGTTCCCATTGGCTGCGACGTCACGTCTCGAGCACTCCACGAATGAGTTTCCACTGACTGCGATGATACATCACGAGCGCCCCTCTGATAAGTTCCCATTGTTCGCTACGCCACGTTGCGAGCGCGCCTGTGATGAGTTCCCATTGACTGCGACGCCATGTCACGAGCGCGCCTCTGATGAGTTCCCATTGACTGCGACGCCATGTCACGAGCGCGCCTTTGATGAGTTCCCATTGGCTGCGATGCCACGTCTCATGCGCGCCTCTGATGAGTTCCCATTGACTACGACGTCACGTCACGAGCACGCCTCTGATGAGTTCTCATTGACTGCGACGCCACGTCTTGAGCGTGCTTCTGATGAGTTCTCATTGACCGCGACGTCATGTCTCGAGCGCGCCTCTGATGAGTTCCCATTTGCTACAACGCCACGTCTAGGGCGCACCTCGGCAGAGCAGAGCTGGCGAAAGGAAGCACCTGCTGCCGCAATCGCGCGCCAGGTGTTGAGTAAGGGAAGAGTTTCTCGTCACGGGTGGCATGTGTCATTGGCACCGCAGGCTGCTGCTGCTTGCTGGGTCGGGCAGCAAGTACAGCTATGGTACATTACTCGCAACGCAAAACTCAGAAGGACCGCTGAGCGGCGTCCAGTTTGACATTAGTGCTCATTGGCGTGTCATTCGCAACAGGTATGTGAGGCCACGATGGGGTCCAGGATAAACATGCGTACGGCTGAGGAAATCACGCAAATGAATTAGTACACACACAAAGACACAACAGTCAAAAGTGGGCTTCATCACATATAAAGCACGAAGATGAGTATGAAACAAATTTTTCACAACACGCGCACATAAGTGCAAGTGGTGAAGGGGGTTTCGTTTACATACCTCTACCCGGTGCAGCACCTAGCGTACTTCAGTATCCTATGGTTATTCAAAGAAATGTCCAAGTGCGTATTGTGAGTTAAATGTCTTTCGCGCGACTTATTTGTAAGCCCGATTAAATTTGACGAGTGCTAGCAAGGTCTGTTGAAATCGACTTCGGCTAGTTTTTTTCGCCAACTTCCGCCTGTGTGTAGCCCATGTGTCTTGGGCAAGCGAGGATGGTTCAATATACCCTATTGTTTCGCCTTTGATAGCTGTTGCGACGATTTTTGCTTTTCGTATCTTGAATTTTCACACTTCTCTCAGGTCTTTACGAAGAATTGGAGATAGAAGCGGTGAAGAAAGTTCTTGCCCGCAATGGGTTCGAAATGTGGCCTCTTCTTGGAAATTCAACATCTCGAAGGCACTTCCAAGGACTGGAAGACGTGCTCCTCCAGACGGGATTGTGCTCGCTTTTTGAGTGCGATATCGGCGTGGATGTGGAGTACCCAAAGCAGGACGCTCTCTGGGTAAGATAATCGTTCCCGGTTTTCAGGGCCCGCTCGAATCGCAGCCCTAGGGAGCGTGTACTGAGCGCTGCATACCGCATAGGCTCGTGTAAGGTGACGCCCCTAACTTGGCAGCCCAAAATTTGGAGAAGGATGAATTCTAACAGAGAACCAATGCGTTCGGTGTCCCGTTGCCTTTCACGCGCATCGGCGAATTTTCGCGCTCTGCGTACTTTCGCGTGCCGCTACTAGATGGCGCGAGCTGAGCGTTTACCTTGGATGCAATAATACATCCGGAGATCCGGGTGTGCACAACTCGCCCACTTAGGCAGCAGCATTTTGACCAAAAGGTTCGGTCCCGTATAAGGGCCGCACCTCGTCAATATTGTGAAAAAAAAAGTGCGGCCCTCGCATGAGTTTATACGATACTTTTTTACGAACTTGTAACTTTTGTTTGCTCGGCGCCACTCCCGAGCTTTACAAGATATCTAAAGCACGGAATTTTAAATAGAAGTGTCAAATTTCATGTTCTTCGTTTCATTAACTTATGCATGTACCTTTTGTCAAAATTTTTGTCGCTTCCCTTCGCTTATGCCTTTACTGCCCTTAGCCAGTTAAGGCGACTCCACAGCTCGGTCGTGGTGCATTTGACGTTTGTTGCTTTCGGCCCGCATGGCAGAGAAGAGCCGTTACCCTGCGTCCTCACTATGGTTATACCTACAGCTACATTCAATCAAAGAGTGTCGGTGTACAGTTTCAAACCACCGAAGTGCTGGAGTCTACGTCGGCAGCCATCAGAAACAATCGCTTTGTCCTCCCAGTAGGGGAGGATAAAAACATGCCTTAGAAGACGGCCGCACAGCTGTAAAATATGACGACTATTCGTTGCATAAAGGTAGGGAACACGCAGCCTGAAAAGTCAATATCTTTTTTTAAGAATCGATGGCTTGTAAAAAACAACCCAGGGACCTTGCAGGCTGATAATAAAACCACAACGAAGTAAAGAAATCGGGTATGCTGTATCGGAGATGCAGCCGCAGTGGGGTGCGTGGTACGTCGCAGAGGGCATATGGGCAGTGGGGTACAGAAATGACGCCCCCAAAAAATTGGAGGACGCTTATGGTTCGCCTATAAGAATGGAACGCGATAAAATTCAAAGATCCCCGACATGCTTCTCACGTTTCCCGTCAGCTGCAGCTTATGTAGCCGTAATTTTTTCCTGTAAACGCTGGTGGCAAACACTATGCACGACGGCGAGCTTCCTGGTAGAAACGCGGCGTCTTGCGTGGGTCGCGGATGCGCGGCGGCGAGCGCCATCTAGAAGGCGTTGCAAGGAACCGAGCGGTGTGCGCAGCTCCTACCAAGACAGACCTCAAACAGCAGCTGGAAAATGGGTTTGTGTATGAGTTACCGCGTAACAGAAATGTTTTCTCGGATAGTGAAATTACGACCCGACGCTATCATGTCCGTAGGTTGTGTGCAAGTCGTACTTCACGAATTTTCTGACGCATTTTTACCTCGAGAAATCGAATTAGTTCAGTAACGCCTACGCGCCACGCTGAAGGCCTGCGTGGATCTCCCTGCGCGGTTCGGGATGATTTTTCTCATACGGCCATCGCCGACACCGACGCCGGCTTTTCTGCGACACGGGGTCCTTAGCGCTGCCGCGTTAATACACAACTTACATTTATTCACGCATTAGAAGGCTTACGTGCCTAACTTATTAGCGCGATAGCGTTAAGGAGCTCGTGTCGCAGAAACGCCGGTATCGTCGGCGTCGGTGGCGTTGGCCGTGAGCGAAAAATGGCAAAAGGCAGTTCATAAATAAAAACAGCTTGCAAGGTGGGCTGGGTGGGAATCGAACCAGGGTCTCCGGAGTGTGAGACGGAGACGCTACCACTCAGCCATGAGTTCGATGGTTCAAACGGGACAAAAGCGATTCTAGTGAATGCGGTGTTTTTTACAGCTAGCGGGGGTCTTACGGTCTAATATTGCAATAGGGTTCACTCCCAATTGGCAGTGGGCCTGTTTGTTTTGCAGAAGGTGCTTTGGTACTAGGGTACAGTAATGGCACCCCTACTGATTGCGCCCTCGACTGCCCTGCGCCGTCAGAGTCCGCCGCACTCGTATACATAGTTGAGGAACCTACGCTTGCCTCAACCTAAGTTCGGTAACATTAAAGGAAGGCTCGTTGGAGGAACGGAGGCGGGGAGGGGGGTGCTATGTTCTCTTTATTTTGGGGGGGGGCGTCGTTTGCAGGCCTCATATGGTTGTTGCCAAAGATCACTGTCCTCCGTTCTGATTCTTTTCGCTTTTGCTTCTCTCGCTTTACCTCTAGTAATTATAGCCGTACTTCCTTGACGCTATTGTCATTTCGTTCTGACGCAGTTGAAGCACCGTACAACGCTAGACAGAAGCCTCGAACCCTGCATCGAAGGCCATCTCAGCATCATGAATTCCGGCCGGTATGCCGCCTTAGTTGTGGCGGCGGCGCAGACTTTGAGGCCGGACCAGACCGAGGGGGACTACTACAAGTGTGGCGATGCCGTGGCCTCTCTTCAGATGACCTTGCAGAAGGTAGGATGTGATATGACTTGGGGTGGAGCGCTATTGGTATTCTTATTTGGTTGTCATTTCCTTATGATATGGTTTGACCGTGTTTGCACTGATGACAGTGTAAATTAATAATCTAATTTAGCACGATATTTCCCGTCGTTGTCTCTTTAAGTGCGAAGCTTTGCTGATCCGCTTTTGCCCTGTCCACACAGATGGACCAAGCGCCAGTCAGTGACCTGTATCGTAGTAACACGGACGTGAAGATGACGATTGAAGACATGCAACGAATACTCTCTGGCGTAAGAAATAGTATAAAGTTCTCGACTGAAACGCTGAACTTCTTCTGTGATGAATTCTGTTGTCTGTCCCTGTCTTTTTTTTTTATTTCGCGCAGTTTCCTGTGCTGAAGATCCTGAACCGCCAATTCCGCCTGTGGAACACCAGCTTTAACGAGACTGACTACCTTGTGTTAGATAGAGTGGATTACTTCAATAGGACACTGCGCCTCTTAATGGACCAGGACCCGTAAGTAGCACTCGTCAGTAATGTGCAAAGGGGAGCCTGCGCTGTTTATGCAACGTTAAAGGAATGGCAATGCCGAATTCTCATGTGATAATTTTCCTATGCGTGATACACGTTATGTACGGTACCCTATTAATGGCCGGAATGGGCACGGTGTGTCCCCAGCAGAGTTTTGGAGCGGCAACTCCGGAATTGGAACGATTCGGGAATTATTCCACGTTTTCCTATTCAGGAGTAGAATGGGAACCCGAGATTCCAGAATGGAGCTGGAACAGAATGTGCAGATAGACCTGAAGTACTACATGTTTATCTTAAGCGAGACTACAAAACCGTTGTAATTGTTATTTATAACAAACTAGATTTCGCCAATTTATTACATTCCTCAAGTTTTATTCAATGTCGGCTGTTTCACTAGGTGCTATACAACTCGGAATTCTACACATTCTATGGTTCTGAAAATCGGGAAACATTTCTGCCCTACATGGTTGAAGTGCCTTCAAACACGGCAACGTTTAGTCGTTAAGAGGAAGCTTTAGCTCGGGTGCTCATATCTAAATGCATCTAAACTGAGAATTAGCTTTTCTCGGTAACCACTGCACCAAATATGACGAGGTTTGTTGCATTTAAATGAAAAATGTGATAAGTAGTGACCGTTGCTCTGGAATTCTTTTATTTAGGTCATCAATTTTTTATTAAAAATTGGCAAAAATGAGACATTTTCAGAAAACGAAACTATCAAGTTTACAATTCTCTAACTCCGCAAGGAAAAATGATATCACAATTCTAAGAATTGCATCTGATGGTATATATAAAGCGGACAAAATTGATTTGTTAAACATGAATCTAAAAAAATTCAGTAATATGGAAATACAGATTTTGCAGAACCTTTATACACAACGTAACAAATTCACATAAGATATAAATTGACATATCGAATTTGACTGCTTTGAAGGGTCCAATGGATGCCCTTTACAGAGCCACGATATCTGTTCTTCATGCAGAGCTATTATTCTATAAACATCGTGCGTCTACTCTTTTTCGAACTTGCGGATTCTTTAATATTCTTTTTAAAACATCCAGGCCCTATATCGAAATTGGGCTTCCAACAGTCACTATAATTTAGCTTTCTCTCTCAAATGCAATAAATTTCATTAGAAGCTGCCCAGGGGTTATCTCACAAAAGCGTTTCTGCGTTTTACGCGTATTTGAATAGGCCGCGTCGCAGTTGGGCGCGAGCTAAAGCTTCCTCTCAAGAATTATTTTGTAGGGCGAGGGCATGCCTCACGACACAATTACGGAGGCCAAGAACGACTTCGCAAACAGTTGCACCCTGCACGAGTCCATGGCGGTTTCAAATGTGCGCCATGTCTTTTTTGCACACTGTCGAGTGCCCAGAATAGATAACAGGCGCTCGAAGAGATGTGCCGATAAAAGAGACTGCTCCCGTTGATATCCTACTAAAGGGGAAACAAAAGATTACCTTCCAAAACGTGTCATTGCATTTCGCTTCTATGTGGGTCATCAAAGTGACAGAATAATCTGCCTGAATGCCACGTTGCTTTACATGAACATATATATATATATATATATATATATATATATATATATATATATATATATATATATATATATATATATATATATATATATATATATATATATATATATATATATATATATATATATGTATATATATATATATATCGGTAGAATTTACGCAACCGTGCACGATAGCCACTGAGCAACCGAGGCGGGTTATATTATTTAGGAGGCAAGCATTGCTTGTATCGCTGTGCGTGATGCGGTCGTGAACTGCCTAACATGTGTGCAGCTAAAGTTATACTAAATATAGAGGTCACGAACCAGCAGCTGCTGTTGTCTAGTATTTGCAAATTCTGCGTACTCTCCTATTTAAGATTATCATTTTCGGGTGGGGAAAAAAACCAAGCTTACTTCCGAATTGAGAAAAACTCGTCTAAAGCAAACTTCGCTTATGAAAGCCCAAATCATTAAAATTTTTGTTTTCATTGTGATTTTGAAGTAGCCTAGAGAGTGCCTGAGCCTTCGGCCTTTCTCTTCACTTATTTTTATTCCTAAGGACTAGCGAATGGATTGAGAAGATGGCGCCAAATGGCTGGCTGTCACCACAAACTCACATGTCATGGAGATATTCTGATCGCAAAGACCGAATATACTTGCAAACACGTCATAATTATATTAGTGACTTCTAACCCACGAAGCTAAGATATTTTTGTTGATGCTATTTGATGACCAAGACCAACAAAAGTTTCAGGTAGAACAAAAACACTTCATGGAAATGTCTATAGCTTGTAAACTGTTCATGAAAGTAAAATACTAATATAACATACGTGTTCGCGAATAGAGTTCTTAAAGTATGAGTGATGTATACAATAGACCAGGCATGTGCTTCCCCATGAGTATGCATGGGCGCTATCGTCCCAGTGCTCGTGCAATACTTCGTTCAAGTGCTTCTGCTAAAACTCACCACACAAAGGCACATAAATTTTATCGGAAACTAAAGCTGAGACAAGTTTTTTTTAAGCAGTGGATATATTAGAGAAGTTGCAGGCAAAACGCGACGCCGAGTTAACAGGCCACAAGGCGTACCGGTACGTTTCTATGCGGAAAATGATCACTTCACATTATTCGTAACATTGTCAGTACTTCAAAAATAGCTTTGAGTTACTAGGCACGCAAGCGCGTGTAGTAAGCAACATAAAGGAATCGTTTCATTTACTGGAATTGGAGGAATGGAATGGACAAGCTCATCTACTCCACAAGTTGGAATGACCCAACGTTCACCATTTCTAGGAGTTGAAAAGGTGTGTAATTACGGGGAATCTCCACTCTCCTGAAGGGAATGGGAATGGTATAGTGGACCCCACTCCGCAAATTTGCTCCCCCATTATAATTTAATACTACAGGATTTTCGTCACACAGTTTGAAATTTCAAGACATTCTGTCAACATGGGCGGACAATCTTTGAGTGACGTAGGTCAGGTGTGCCTGACGTCACGGAATTCACGTGAACCAATAAAACTCACACTTGCGTCTCCCGTCCGTGTTTCGTCAAACACACGTGCAGCCGTTGTGAAAATGCGTCGCCGTCAGCCTCTTTAGCATCACGCAATTTTGTTCTCAGGAATGCCATTTTCGTGATGGCTATCGCGAAGAGTCCAAAGAATGGAGCCACGTGTCATTTCTTGACTTGAAAATTGAAATTAATCACCTTTTAGCAGTATGCTGTCAGTAGTACTTCCTGAAAGCATTCCTCATAAGCATGCAAAGCTCATGCTGTAGTCAATTTAGCCTAGAAAATTGGTGTCTGCACTCCTTTCGGTAGCTTTGAACAGTTCTTCATGTATAAAATGCTTTCTTTGATAAGATGCTTAATTATATATGCCTAATTAATTTGCAGTTATACCAGGGTGTGTCTGGAATCGTTTGGGGGTCTGAAGAGCATTACCGAATGGACTACTTGAGAAGTTTCATTCGTGTGCTACATGCATTGTAGGGTTTTAGTGCGTAAGCATTCTTCGGCGAGTACCCCAGCCCCATCACGCGAAAACTGTAAGGCCTTCTATTTGCACAAAAATGCGTAATTTGAATGTTAAGGTATTAACTCGTTATAATAATGTAAATGTAGATGATATAGATGATGTAGGTAGCTTTATAAGCGATAAGGAACAATTTCAACCCAAAAAATAAACATTGATAGAATACCCATAGAAATGCATTGAGCTCCATAGATAATGCATGGGGAAGCTTACAGTAGGGGTGGCCCAACTGAAATTTGGGGGATGGCTCAACTTAAAATTTTGAGTTGGGCCAACTCAAATGTGGGGATGGGCCAACTTAAAATTTAGGGGTGTGCCAACTTGAAATTTGGGAGGGTGCAAGTTGAATTTGAGAGTGGGCCAACTTAAATTTGTGGATGGGCCAACATAAATTTGGGGATGGGTCAAGTTGAAATCTGGGGGTGAGCTAACTAAAATTTAGAGGTGGGCCAAATTGAAATGTGGGGCAGGCCAACTCAACAACTCCAGTGGAGTTCCCGCATTTTCTTAACGCAGGTGCACACCGGGTTATTCCTCCTTGTCTGTTTCTCATCCTTTATCTTCATCCTTCATTTTCCACAGACTAAGTGTGTTTGTTCGTGGCGTGTGTGTGGGCGTAACTAGTGGGGAAATATGTAGTTGTAATTTCTCAACGGTGTATCCGTTTAGAGCCAGCTCTAATTTAGCCTGCCTTTCCCATTTGTGGGCATTTGTTAAGCGACCATATTAAGTGCACCAACATGTTTGTGTAAGGCGAGCCACTGCGTGTTTGTGTACACGAGTGTCTGTGGAGCAACAGCGACAAATGGGCGAGAGCACATGCACGTGCGTGCACGTGGAAGAAAGAGAGAAAGAATGCAATGAAAGGCAGGGATGTTAACCGGAGGTAGTTCCGGTTGGCTACCCCACACAGGGGAGAGGGGAGTAAAGAATATGCATGCGTCTGCGACCTAGTGGGTGGAGCATCGGACTTTGGTTCTGAGAAAGCCCTGCAGCTCGTTCCCACCATCGCACACGTACTTTCATTTCGTTGAAGAGGCTCGAAACGAGGCGAGACGGGAACCTAGCTACCGCATTCCGTTTAGTATGAGACGAACGACGCCTAGCGTTTCAACATCCCCCAGACCTGAGAGAACCGTTGACAGACACCGTTCATGCCTCAGCGGCATCCAGCCTGCGACGTCAGTGAGTGTGCGTTTCGACATGGACGCATGGCGGGACGAAATTAAACGGTTCACTTGCTCTATTGCCTTCTTTGGCCAAACAGACTCCACGAAGACTCTTTGTTTACCTCTGTTCGGAAATGAGACTATATTCGATACTCGACTTGATACTTAGAGGTCATTTTTTAGAATGTTCACATTAAACCCATTTCATATCCCAATAATCCATTGTTGAAAGTAACGCTCCCGCGTTCCTCTTCGTCTGTCCATCTAGTCTAAAGTTTCTGTGCTAAGCTGTAGAAAAGATGTGGTACAAACAAAGCCGGAAGTCAGCCTTGGCAAGGTTCACATTTGAATTGCTTGTACATTTCCCTATTCGAACACTCCTTAATTAGAAGGCAAACGCGGCTGGCTGATATTCTATATTGCTGACGTTAAGACAAAGATGTGGAGCTTAGCAGGTTAATCACTAACATCGGTTAATCAGGCACTCGAGTAAACAGTACGCTGTGCCAAGGGAATGAAAGTGTGGTCGTTTGCGGCAGATGATTACGTTGTGTGCCGAAATTAGGACAACTACAGGTACAGAATGTATACGTCTCCTGATGCAAGACAACGGTTTCGTTAGCTCGCTGAGGAAAGTCATTTGTGCTGCGGCGCACATAAAGATGGCGACGAAGCATTGATCGATTTGCTGTAGGTTTTATCTATCTAAGCAACAAACCGAAACAATATTAAGGAATATCTGTTCATTAGGACAAAACGACACTCCGTGAGGGATATTTTCTGCTGTAATCTGTAGTAAGCGATCAAAAGTAATGACCTAGAGTCTCTAGGAGAGTTCAATGTCCCAAAGGAAGACCCCTGGTTGCACGTGAATCATTATAGTAGCGATGATCCAAGGTCCGCGTACATGGTGCTGCTGAAAGGAGCGGCAAAGTGAACTTAAAGGCGATATCTTTTTTAAGTCTGAATGGCCGGACAAAATCAACGAAACATGATTCGATTCGTCGCATCCATTTCACACATTGCGAATCGGCAAGCGCGTCGGTTGCAGTTTGAGCAAGTCTATAATTCGCGTTTGGCCTACGTTCACTGCTGTGGGAAGCCAGCGTGGCCAGTACGCACTACGGCAGTGTGAGTGTGCAACTAAAATATGCTGACACCATCCGGCAAGGAGGCCCTCAAATTGGCACAATGTTTCGAACAATAACGGACGCGCGCTTATTTGCATTAGTCCATGGTCCCGGCAGGCCCTGTCCATGGCCAATCGCGTTACGAGGATCTCGTAAGTTGTCAAGTTCTCGCACGCGCCGCTACCCAATCAGGTCAGGAGCTGTGCTACATGCGGCGGCTCGAAGATGAGTGGCGAATCGGCGAACCGAAAACTGCTCCCTTCGCTCGCTAGGCTGTGCGTTACGGCGCTGCGGTCGGCACGCGAGACTTTCGGCGCTGATTGCCTGTATAGCGCTGTAAATTGAACCCTGACGTATGAAACAAAAAGCTCTTCTTCAGTGCCTTCTGCACAGATATTCAGCACTATTTGCGCACAATGGCGTCGAGTACAGATTTCCTCGCTTCAATTTCAGCGATGTCGTCTTCAACATGATTGGAGCTCGACAAGCCCTTCGGTTCCTGCAGTACTCGTCGAAGGACTACCAGATAGCTCACGCAGCGGTGTGCGGGTCGGTCTATTGGACTCGCCGGAAGATTTGCACCAACGTGTTGCGCCGGATCGCCCCCCACATCGTGAGCCGGTGGTACGGCAATACGTCGCTCGGCGACAGTGCGAGGGCAAAAGTGAGTCCGCGCTCGTTTGTGTGTACGTGCGTTGCGCATATTCGAAACTTTCGAACGATGAATCGAATAGCACCCTGTTCGTTTCGGTCTTTGGGTCGGATGGTCACTATTGGTAAATACGAATATCTTTCGAATACTTTTTTTTCGAATATTTCAAAACATCAACTGCGCGCCCAAGTAAACATAATATTAGAGCAAGATTACGGTAATATAGTGAACCCAGCGGGCATAGTATAGATATAAAACATGAGAACTTGCGTTGTAGAGCAGGCTGCGTCGCTTAGGTATACCCACACTGTGCGGGCTATACCGCGATCATTCGAAGTCTCTGAAGAGTGATGTGCATGCGAAGAAACAGCCTGTTTGCTCCCAGTGCTCCATTTGTGCTTTTAATAAGCGATGCTTCATACGTGCTATGTAATCAAAGAAACTCGCTAGCTTGAAGAGTACTAGGATGAGAACATCGTCTTATGGTGCGATAACTGGTTTTCGTGATTCGAAAGCTCTTCGAAAACTATTCGCTTCTGGCACCATTAGATTCGTCTTCGACACGGTATCAGAAATCACCATTCGCAAGACCCTACTCATTTGTTACTCACGATATGCTTTCGTGCCAATAACGATTTAAAATGACCATTCTTTGTTTTGTTTTTTTGGCCGTGGTGGCATCAAACGTGCCGGGCGAGAGTCCTGACTCGGGTTCGTTTGATGCCTACGGCTTGCATGCGAGAGTTTATTGGTCGGCTGCCTCCTCCTAAGCGTTCGTGTAATGCGTGACGTCATCGGTCAAGTGAGGATGGTCCGTGTTCATTGCCATGGCCCCGAGTGGCACTGGCTAACGCTCCTTGTACACGTAAACACCCGAGGAACACCCGAGAATGTGGATGTGGGACCAGCCGGGCCTCCGCAGCACGATTGGCAGCGGAACGCAGGCGCGATGCGCGCGTTGTGGATTCCACTCCCACCGGCGACAAGTTGTTTTTTTTTCGTCCACTTTAATTTCCCTTTAGCTTGTCATTTTTACATGTCAACGTGTCAGGTGAAAACTACAAATATTTCTTCCACGCTTTCCTTACCCTCGTTATCTGTTGGCTTCATACGGCTGTGGCTAAAAAAACACGGGCCCCTCAGTTCCATTTCGTCTCGTTCATATATATATATATATATAAACACAACTGTTGGGCAAATAAACGAATATAACCCCTAAGTAGGGCTTCTGATCGTTCTAAATACGCTTGGGCCATTAAAAAATCCATTCCCTATACATATATATATATTTATTTCACTTATTGTCAACCCTGCATGGTGCAAAAAATGTACTCATTTCAGATCACGCAACATTGAGTTTAAGGTGAGCCACTCGATTCCTTTTTTTTTCTTCCTCGTATACACTCAGGCAAGGCGCCTCCTTAACTACATCGGAGAGACATATTATGAACGACTGAAATTTACGCCCTGGATGGACAGCGTGACCAAGAAGAGAGCCTTGGACAAGGTGAGTGTATACTCAAAGCTAGTTTCTTCACCTTTGTGACTTACATTTTCTTGCTTCGTTCTCGCAATGGTCATATTACTCCAATTTAAACTACTACTTGTATGTTTTCCTTTACTGCCCCAGCACTTAATACGAGTTTCGCATAATTATATCCGGCGAATCCACCTGCGCCGCGTGTCACACAGCCTCCACTGTTTGTTCAAAGATATCAAATTATTGGTTCAGGCAGCTAGATTAATGGAGATCGGGAGCCGAAGCTTTGCAGTGTTCAGAAAAGACTGAAGGTGCGTGTTTAAATGTGTGCCGCGCTTATTACTATAAGCACGAGTAATTGTTAAGTGTGGTGGAATTTTTAAGTCTGGCCTATCCAACAGTGCCCGCATTGAAGTGCGTGTGCTATTTCTGAGCGATCGCTGAAAGAAAAATGAGTATGCTCATCGAGCTGAAATTTCGCCAACAACGAGCTTACTTACTCAGTTCGTTAGTTGTGCATTTTGTTTCTACAATTCTCTTTATTGATTAATCGAGATATGAAGAGTACCGCAAACTGTGGGCAACAAATATCATGACGCGTCCTTTTCCCCACGCTGAATTGTTGTTCAAATGAAAGGATGGCGTAAGGGGAAGTGGATCCTTACACCTTCGAATTATTTCGTGGCCACACGTGCAGCTTGCATTTGCATACATGCATTAAAAAGACGCCACAAAAGAAGAGAGAGAGAAATATAGTTCAACGTGTTCAGTATGTGCGTTCTGTGCCATGAAAAGCGCAAGCTCAGTTAAGCACGGTCATTGAAGTCAGGTTCCCAGCAGCGGGCGGGGGCAGGATATGTGACGTCATCGGCTAGGGATAGAACGTAGCGCTGATCGATTTCGCGTAGCAGTGATGGCGTGATGTGCGACGCCATCGGCAGTGAAATTAGTTACATCTCATTAGACGCGGAGTGCTGCTCCTGGAGTGTTGCACGTCGTCAGAGACTATTTCCGCTGACGCCGAATGGAAGCGGGTGACCGTTGGGTTGCAAATGCGAAAGCCGGAAGGACTGATATAGAGAATGTTTGCTCGCGATAAGTAAACAATACGCTCTTTAAAAAAATGCCACAATGAGCAGTAATTCGTCATCAGTGTGTCTTTGTGGTGCGAACTACAAGCACCGGGTAATTACTTCAGCAATGTCCTCTCCATTTCCTCGGTAAGAATAAATACATATTTATCATCATAATTAAATGCGCTAGATGATAAAGTTTAATTTAATATCCTGGGAGATAATTTGCTAAAAATTTACCAGGAGCAAGTGTGGCTGTGTGGCTTCTCAGTTAAGCACTTCAGGGGACCAGGGATTAAAATTCTTTAGGCTTGGCAGGCTTCAGCTCAGAAGGTGGAGATTTTTTTTCCGACTGCCTTAATACTGGCTATTGACATAGCCTAGATCATTTGCATTGCATAATTACTTTCAATTTGCCACCAACGTGCAGAAGGGCCCATCAGCTATTACGTCAAAGCTAAATTCAATGTTCCTTTCTGAGAAACCCGCATTTGGTTTTCTTTCGCGCTACGCTTACGAGGATAATAATATTTTTTTTTCGTGAAAGCTTATATCCTGCTTGCGGATTTTCGCCAGACTGATTTCCGAATATGTACGGATATATTCGAGCGCGACATTGTGCCGCGAAACACAGGCAAGTGCTGAAAGCATTACGGGCTTGTCGAATATTACTTCACAATGCAATGGCATGTCTCTATTTTTTTTTCTTTAATTCCTCACTATACCACCTGGAGAAGTATGCCAAGCCTATCGCTAGGCCTAACCTCTCCAGGCACCACTCTGCCTTCTCTTTCTGTTTTTCCTGCGCATGTCTTGTTCTTGATATATGGCGGTGCTGCTGCTTTTTCTTGCAGCTGCGGAAAATGGTCCCTCTTGTTGGCTACCCGGATGAGTTTATGAACGACACCTTCCTTGACTCAATATATGACAGCGTGAGTGTAGATCAACAGCAGCTGTACTTTCTTGCTATCGTCTTTTAATGCCTGCAGAAGTAATGCGAGAGAATATATATATATATATATATATATATATATATATATATATATATATATATATATATATATGGCAAAGTGCGAAAAGGCTCGTGTACTTATAGGTGCAAACCAGAGATACGGCGGCGGTCAAAATTAATCCCCAGCCCACCACCTCACAATCAGATCGTGGTTTCGGCGCGTGAAACGCCAGAACGTTTTTTATTGCTACAGCAATTATGTGGACACTCCGAGCGCATTTCCGCCATAGTTGTCGCCGTCGTTGTGGCGTTCCCTATAAATACAAGGGGGGTGGCGCTGTCGCCTCGCGCCGTATGCTGTATGTGCGAATGAAAGCGTGCGAGGGGAGCCGACGAGTGGGGGTGGCTCAGCGCGGAAGGGAGGAAAGCGGGAAGAAAGCGCGCCGTCTTCTGTCGCGCGCGAGGCACCGGAGGCAGGGGAGGAAGGGGTGGCGTTACACTCTGGCAGTAACTGCGTATGTGCGGCCGGGCCATAACTTGAAAGCGATTTGCGTTGGGGGCAGGGTCCCGGTGCGCCGACGGTTCATACCTTTGTGCGTGCTGTGTTCTTGCCACTCAGTTTGCGTTGAAGCGATAGAGAGCCCGAAGGTGACTTCGCTCGCTACTGCTGCCGCGCTTCCTCGCCCCAGCGTTTTGACAGCGAGCGTCCGCGGTCATCGAGTGGGATGTGTTCATGTTGGCCAGTGCGCGCTGGCACCATGCTTGTTAATTCAGGTAATAAGCGAATCTTTACAAGCTTATACGGACGATAGAACTATTATTCCTACTTTGTATAGTTGTCTAATAATTTGCTATCGCAATCGAAGCTTCGCCCTTCGGGCGAAACTGCGACTTTTCTTTAGCTTATGCACATTTTTATTCACAAGATCTTGCTCGGTGTCTAAATGAAGTAGCCTTCCACGGGTCTTAGTTCACGCTACTTCAGTTTTCTTCGTGTTATCCGAGTACTTACTGTTCAAGCGAGGCAAAAAATGTAAAGCTCCCTCTTTCTTTTTCGCGGTATATAGTCTATCATTAAAATTGCGGTGCTCTGTTCTTTAAGTTGATCATGCGAACGTACGTGGACACAATGAGTCCTTCGACGCTACAAAATCCTCATCCTTCCCAAGTTGAATGCTTCCGCGCATTAAAGATCTTGGAAGCACCGGCACCCTAAAAATCAATATGGCTGCCGAATACGATAGTGGTTGGCGGACGCAACAAGTCTGAGTGTGCCTAGCACCTGCCCGACAACTTTGCTGCTTTTGACGAGCCTGGCCTGTCGCGAAACAAAACAAAAAGTCTAAATGTACTCCGCACGTAGTATTCAAGTTCTCTGTGTTGATCATCCGTCGGATCTTGTCGATGAATAGGTAGTTTTCGAAAACCGTGCCTTCAAGCAGCGCGTAGCGTTCCCCCCAAAAATGGCGTCGCCGGCAATGCACTTTGTTTCCCGTTAACAGGTGGGCGAAGTAAGACGAAACGAATCTTTGTCGACTATCGTTCAGCGGTTCGAAGATAACGCCATGCGTTTAGCGCTCTCTCGCCTCGGGCCCAGTAAGAAACTACCCAGGTAAGTCAGTTATGTGCGTAATAGCTTGACGAGGAAAGCTGAAGGCGACGAAGGGACTACTTCGGTTTTTGAAAGAGACGGGATTGGACAAGCGGGTGTGAAAGTGATGTCGCGTACCACGCAAGAGTGATGGACTCTAACTGACGATGTGTGTGCTGTGTTATGTGCTCTCACTCTCTCCCTTCCCCATCTTTCATCTCCCCCTCCCCCTCCCATGTGTAGGGTAGCAAACCGGTAGAGCTAAACTGTTTAACCTCCCTGCCTTTCCTACTCCACTTTTTCCTTCCTTCCTTCCTTCCTTCCTTCCTTCACGTCGTCTAGAATAACGTTGCTTTCGCTTGCTCGTAAATGACTGAACGAGTCGCTCCAGAAGGAAGTCAGCCATCCGCGAAAAATTAATCGCTGGCACTCGCGAAGATGCCGGTCATGTGACACAAAATCTTACCCGAGCGAGCCAGCTAATTGCAACGCAATTCTTCAAAGCAATTTCTATAGTTTGAATCCTAAGCACAAAAGTCCATCACGCAGATTTATTTATTTTTTAAGAAGACAAAGCGAGTACGCGTTTCTGGTGTTTGTTTCTGTAAATTTCACGGGTGCTTCTTCTTACAGACAATATCAGTTGGATTTTACACTACCGAATGGATTGTATCTTAGCCATTACAACACCTTTGGTAAGTGGCAGTGAGACGTTGCATTTTCATTTTCAACTCCGAGTGTTACTCGACGAGAAGAAACGTAACGAATAGGCGTTGCTTTTGAATGCCTATTCATAACTAATTAGAATGGTGGGCAGTGTCATTTGCAGAACATGTGCATTAGGGGTAGTAGTAGTAGTAGCAGTAGTAGCAGCAGTAGCAGCAGCAGTAGTAGTAGTAGTAGTAGTAGTAGTAGTAGTAGTAGTAGTAGTAGTAGTAGTAGTAGTAGTAGTTGCAGTAGTCGTTGTAGTAGTGGTGGTAGTAGTGGTGGTATTAGCAGCAGTAAACAAGTAGTAGTCGTAGTAGTAGTAGTAAAGTCATGCTTATTTTCCTTCATCGAAAGGAAGGAATAGCCGCATAAAAGCTGCTGCATATGCCACAGCTTCACGGCTGCTGTCCCCAAGGTTTCACAGCAGTGTATAGCAGTATAAACAGTGTCGGAGCACACGACCAAGCGTATCGAGCTGCCTCCTCGTCGCGTCGCATGCAGCCGTAGTTCGCATGTAATTTCACCAACAAGCAGCAGTGATCGCAGACGCTCCGCATGTTTTTTTTTGTTTTTTTCTCGGATAGGTTTTATACTTCAAGGTGGACCGTACTGTATAATCTACTTCCTTGTAACACTTCCGGTTGGGTACGTGTGCGCGTAGTTATTTGTGAAAAAAAGCAAGTTCCCCCATAAAAAACTGCAGCTGTCTCCACAGCTGTCGACTGCTGTAGCATACCGGCCCTGGCTGTTTATAAATTCCCGAACCTTCCGTGGTACGCTGTGCTCTCATGAAAAAAAGAAAGAAACATTGGAGCAACTGTCCTTAGACATTACTCACAACTCCGAATTGCTGGGGCAAACATATTCTTTTATTTCTAACACGGGAGGTATACATTCACACGAACACATCACAAGGAAGAAACAGAGCAAGCAATAAAATATACATATAATTAAATATCGAAAAATTGGTTGCCTCCATTGATGTGAAGGGGTCTCGAGCGGACGTATTGGTGCAAAAATTGCCCAACTGTACCTGTCTTTATTATAGTCTTCTCGGCACTAACAGTGAAAAGCGATACCCTATATAATGATAAATTTTAAATTAAGTTTGAAGAGTCAAGTTTCTAATCTTCGATTATGCAGTAATCTTGGCTGGGATGCTCCAAGGTAATTTCTTCCAGGAGGATCTGCCCTGGTAAGTGTTATTCGCCTTCTAATTATGTTGCACGCTTATTGTACTGTGCAAAGTCAGTACGACATTTGTGCAGGTAACATTATGCCTCTGAGAGTACTGTTTCTTTTTTTCTCTCGCGAGACGCCCTAAAGAGTAGAGACAGAGAGAGAGAAGGTAGGAAGGAAAGGCAGGGAGAGGTTCTTACTGAAAGAATTGCCGAATGCCTCTAGTGATTATAGTGAACACCTTCCCGTAGTTTACAGCACGTGACTTTTATTCTCCCATTCCACGTTACTGAATGCAAGAGCATCAAGTAGGGTCATTTCATTAGGCATGTGTTGACAATTAAACAAGAGCAACCACGTGTAGAGCATGCATATAAATATTTCACAAGAGTTCGGCAAACGAAGTCTCAACAATATAACGCTACTTCCAAATACGGAAAGCGTGATTGCAATCAGTCTGGATTTGAGGACGGTTACGTAGATGGCAGTGCTTGCGACGAAAGCAGTCGGGACCAACTGCCACTGATCTACGTCAAACAGGGCAATGTGAACCGGGTCCATCAGGGCTACAAGCGGGACGCTTAATTACCATCAAGAATTACCGCAAGTAATTTATTAAGTTACCTGCATCTTAAGATACAACCAGCACCTGTGTGAATATTACTAGCCTACAAAGCGCTATGCACAGTCACTATGCACAGCCGCATAGAAAATCCTTTAAGTGTGTGCTCAAGACTATATGTATAGTATATTAGTGGCTTGTAAAAAGAGACGCCTAGATTGTAGTTATCAGTGAAAAGATTTTTGCACCTGTGGAAGTAAAGCACTGTGCACCTTGATACAATGCTTGCTGCACAAGTGCTCGGCATTTAAAAGGTCCTTCTTTAAAGCACCATTTTAATCCCAGGTATGAGATTTCTTGTAATTAGTGACGCAGTCGCCTGTACCGGTGAATCTTACTTGTAACGTGACCCAGCAAAAGGGAAGCAAGCCACGTAGCAAACCTCCAGTTTGAGGTGGGTACGCAGCGCATTTGATATATATGTGTGTCAGTTATAGTGTACTTATAAGCGTGTGCATTAACCTTCTGTTTCAAACATGTTGTCAAGTTGAAGTGTGCTGTTTCGAGTAACAGATCGCCTTTATGTATTGGATTGGGTATGCGTAGTTGTCTGAATAAAGCATTAGTGAGTGTTCACGTTATCCTTTTGCCTCAAGTGCATTGTTTTAAGTTGTCCGTTCACAGCTGTAATTGAAAGCTGCATCGAAAACAAGCACTGCACTGCCGGTCGCAAAAGCTTTCGAAGCACGGAACATGAGCGACTACTTCATTTCTTCACCACGTTTTCACTGAGCAGTTAAAATAAGTTAGGAACGTTGTAGCTGCATGGGAAGTACTTACTGAACTTTTCGAATGGAGGATAGACGCATTAGCTTAGCTGCGTTCGGCAATGTTTTTGTTTTGGGTCAATTTATGTCTCCCGAAACCTTTTTTGCGGTTGGGCGCCCCTTGGGCACGCAGGTACTGTTAACAGCTGAAGGTTGAAGTGGTGCCATCCACTGTAACGTGTTGCTCTCAGTCAGAAAAAAAAGGAAACGGCTCATTTACGATAACTGGAAGAACCAAGATTTAGTTATGCTAGTTTGATCATAGGTTCAGATACCCCCTATCTGTGATTTTATCGAACGCACTCGCGAACTCAAAGAACATCACATCTGTCTGCATGTTGTCGTAGCTGTGAAATCTGCCAAGCTCTCTTGTGTACAGATTTCAAACTCAGCAAGCTACGTTTAAACTACCTAGATCTTCTTTTTTCGGAAGCCTTCGTGTGGAACATGAAAAAAAATCAATGTCTTCAATGTGGTAAATAATGTTTATTACATACTTGGTCATTTTGAAGACAAGGTCTTCTTTCGAGACTTCAGATCGATTTGGGTTTCATGGCATCTCGATATCTGGTCCCTTTCTTCTCGTCGAATTAAACAATTTGAGGCCTTCTAGGGCGCGTAAGACAGCGAAAAGGGCGACAGAATGAAGCTTGAAGCGAAAAAGACGCTTCAAGTTAGCGTTAAAGCGATGTACGGAGCAATAATAATGCGTTATTACCGAGGCCCAAATTAAATCCAGTTTCGATCGTTCAAACTGCGCATGCCTAAAACCGGAACCGGAAGTGTGGCTTTACGCGACGAAACATATGGACCGACCCAGAAATAGTGCTGTCTAAAAATGACGTCCGGTTCCCTAGAGCAACCTGAAAAACAAACCACATGGTACGCATTAATGCGCCCAAGAAGACCTTGTCTTTCTGCGATGTCAACCCCTGTAAACTCGACATTCTATTTAGGTTATGCTTGCAAGCAATATTAGCCGGCAATATTGAGCAGTGAACTTCCGCTGCTATTTTTTAGCTGGCTACAAGCGCTCGACTTTTCTTGAACGTTTCTGTAAGCGAAACAAATGTTTGTGTTTGGCTAATAGGTCAGTAAACCTAGGGGCTATCGGAATCATTATGGGCCACGAGATTACCCACGGATTCTACGATCAAGGTAATTTGTGTTTCCGAATTATCATGAAAAGGTTGAAATTATGAGAAATACCAGGCCTTCTTTTCTAGCTGCATCATATTAATGCGTTGGCATTAGTAGTATGAAAGTTGACGGAAATGTATGCGCATATATATACAGCCAAGTCAACTAGAGCCCACTCACGCTTTAGCGACTTCTCTCTTCTAATGTAAATGCTTGGCTAATTAGAAAATAAAAGCTCGATCTTTCAAGATAAAATAGCTTTCGCACAATCACCCATAAGATGTGCCCTAGACATGCAAGTCTTGTGTTGAATCTAGTGGCAGAAAGATGAATCTGTGAGAGGAAATAAAAGCTGTTTGAAGCACGCAATACCACCTGACGTCATGGAAATAACCGAACTTAATTGGTTGTGTATAATTTGTATAGAATTGCGAGTGGACCCGAGCTGGCTCGGCTCTCTTTCAGAGGAGACGTGCGGGTGCACTCCGTTTTTCTGTGTGGAGCTTTTTTTGTAATTGTTAGGTTGTCACGGACTAAGGTCGTTGTAACGAAGCGATAGCTACATTTTGCTGATGTGTGTATGTGTATAAACAGACAGACAAAGACAAGATAGATAGATAGATAGATAGATAGATAGATAGATAGATAGATAGATAGATAGATAGATAGATAGATAGATAGATAGATAGATAGATAGATAGATAGATAGATAGATAGATAGATAGATAGATAGATAGATAGATAGATAGATAGATAGATAGATAGATAGATAGATAGATAGATAGATAGATAGATAGATAGATAGATAGATTTTGTAGTAGTCGTTATGGTATCCACTCTTGACTGACCATCCGTAGACGAAGGGGAGGAGGATTTAGGCTTATAGGGCTGAGGGCTACGAATTTAGATGACGCCCTTAAGTCTTGCCTGGTCGATAAAGGCTAAGACGGTGTACCCGACAATGTCGGTTTCGTACGATGGTCACTTAGGGTGACGCCACTGGTCGAGAATATCAGGTAGAATTCGAAGAGGCAGGATCTCGATAATCATAAACCTTAGTTGAGCGGTGACCACCCGCTTTCAGCGATTTTTGCATGACATGTAGTATTGCGATGGTTGCGGGGTTTGTGTATCGCGTTTAACAGCCGAAAACAAAATACACTCGTCGTACATTTACGTTTTGCTTGACCATAGACGACGATGCAGGCTAGTGGACAGCAGTACCAGACAGTAGCAGCTATCATAACGGCATAACTCACGAATGACCATGAGGTAGAACAAGGAGTGCGGATCTCTAATGGATGTTCATCCAATGACAGGATCTCATAATTCTGTCGAATTATAGTCATTCGAAGGAAGCCTGTGCTTCTGTAGGTTTCCCTAGCTGTTAGATAGTTGGAAGAAGCTTTACACTTGCTCTTGATTTGACTGTTCATTTGTGGTATTCCCACGTTAGCTCCTCCTTTCTAATATCTCTCGCCCTGCCGGCCAGTTAGTTATTGGTCATATGTTTTGTTTCTTTCAGATTTATTTGCTGATTTATTGATTTCACTTCATATTTCCTATCCTGACTTTTTTACCACGCCTGCAGCTTCTCGTTCTTACTATATCTGCCGGTTTATTTGAATATACGCCAAACAATGTCTGTCCTGTCATTAGTGCTGTGTACATGACAATCTTTTGGGTGAACCAATAGGCCCAATTCCGTAGATTTATGCGTTTCGCATTATTATGACTCTGTAACAGGGTAGCTTTACGTGAATTTTTTTTCACAGGAAGCAAACTGGACGGGGAAGGAAATCGTGTCAACTGGTGGACAAACTACACCCGAAGCAAGTTTGACGAGAAAGCGAATTGCTTCGTGAAGCAGTACGGAAGTCTACTCGACCCTTCTACCAACACGTCGGTGCGACTTCCTGTCAGAGCTTGTGGTTGAGTCAACGCGGCTTTTCCATGCATAGAGTTAGTTTGTCACTGAACAGCCCCTTGGTTATTGTCTCGTCCTGCTGTATTTCTAAGGGGTGAGGTTGAGGGGAGGAGATTATAATTATTTTTTAGGTGTAAACACAAACTAAAGGTTTCATGACACCCCCGACAGCTATGTACATCCGGGAGGGCCACATGGCGTGCCTGTCTAAACGAAGAGGGAACAGAAAAAGCGCGGGCGTAAGAAGCGCAAGAGAAGACAGAGAAATAAGAAAGGAGAGGATTGGAAAGACACAAATGGGGTGGAATTGAGCTGCGCGGCATTTAACAGTGCAATACTCTTAAGCTCTTATGCAAATCGCACTTGGATGTGACATTATAGAGAGCCAATTTTCGTGAACCCTTCTTGTTTACTAATGACGTTGCGAATTTGTACCACGACTTTGCGGGTCAGAAAGAAACATTGCTGCACTGTTGGTGACTTGGTGGGAAAGTCGCTAAATTTATTTGGCTTTCAGTCACCTTGACGAAAGCTTTGCCTTCGGGAGTCATATAGACTTCTTCTAGTTACTTCTTTAGTGACGTAAATAGCCAGTGAATAGTCCTTGTAAAATTCCTCAAAGGACATTGGCTAAGTTTAATGCCTGGCCTTAACTTTATGCGAAGGACGCCTACTGCCAATAAGCTTTGTATCGGGAGCTTATTAGGGAGCATCTGGGAGCATGAAAACTGCTTTTCTAGGCAAAGCACGAACTTGAGATATGATATCACTTTTAAAAAATCGTGCGTTATATATTTCTTTTCGTTTATCCTTCTTGCCTTCCGGCCGTTGAGCCTCCACCATAGGAGGTAACTTAATGTTACACAGTTGAGGAGAAGGATAAGCGAGGCACTAGGAACAATTAAAACACAAAATATGCAGCAAATCCAACGTGCCCTGCTGGAATCTATATACAGCGAAGCTTACGAGACACTTCTCACGTGCACCTTCTCACCTCGCCCTGAACAATGAACGAGAAACTCTGCATTGCAATGCACCTTTGAAATGCAACCAGCGTTATAGGGGTTGAAAGAGGCAAGCTGGCTTTCTGCGCCATTAGTTTGGGGTACCCGAGCTCCCCTTGGAGGCTCAGATGCGACCGTCCACGCGGTTGCCAGGCGGCGCAACGCATGCTCAACCTGAGGCCATCTCCTCCGGTGCCCTCTCTCCCGTCTCATCGCTGCTCTCCGTGTCGCGGCCCCCTCGCCCTTTCCACCAGGGACCAGCAACTCGCAGGCTCAGGCCGCGGCTCAGGCCCCTCTAGCAGCCACTGCTGCGGGCGAGGTAGTGTGAGCCATCGCTCCTAGATGGCGCCGCCGTCCAGCAGCCGAGTGTAAGCTACTCGGCGAGACAGCAGCAGCAGACGGCAGCCAATGAGAGCAAGAGAGGCGGAGATGGCTTCGCGAGTGAAACTTCGCTTCAAAAGGCGCACTTCCGAGCAATTCATTATTACCTCTGTAACTTAACGACTTATTACTTAAAATGAGATGTCCTGGGTCGCGACCTGGTGAATCTTCCTTTTTTAATTTCCCAACACTGCAACGCTGTATTATATCGTTTCTATGCTCATTAAAGCAGGCCTGTTATTCGTGAGCAGTAATGAAAAAGAAAGGTTCGACAGAAAAACCTGTATGAATATGTGGCGGCCTCGCGGTCGCGCAGCAGCAGCCAGACACCCTTTCCCCTTTTTGACTCGATAGAATATTATCGCGGAGTGTGCGGGAAAGGGAAGTGGTGCGAGGGTGCGCGACCGAGCCGTAGAGGCTGGACGAAAACAAAAATAAAGTCAGTTATTGCTTGTTCTTTAGGGATGCATCACTCGCTTTTTTCTGCTGATTTTCAGCCGCGCTCGCGTTCCGCACTACAAATACAATATCTTTTGAAGTAGAACGTTCCGTGTCCAGCTCGTTGCAAGCCAGCTGGACAGTGTATCAACAGCATTTCCTCATCTTTGGAGTTATTCGACTATACATAAAACGAAGCATGCCTGGTGTGCATTCGTGTGCGCAGCTTGTACGCTTAACGCGCTGCCCTAGGAGCACCCAATGCGAATTTCAGCGCAGAGGCTGAATGAGGTGTATTGCACACAAGTAGTAGGCTTGCACTTCTGTCTCTATATTTGAAAAAAATTATCGCCATAATCAATAGCGAATAAAGAACTGCTGTCTGACATCCGGTATCATTGCCATAAATAACACGTTCAGCGCAATTATGGGTTCATGCCTTAAATGAATTAAGATAGCACTTACTAGATTACTCATGTCGTCACGCTAATCAAGGTATGGTGCGCTTGAAAGCGTAAATAGAGAAAAATAATAATATTCTGTGTACTTTTATTTCGCTTCCATAGCACCCTTACTGCCCTCACCCCGCGGAATCTTGCAAGGTCTCTTGGGCCCGAAGGGCATATGTTTAAGCTGTTTTGAAACGCAGTTTCTAAAAACTTCCTCCTCTGAGATACAAATCGAGAACTTCAGAACCCAGGCCACAATTGGTCATTTGCGCATATTTTCATTCTCTTTAAGACGCAGCCACTAACACTAGTATATTTATGACATGGTTCTGTACGTCGGTCGCAGGTCGACGGACAGCTTACCCTTGACGAGAATATCGCCGACAACGGCGGTGCCCGCGTAGCGTATCACGTGAGTATCGGGTATAACCCAATTCAATTCATTTTTGGCTACTGTAAAATTGTGTAGAACGCAGCTCTTAAGCGCCAGTCCCTGCGGTGAGCGTCGGCGTCCCTCGACGTAACCGAGGGAAAGAGCGCAGCGAAGGATGAAAGAGCGAGCGCGGAGCGCAGCGGGGGATGAAAGACGGCGATGGGGAAGAGAACGCGAGCATGAAAGCGGAGGAGGAGGGTACGGCTAAAGCGTGAGAAGCGTAGTGCCGCGCAAGACGGGCTCTGCGGCGACGGTGGCTACGAGATGGCGCCAGAGTAGCGCGCTTCGTCTGTTCACCGATGACGCCGCCGAAACCTATATGGAAACAAAGCGCTGCATGAGCGGAGGCCCGTCTGCGGCGGCTGCTCTGAATCGCACCCACGCGTCACCTACGCGCTGCCTCTCGCAATCTTCCGATTAGCGAGGCAGTCGCGCCACGCCTCGCTTCGTTTGCAACGTGCCGCACGAGACAGATTGTGCGAGCCAGCCAATATATCGCGAAATCAAAATACATACAGAGCTGCGCTCAAATTTCGCACTAGGTAGTACAGACGCTGTTGGTGAATTTTCTTTTTGCAAGATCTACCGAATTTCAACTATGACGAAGGAAGCGTTTATAATCTCATGGCATGTCCAGCGGGGTCCACTGCTAAAAGGAACACCCGAATTCAAGGTTGTCACTTTGCTGGCGTTCTATAGCTGCGACGGCAGAGCTAAAGTTGCTTCAATGGCCCGACACCCGTGGGCATAGAAGTGAGGCAACGCCAACAAAGTTAATTGTCTGCCGCAAAGAGATGCGACTGTGCCCTTGCCGGAGGGACAACTTCACGCACGCTCTGCATTCACGTGTTCCCTTTAACAGTGGACAGCACTGTACCTTTTCAATTGAAAGAAAGCCTTCTCAAATACAGTTTTCCCGAGTTCGTGAGTATTTTATGTTACTGCTAACGGACGTAGGAATCGAGAGAGCTGGGAGAGTGGCAAAGTTTGTGAAACGTCTCTATTGTGTTTAGGCAGTAGCTGTAACTTGACGACATTGAGAAACTTGAGAAGAAGCTAAGGATTGCAGAGTAAGTGATGCTGGCCAAATAAATATGCAGGTCCAACGCATATTTTGGAATCATATGAAGCAGAATTTTAGTGAATTGTTTAATTAAATGTTTTACAACAAACGGCAATTTTCTTCACTTTCAACCTGTGCAACGGAAGGTGTATGTTTCTTATCATAAATGTGTCTCTTGAAACTGTATGCACTCACAAATTGTGTATGTTTATCCACCATAAAGGTGGATAAACATACTTCATTGCCGTCCATTTTGTTTTAATGTTTATGCGATAATAAGCTATGTTGAAATGCAAACTCCAAATCATGCGGATGCACATGTGAGACGTATATCCAAGGACGAAGGCTATTCATGATGCCTGCAAAGGATATAATGGAGATTAGCGGTGTATGCACAAAACAGTGTGAGACGTATCAAGCAACATTCAAGGATTCCGTATTAATTTACACCACCTGGGTGATTTAACGTGAGCCCAATGCACAGCACACGGATATTTTTGCATTTCGCCCCTATCTAAATGGGGCCCCGCCGCTGCCTGGATTTGATCCCGCAACTTCGTGCTTAACAGCGTAACGCCAAAGCCACTAAGCAGCCACGACGGGGGCAGGCAAAGAAAGCTTCACTTTAATAGTAGCGGTAACGAACGTAAAGGCTGCATGAGAAACATACAAAGACCAGGTGAGGGTAGTTCACAGTCTAGTTAGACTTTCGTTCTTATTTTTGCAAATATTAAGAGAAAAAAAAACAGCGCAAGAAATAGACCCGCGCATGATCAGAAACTGATTTTTTTCGCTGTTTTTACAACACGCATTCATGCCAACTAAGATTTAACGCCTGCGACTTCTTTCTATCATGGCCAGAACTGTGGCGACATGAGATGCGGACCTCTCCCGGTGGGCGTCCGAGCGGTACTGCGTAACCGAATGGGAATTGCAGCTGAAAAAAAAAACTAATCTCTCCAGGAAATAAAAAATGCACAGTTACCTATAAGGATTCGATTGATATGTGAAAGAAATTAACCTCGGAACATCTTCTAAAAGATTGACCTTGATGGTAATAGGACCATAGGCTCTACAGAGCTTAAACTTTCTGCCGACGTTCCCAAATGGATCGTTTTCATCGGGGGCTGTTCGACGATAGTGAAACTTGAGAATCGAATCGCATGCGAAAATTTGAGAAAAACGACCTGCGAAATATTGAGTTGAATGTCGAATAATTTCTCCTTTCTGGACAAAGTGGTGACGAATAAAAAAGAATGCCGACCAAGAACTGAAAAACAACTTGCGAGAAAAAAAAATGCCTCAAATATGTTTTCAATCCCACACGGGAGCCTTCTTCACAATCTGTTGTGCAGGAGCCGAAACGTTCTTTTAACTTATTCGCTAAATGTCTTTTTTTTAATTCTTGGCCAGCGTTCTCTTTTATTCATTATGCCTCTTCCCCACCAAACGGGATTCCATCAAACCCTGGATATCATTTAAAGTGAATTATAAAGTTTGCATGGAATATGTATCTGGTAAAAAAAAGTAGGAGAGATATATATTTATTGACACATGCATGTAACGCCTTTCGCAACTGGATGCCAAGTCGAGATTTCTTTTTTCAGACACACTTAAAGCTCATGGAGGGCAGACCCCACGTCGTGTTGCCAGGCCTTGAGAACTTTACATCTGACCAGATTTTCTTCCTGTCGTACGCCGCTGTAAGTGCCTTGTGAAACTTAGTGTCTGTGGTTCACCAATCGTACTTAAATCAATCAATCAATCGGGAAATATGATTGATAAAAATGATATTTATTTTTTACCTGTATGTAAAGGAAATGTCCAACTTCAAGCGCATCGTATGCTTTTCTCCCAAATGTCTGCTCGGTGACGATCCATTCTTATCTTATAAGTTGTTCGCAGGCAACTATAGTATGCCTTACCAATAAATCATTTGCAATGCCGTCAGCATGACATTTTCGAAGGTGTATACCGACCTTTATATAGACATATTTAATAAAATTTATTAATACAATGTCCCTACTCGGCCCATGTCTACTTTATTTTGTTATGTTTTTTATGTCTTTTCATGCAGTACTTTTCACCGAAAGTATGGTTCCTGATTTCCTTGTTGTGGCTATTTTTTTTTCTTGGTAAATGTGGCAACCCTAATTGACAGCGTTCTGCAGCTGTGCGTATCGATATTCCTGTGTATTGACCAGACTGTTGCGGCACCAGGGTAGATAACAATTTCATGTTCGTAATGTCTTGTTGACTGCGTACCAGAAGAATAAAACCAATATTGAACAGCAAGGGCGAAACAACGGAACTCTGTAGCACCCCACCGTTTGGCGTAAATGACGCAACTTGGCATCCGTCCGCGCCTACAGGAAGGAAATGTCCTCGAACACAAGGATGAGTGCACCACGTGGTATAGTCCAAGCTGTCCCATGTTGTAGATCACCATATCATGTTATCGTACGTGTTGGCTCTACACCCCAAAAATGTTTGCACCCTCTCGGGCGTATCTTGCCGCCAAACAATAATCGTCATTTTGTTTTGCACGCGTTTTCTTTCTTGAAAACTCTGCAGCTAGCGCTACCTTCCTACCAAGAATGCGACGTCAATCTGATATCGCGCATGACGTTCGTTACCTGGATGTACGTGGCTCGAACCGTTAAGGAAAGTAAATGCGCGCAAGATAGACGACGATTATTGTTTGAGGACAAGATAAGCCACAACAGATGTAAACATTTATTGCGATAGCAATTATATGGACTCTCCAGGCGCATTTCTGCCGTCGCCATCGCCTTGAGGTTCTGTGTAAAGTACAAGGGCGACAAAATCGCCTCCGCCCGCCGTAAGCTGTATGTGTGAGTGAACGAGTGCGAAGTTAAGCCGATGATGGCGACTCAAACTCGCGCACGCACGGCAGGAAAGCCGGAAGGAAGCGCGCCGTCTTCCGTCGCGCGCAAGGCTACGGGGAGAAAGGGGGGAGAGTAGTGAGGGGAGGGCGCGTTCTATTCCCGGCGATCCGGGAGGCCGCCTGGGTCTTTGTATCTTCTGCGACGGCGACATAGGCCGCTGTGGGCTGCGTTTTCGCGGCTTAGTTCATGTTGGATGCGACAGGCAGCACGAAGGTCAATTCGATCGTTACTGCTGCCGCGCTTCCTCACTCCAGCGTTTTGACAGCGAGTTTCCGCGGTCATCGAGTGAGATGTCTCATGTCTCATGCGCCGAGACGGCGCTTCGCCACGCGGGGGTCCTGTTACGGAAGGATGAAAGAAGAGAGAGGAAGAAGATTGGAGACGCTGGCTGCTGCGCGTTGTTTGTGGTCAGCCATCTTATCAAATCTGACCCATTCTGTATATATATTGTAAATACAATCTTCTATACTCCCTCCATCCCCGTAACAATATGCATAGATGCGCCGGCCAATTAGAGTCGCTTACTTACCTGACCTCAAGCTGTTCCGTATGCTTGAAGCAACTATTTTCTGCGTACCGATAGGTCGTTGAGTCACTGGCTTCAGCGTCGAATAATGCCACTTGTCACGGGATGTGACATGCACGCCGCGTAGCGCCGATACATGAAAACATTGAATTGCAGTTTCGTTGCATTACACAAGATCTCCCGACACGTAGCAGTTGCATGTAGCAGCGGCATGTTGCGTGTAGCTGGACCTGGTTAACTCGAGCAGGCTAGGAGGTGACTGCTGTTCACCGACCCGTATCAAAGTGGCTGCCAATAAATCATCATCATCAACAACAACAAGAGCACCGTATCATGGCACGGGTCAATTGGTGTGACATGTGGGCCGCGTAGTCTCTAATACCTGTGTTTGCTCTTCGATGCACTTGATGGCGCCTCCTCGCAAGGTACGAACCGCTGCTGAAGGAGCTAGTGGTAGAATGAACTAATGAAACCACGTTTATTCCACGTAAGAATGCGCCGAGGGCGTTGCGCTGGAAAGAGAAGGGGTATTATTGCAAAAGGGGAAGGGTGAGGCTGCCTCCGTTTTATTAACGAACGCCCTGGAGGCAGCTAAGTTGGGGCCGCATGACTCTTGTGGCTGTCGCGGAGCCCATCGTCGACCGGTGCTGCCGCTGTGCAGGGCAGTACACAGCTTGTGCAGTAGCACAAGCCGCAGCTCGCCGTCGATGCCGGGCGGACAGTTCAGTTCGTTCTCGCGAAAATGGCGCAAAGAGTCTTCGCCTCGGAGGCCCTCTAGTGTGTAGTGCCGAAAATGGAGCTCCTATGGAACCGCTCCTCAAGTTTATGCTGTGACTATGCTGGGTGTGCCGTGCAGGCCTGTGATTTTTTTCCTAGACCAGTTTGCACTTCGGATTTCAAAGCCAACACCGGTTCCAAGCCCGGAAACCATAACTCTTTTTCCAGACGCCTTCTGCTACCTCATGTTGGTCGTACCTCCAAGAGCACTGTGTTTCCTTTCGCTTTCAGTACTCATGTTCCTGCTTTCTGTGTAATCCTTGCACTCGTTTACCCACATTCTTAGGTATTTGTATTCGTCAATCCTGGGGATATTGTTTCCGTTCATTGTGACCGTCTGATCGCAGGCATCATTGAACGCCATAAGGTTTGATTTATTTCCACTGAACCTAAATCCTAGAGCGTCCCCCTCCTCTCTCGGAATATATACCAGAATCTGAATGTCTTTCGTATTGTGCACACACAAGACAAGGTCATCTGCGTATGTGAAGCCTCGAAGACGTTGTTTCTCCTTCACACCGTCTTGTTCATACGAGAGACTAATATCGTTACTATCTTGGCTCTAGCCTCTTTTCCATGCCTATTACGTACGTCATCAAGAGCAGAGGTCATAAGGAAGGAATTGAGCCCTCCGTATTAATTACGCAATTGGAGACCTCCGGGTGGGGCCTTCGACTTAAGCATCATTGTTATCGACGATGATGATGTGGTGGTGAGAGAAGTGGTTCTTGTGGGGGGTAGGAGGAAGGGCTAGCACTATTTTCTGCAACCCATGCGAGAGCACGGCTCAGCGCCAGCAGTGTGGTGGTGCTGCCGAGTAACGAAAATATCTAGGGAGGGGGAGGGTAGTTGATTTGCCGCAAAGCACGCGTAATTAAGAAAAAGAAGGACATAAAATATACGCGTGCAGCCCTGTGTGGTGTGGGTACTGCAGCAGTAAGTTTGCACTTTTAGTCCGCCATCCACCGGGAATTGTCTCCTGGAGCATAAGAATAGGGCTCGGCCTCGCTGAGAATCGTCTGCAGACTATGGAGTTGATTGGATCAGCAAAATTATTATTATTATTATTATTAGTAGTAGTAGTAGTAGTAGTAGTAGTAGTAGTAGTAGTAGTAGTAGTAGTAGTAGTAGTAGTATGTCGCTATTACTCGTAATTACTTTACATTTTTTATCTTATTTGTTGTTTTCCTGTGCACCAGCTCCCAGACCCCAGTGTTGTTCCTGGGCACATTAGAAATATTACCGATTGATTGATTGATTGATTGATTGATTGATTGATTGATTGATTGATTGATTGATTGATTGATTGATTGATTGATTGATTGATTGATTGATTGATTGATTGATTGATTGCGCAGGCCTCCTGCGAAGAAGAGGAACGTTACTTTGGTGGAGACCCACAAGGTCCTCGTGGTGTTCATGCACCGAGAAGACACAGGTTCGTGTTCGCTGGTGTTTTCAGTAGACATTCATTCGACACCTCGTTTGAAGCTGCGTCTACGCTCCTTCATTACCATCGTAATCAACAACAACAATTAACAACAACGGCAGCAGTGCACAGTACTAAGTTCTTCACCTACTCCCCCCTTAACACTCACGATATAATTTTGGCAACTTCCTTGTCCACCCGGCATATGTGACTATGCAACGTATCCGGCTGCGTTTCATTTCTTGGTCGTTCTTTGGATACTCCGAATCAGGAACGCTTGTCTATTTTGAGCATTATGTGCGCTCAAATTCGCGTCATCCTCGCTATGTCTACTTGCGTCAGTCTACAGAAAGTGTTCATTTGTTTCTGCACGGAGCAGATATACTGTATGCTCCGTATGTGGTGCAGCCCCATAAAGAAAAGCAATGCATCAAGCTCACAAACCGACCTCCGTAGATCTCAGAGGCCAACTGTGGTGCCGAAGCGCATCTCCGGATGAAGTGGCACCTTCAGTGCGTCCTCCTTTTTCGACACTAAAGCCCGTTATAACTGCGTAGGGTAGCAAACCGGATGCGCGTCATGGTCGACATATCTGCCTTTCTCTTCTCTCTCTCTCCTGATCGAAAGTATTCGTGTTCTAAAGACGCCCATAATTTCGTCCTCTGCTCACCGCTCTCCGTTGAAGCTTCTTAGTCTTGACAGGTTGAATGCATCAGCGTTTGCTTATTGCTCAATCGCAGCTGCACCGTAGTTGCCTCAAAAGTTATCTAACACGTTCTCATGCATGAGTTAAAAAATAAAAGCAAATTATTACATCCTTTGTCATTGTGTGTGAAAGTTGTTGCCGTACGTTTTTAACGCGAATAACTTTTCTCGGCTCATTAAACCAGTGTCCTTTTGTTGTACTTTACCGTTTTCGTGGGCTGATCCCGAAGACAGCGCGGTCTAACACGGCGTCTCAAAGAGCCAGCTGTCACGAGTGGAGAATGTGGAGACTCGCACGTGACGCACGTGCCAGACGTCTCTAAGCGCTACTTTGGCGAGATATATGAGCCCACGGGTGGTGGTGATGGTGATCATAAACTTTATTTCTTCTGTTTACAGGAGAGGTTTGAGCTGAGTTTTAAGGGCCCAGTCCTTACAAAGTCTAGGGGGGGTCCCTAATCCGGGACCCCCGTGGCTTCTGCAGCGGCTTTGGCTCGGGCCACCGGGGCACGTTGGTCCTGGAGTGTTGAGCAGCCTAGCAGGGCGGCCTCCCAGTCCCATCGGGTAGGGTGGGGGTTTGGGGGGAAAGCAGGGTTGGAGGGGCATGCCCACACCATGTGGTATGTGTCCGCAAACACCTCCTCACAGTGCGGGCACTCGCCCGAAAATGCCGAGTTGAAGTGTTTCAGCACCGCCGGGCACAGTACTGTATTCGTGTAGAGACGGAGAAGCCAGCGCTCCTCCGTCTTACTGAGGCCCTTGCAAGGGGGGAAGCATCGGCCGTGATTAAGCTGATACAGCTGTGTGATTTCTTTAAAGGTGACCGTGGCCCAATTCCCGGTGACAACAATGAAGTACAGGGGATATCCTCTGGACATCCACTGCCAGGTTACCGATATCCTAGAGGTGTGTCGAATGCATCCTGTGGACGTCTCTGGCACGATTGTTTGGCCGCACTTACCGCATCCTGCGGACATCCCTATTGAATGTGCGCGAGCGACATCATAGGGACATGCGGCGTGCGTTTTACGAACATATACCAGGGCCTGTTGCACATTGTAATTGTTGTACGTCTGTCACGTTCGCAGAAGTGCAGTATACTACTCATTTTTCTAAGCCTTCCGACAAGTACAAGTGACTTATTGAACAAATTGAAGTTGTCAATGTAAACTGCGTCAGAAAATTCGCAATCACAACACCTCACAAGCTGCAGACGCGACAGCTTCGTGTTGTAATACGAACATATGAGAAAACTTAATTCTATTGCAAGAAAAACTCGAAGACAGCCTCGATCATGAAAGACAGATATTTTACGTGTATGCTGAAAGAAAGGTCCACGCGCGATATCCTTGGGACATCCCTTGCAGGATATCCGAAGAGGGTTCACGTGCGATAACCTTGGGGCATCAGTGGTAGGACATCAGAAACTGGACGTCCGACGGATGTCCTAGCTACTTGTATCCGAGACTGTGCACGGACATTAGGACATGATTCAAACGCCCTACAGGTAAAGTGTTTTCACTGGGTGATTGCAGCATCGGCCTGCTGTGCTGGAGTACAGCATTTCGATTCAACCATCGTTCACGTATCTTTTTATAGCATTACAGATGGGCTTCACTAACTGGAGGTATTTAGCATAAATTTCGAGGTGTGCGTGTCACAGTGCGTACGAAATCACAACGTTATAAGAGGTACGAGTTAAAGCTCACTTCCATAAAGCGAATAGCTTTCTGGAAGCGTTCGGCTCAGTGGCGTAGCTAGGTCGTCTGGCACCCGGGGCCCATAGGTCTTCTTTCACCCCCCCCCCTCCCTCCGGGTGTAGCCCGCGGAAAGAGGGGTGTCTTCAGACGTATATGACACCCCCCCCCCCCACTGGCCCCTTGCACCGGGGCCCACGGCCCCCTGGCCCCCCTCGTTGCTACGCCACTGGATTCGCTTACACGAACAATCGCAATCGATGGTATCTGCACATTTTTTCTTACTTCAAGCTTTCTATAGTGGAAAGGTTTCCCCGCCGCTTCCTTGTTACTGCTTGTCCGCTCAACTCGCAAAACATTAAGCAAGGTGTCGGGTTGTGCTACAGTCATAGTAACAGATCAACAGCGCAAGTGAAAACCAACGACCGAGAAAGTGACGGCATCGCTTTCTCTGTGCTTTCTTTTTTCGTCTTTTACGTGCGCTGTTGCCCCGTTGCCATCAGAAAACACAATGTGCACGTGCTTTACATGATGACTGTGCACTTCTCCTGTTTCAGAGTCAACGTTCCTTTCCGGAATATGGAAGAGTTCTCCGCTGCCTTCCGATGCCCAAAAGGCTCCGCAATGCGACTTACGGGAGATGAGAGATGCGTGCTTTGGTGACGCAGTAAAGAGAAGAGCGCATTGAGATTGCCGAACTCTCCTTTTGGTCTTACTCGTATGATCGACTTACCTTTGCGCACACGTTACTAGGAGCCCATTGCATACGTGATGTTTCAACCCCTATGGCGTTTTGCCGTTGAGCGTGAAATGCTTCAGGAATTTTTTTTAAGAAACAACAGCACCCCTACACGAATACAGGCCTCTCGTAAATACGCGAAACAGGGACTCGTGGTTTTTTACCCCGTTTTCGTACCAATTACGAGCTGCATATGTTAGAATACAACCTCCCTTCAATTTTGAATAAATATAAAAACACGTGCAACTTAACCAAATTTCAGGTACATCATTTTGTATGTAAATGAGAAGTTGTGTTTGCTTTCCGCTCTTTCTTCTTTTTTTATGTTTTATACAACGGTGACTTTTGTATATGATGACTCTTCATGTCGTCACTCTTGTTTTTCGAGTTTCTTGAAATGGTTATTCATGCTTTTTTTTAAGACGTATGCAGTGCTCTCTTGTATTGTGATTTGCTTTGGTCTTGTCCCAATTATTTTTCTATCTCGCAATCCCTTTCTCTGTGTCTGCCTTGTAGTGGGCCCCTGTCAAACTGTTCATACAGCTTTCAGCCAGAACTATCTGGTAAATACAATGAATTAAATTTAAAAAAAATTAAATTCCGCAGAGTGGGCGTCCTCGGCAATGACGTCTGACATAACATTTCCCTGTAATTCCGCAGTGTCCATGTAACCACTGGGAAGTGGTTCTGTGACCTTCTCTCATCGCTCGTGTTTGCTTAGCGTTGATTTCATAGAGTATAGTAGATTGCGCTGATTTTAGATGTTTTTTGGTGTTCTCGAGAAACAGGGATAGATATTGGATCTCTATGTGTTCAACGAGCCACGAGAAAAGAAAAAAGCTGGCATTTTTATATACCCTCATTTTTTTTAATTCACTCCAACGAAATGTCCTCGATGCGGATTCCAAGAACAAACTTAAAAATTCGCAAAGGCGCAATTAAATTTAATTCGTGGTTTGAAGTAAATGTATGTACTATTATGTCACTAATAATGGGTTGACCTTCCCTTGTGAACTGTGACCCACCTTTCTGGGAGGGTGTTTGCCTCCATTCTTTGTTTTGCCCATAACGTCAATGCAATGTTTCACAGATATATCGCTTTGCGGTATTTCGCTGTCTGCCAGGCTCTGGAAGTCAAGCCCTCTGGGGCAGAGGGCTTTGGTAGGTTCGAGTTTTGTAATTACATGTCTCTTTGCAAATAATAGAGATACATGAGAGCGAGTCTGTGAGAAATTACCCACTTTATACAGCAGGTTGATCATCGACATGACGTTAGGATGGTTAGAACAATCGCATGGCGTGGTTCACGACCTGGTTAGAACAAGCGCGTGAATCACACCGTGCGCTGATAATGCGTCTTGGCACGCAAGCGCGTACTCGGAGATCGAGTGCCATATTTAGGCGAAGCTCACACCTGCACCACCGAGCTCACTGTGTTGCACTTTCGCGCGGCGCATTTCAGCGAAACATTTGCCACCAGCTTTATTGCAGACCCGGAACCACGCGCGATAAAACGCAGGACCTTTGCACAGTGACACCGGCCACAACGCGATGACGTCTGTTGCGGAGTAACCTCAAATATGGCGACCAGCACCGGCAGCGCTGAGGCACCGCAGCGCCGCGGTGCGGCCGAACTTGAGTGCATTCACCCAGCAGCGAAGCACAACGAAGTGACCTGTATTGACGAGCGGTTTCGCAGGTCCCAAGTGCTTCTGTAAAAGGGAGTTGGATTGCATCACCGCACTCCGAAATGGCGAAAATCAGAAGATACCAATTACAAATTAATAGCGCAGAAGCAGGTGATTAACAAAAAAAAAAAGCCAGTTCCGCAATGTGAAAGCTGTCAAAACAGCGATGCTGGTGGTCGTTTTCCAGAGTTTGAAGTCGTGTGTAGCGCGATTTTCATGAAAGTATTTCGTCTCCATGTCGTCGTTTTGCTAGATTCGAGCTTCGGTTCCTCATTGTGAACACTCTTCAGTTGCGCGAGGTTGTGATCAAACCACAGTCTATCTCCACCTTACAGTTGTGGCCGCACTCACCGTCCAGGTATTCTCTCCTGAACCGTCCGTCAGCACCCTCCGTGGGAGGAATCGCTCGACGTCCGTGCTCGGCCTCCTACTCTCGAAATTGGGAGTTAGCTTGCCTCTGCTGGCGCCTGGCTTGGGTTGCCTTGAAAATGGGGGTTGGCTTGCCTCCACCGGCGCTTGTATAGTGGTTGGAAAGTGGAAACCGCGTAAATGGTGGAACAAGGACCATGAAGCAAGCTATATACATAAGAGCGTAAGCAGGCGTCTGGGGATCGTCGAGAAGCCAAAAAGTAGAGATTACACGAAGAGGTACTCCTTCATCATCATCATCATCATCATCATCATCATCATCATCATCAGCCTGGTTATGCCCACTGCAGGGCAAAGGCCTCTCCCATACTTCTCCAACTACCCCGGTCATGTACTAATTGTGGCCATGTTGTCCCTGCAAACTTCTTAATCTCATCCGCCCACCTAACTTTCTGCCGCCCTCTGCTACGCTTCCCTTCCCTTGGAATCCATTCCGTGTTCCTTAGATGGAACAAAATACCGAGAAAAGAAAAGGGGGGCGAGTGAGCTCGTGCGAGCGGAAATGACGTACACAAGTGGTCGTTGGGTGCGTAATGTTTGCGAAAGAGACAAAGGCCCACCAACAAGATTCCGGAACCATGTGAGGGCACTCGGAACTCCAACAAAAAAATTTGCAGACGGCTATAAGGGATGAAGACGGTAACATCTTCACAGGATGCGATGCGCTGCGGTACATCACAGGCACTTTTTGGGCTAACTTCGGTACAAAACGAAGGCACAGTTCGGACCCAAAGATATTGAGCATCAACAGAAGCCAGAGAGACCAAAATTTATCATAAAACAACCTTTACTTTAAAAAAGCAGAAGAAATTTTCTCAATTAACACCGCCGCAGGACCCTGTAATATCCCCATATAGCTTATCAGAAACCTCGCTCCAAAGAGCAAGGTGCTGCTCACTGATGACCTTGAACAAGTGATTAAAACGAAGAAAATGCCAGTTGGATGACGTGAACGCAAGAGGAACCTCATATACGAAGACAAAGTTGATAAGGATAGGACGAGCTCATACAAGCCAGTTACAGTAACATCGGCGCTATATAAAATGGCAATGCAAGCCATAAAATTAGAACTGTGGAAATGGGCGGAAGCAAATGATGTATTGAGGGAAATTCGGGCAACTGCACAATGGGTTCAGTCCACAGACGCTTGCGAAATAATATTATTGTTCCAATGCAGTTCATAAAGATTTCAGTAGCTCAGATATGGAACAGTAGCTCAGATATGGATAGCATTTCTGGATATTAAGGCAGCCTATGACCGCATAGACAAGGAATTCTTATGGGATATTCGCGAGCACGAAGTCGTAGATGACGATTTCGTGGAGCTGCTGAGGGAGATATACCAGAGACAGTCGAGTAAAAATTACGTGGGAAAGCCGAAATTGTAAAGAAGTGGTGGAAAATTACCAAGGACTGAAGAAGGATGCCCTCTGTCTCCGTTGTTGTTCATAAGGGCATGGAAAGACAACTGGAAAAAAATCAGTTAGTATTTGGTTTATCATAGACGTGTAATGGACAAATGGTGCAACAGAAGATCCCCGCACTGATGTATACGGACGACATAGGGTTACTAGCGGACAATGCAAGAGGTTTACACACACTGGGCAATAAGTGTGGCAACGCAACGACAAATCTAGGCCTTAAATTTAGCACAGATAAATCGAGTGTCGTGATCATTAACGATCAGACGAGTAACTACGTGTTGTCGATGCAAAAGCAAGTCATACCAATAGTCAAGCAATATAAGTACCTCAGCGTACGCATAAACGAAGGAAAGACTTATTCAAGCACGCCATCAAGATAATATATATATAAAAGCGAAGCGGAATACAGCAACAAGGAAACACACGGCAATTTGGAACCATAATAAATACAAGGTGGTGCGTGTAATCTGGAAAGGAGTCGTGGTGTCAGCGCAGACGTTCGCAAGTGCCATTATGGTCCTAAAATCGCATATATTGTCAGGGTTGAAAGTTACCCAAAGATCGGTGGGCTGGTTGGCTTTGGGAGCCCACGGCAAAAATCACAAATGAGGCAGCGCAAGGGGACATGGGTTGGGCCTCGTTTGAAGTCAGAGAAGTGCAGAGCAAAATTAGTTTTTAAGAAAGGCCCAGGGACATGGATCAAAATAAATGGGCTACTAAAGAGCACAAGTATCTGTACCTAAAAGACGTGGACACAGAGTGGAGGAAGACCTCAGTCAAGAAAGTTGGCGACCAAGTACATGGCAATTGAAAATGAAAATAGACAACCAGGAGTAATCAGAAAAAAGTGAGAAATACATAGACAGCGAATTCGATATGCAAAAATAGAAACGAAAAACAGCATTGAGATTTAAAAGAATAAGAAAAAAGGAATTAAAAGGGAAAATATGTGCGATACCATAAACTGAAGCGCCTTGCTATTTGAGGCTCGAGCTGGTTACCGAAGGACAAAAACATACAGAAGCAAATATTCACAATAAGATGAAGCATGTGTACGCTTCAGCAAAAATCCGGAGACCGCTCAGCACATCTTAATGGAATGCGAAGGAATCCACCCAGCGAGACCGGTACGTAACTCACAACTTCCAGAAGTGCTTGGATTTAAAGTAGGTGGAAGTATCAACCGGTCAGCAATCGAGATAAGCAAAAGATGTTCATAATATCGATGGAAAAATAAAACAGGGAAGGGACTGATATGACCGGATCCATTACAGGCATAGGCAGCGGTACAAGGTAGATAGAGAAGATTAACGAGATTGTTACGTCTCAACACCACAAAGACGTGAATTAGACGTTTGCCATGAGGCTAACACCCACCCATCCATCAGCGCATATCCACACGTCAACGCAGCGTGGACACCGACTCTTGACGGATCCACAAAAGGCCACACCCCCCACCATTGCCTTACAGCCTAAACTAATGATGAAGGGGGCCGCCATCAAATGCTACTGAACAACGATGGTGACCTTGGATTCGCAGGTTGCTATCCTGCCGCATAGTCCATCATACTATCGGACTTGGGAGACGGGATTACTGCGGAGCGTTGTGACAACCTGGGCGTCGTATCGCAACGGATTCGACGATTGTGATTTGCTGCTCGACAGTCTTCAGATTCCCAAGTCGACTGGCCTAGGGAAGACGACGGTATTAAAAGCGGAGGCTTTTCGATCAGTGGGGCAGACAGTCCTATATTTAACTCGGACGTTTAACTTGCTCCTGCATGGAGTGGACTTCCGTAACTGAAGCCATGTAACTAAGCCAATAAACCCTTTTTCCTTCATTCCTACGTACGGGACGTATTCGTCGATAGGCTTGGTGGATTCCTTGCCCTAACGCCACCCTAAGCCACAATAAGATTTATACGGGATGCTACTGGGAAAAGCATTGATAGCATACGTGATTAACTCAAGCAGTCTAGGCGACGATTTGTACCCGCCCCGTTTGAAAGGGGATGCCAAAATATCATTATCATCATCGTCGTCGTCGTCGCGAATAGTCCCCCTAAAATTGTTCCGCGTGCAATGTATCTTAGCACTTCCAGCACGTGACTGTTGTCACTGGTCAGACAGGTGATCTCGCAAATCTTTACTACACTTGTACCACAACTGGTCCAAGAAACCGTGAGACTTCCTTGGCCCGTTAAGAATTACTCCCTGCGCTTTGAGCGCTACAAAAGCCCTTATAGGATTTCTGAAGGCTAACCGGGCAGAATTTGACCGAGTGTATGTTGTGCCACACCACTCCATACGAGTCATCACAGCGACAGGGGGCGAATGCTTCTTCCCATTCCTCCCAGGAGGCAAATTAGCGCCTGGGGATACGTCTTTTAGCACACACGCAGCCAAATCAACGTCCAGGGCCAATTCATCTATTCTGAAGGTTATTCAATACTGACTTAATTCTTTCCTTTGGGAAAAGAATCTCAACCTGGTGCCGTCACCGCCCGCCCTGGCTTTGTTACCCTTGGCGATGGACCGCGTCAAAGAAGGACACGTCGACTTATAGTTGGTCTGGTTGGCCCAGTCAACATCTCGAGTCCGAGACTCGGTCCCTCTGTCCAGCCGTTTTAGCGGTAACGTACGACGTTGATGCGTCAGCACGCTATACCAATCCGATCACACTCGTCGGGCAAGCGGCCATTGCAACTTTACAACATTGGTTTCAGTGATATATGAGAATTCCCAGAATACGCAACATTGGTGACCAGCTTAGACAAAGACCTTATTCGCAATTATAGTGGGCAGCTTTAGTATTCTCGACCCACTATCGCAAGTCAACCACACAAATTGCCTTTCACAGCATATGTGTGACCCTAGGTACATGCGGCGTCTTGGTGTTTCTGTTTTGATCATGGTGTAAATTAAGTTCCTTACCCAACACCTGGAGTAGCATGTCAGGACGTCAGCTTGGCAAACATCTGCAGCTGTGCATTTATGTCATCATTTATGCATGCGCAATTCAGGAGGTGAAGTTATCGCTCGGGCTGCATGCTCTGCGAATGCACAAAAGACTAGAAAGCGACGTGTATCTGTGTCTCTTCTTTGTAATTGTGCATTCGCGCTACATTATGTCGGTAAGCAAACACCAACTATCCCTACAACAAGTCTTTCTGCAGACTTCATAGTGTTTGGTGAAGCCTGTTAAAACCAATATTTAAGGCAATCGTTGAATTAACGGACATGTTCGGAAAGCTGGGTAAGGCTAACCCGAATGTATGAGCACGCGATACAGAAACACAGGGATAAGAAGACAAAGAAGAAGATCATCTCTCTTCCTTGACTTGCTTCGTTAGGTTTGAATCTTAGCATCCTGGCACCAACGAAGTTCTGGGCTGCATATCCCAAGAGCAAGTATCTCAGAGCCTCCTCTATAGGATGGACCTCCTTTTCCCGCACCGCCTCTCCAGCTGCGATCTCCGGACAAGCGAGTCCTTCGACTGCCAGGAAGGCTTCGGCTACGGTGTCTTCCAGAAGCGCTTGTTCATTCTGCTTCTTCTGGCTGCCTTGTCGCTGACTTGCCAAACCACCGTGCTGCCCATCATCTTAGGCGACGTGGACCACTGGTGCAAGCGGCCCGAGAACCTCAACATCTCTGCAGCCGATTGGAAGAATAATGCCATACCACTCGAAGCCGACGGAAAGCCCAGCCACTGCCACGTCTACGAACGATGCATGCCGCCAGCTGACCAAGACGTTTCCACGCGGCAGTGGATCGACAGCGCCGTGCAAGCGCCGACGAACTGGTGGTACAACGAATGCGTGATCAACGACCGCGCCCCAGAAACCTCCAACTACACACGAGAGATGGCCTGCGAGGAATGGGAATACGACAACCGGACGGCCAAGACCACGGCGGTGAGCACATGGAACTTGGTGTGTCATCGACGCCTGCGGCTGGCTGCCATCAGCGCACTGCAGAACGTAGGCAGCGTTCTTTTCCTCGGCCCATTCGGAGCGTTCGCAGACTCGCTGAGTCGGAAGACCACACTCCTGGCATCCGCTGCAGCGTTGGTGACTACCACGTTATGCACATTTCTGGCAACCAATTACCACGTTTACACCCTGGCACGCTTCCTTGTCGGAGGCAGTGTCGGCTTGAATGAAGTTTTTAGCATAGTCGTTCCGTTCGAGGTGACGACGCACGCACACAGACCACTGCAAGTCCTCTTCTGGACGGCGCTGGGCATTCTGCTTGGTGACGTGTGGTTTATCGTAGTGCAGCGTGTGTCCATCGATTGGTCACTAAAACAGATAATCTTCCTTGCGCCGACTGCCCTTCTCCTCCCGGCATCCTTCATCGCACCAGAGTCGCCTCGCTGGCTCGTGGCGAGAGGAAGGTTGGAAGAGGCTGAGGCGGTGATGATGCAGGCTGCCGAAACTAACAACTTCCCTATTGCCGACACGGCTGCTCTTATGGACAGGCTAAAGGAAGAGATCGAGACAAGAAAAGCTTCCAAGGCAGCCAACGAGGAAGAGTTACTAGACTCTTACTCTCTGCGACGGCGAGCACTCGCTATGTTCACCGCCTACTTCACGATGACATTTGCATATTACGTCGCCAATTTTTCATCAGCGCCGATGGTCGACGCGTGGCTCCCATACGTCAAGGTCGCCGTCACGCTGGTGGCGTACGGGATGATGCACGTCCTGGTCACCGGGGTTGCTCTAGTGACAGTGCTTAGCGTGTGCTTCGGGGTGACCGGCGTCATCTACTGCCTGCTGGGTGTCGCCGCCGGTGCTGGACTCGGCACGATCGAAAGCCTACTGCTCTTGCTGTGCAGAGGCGCCTCAATCGTGGTGATCCTTCACTGTTTCGTGTACGTCATGGAGCTCTTTCCTTCGGCCGTGCGGTGCGGTGCGATGTGCTGGATGTTCGCGTGTGGACGCGTCGGTGCCACGTTCGCGTCCGTAACCTTCGTCTTGAACCTGTTGGGACACGAAGGCGTGGCCTTCGGCATCGCGGCGACCCTCCTCTTCGCCTCTCTGCTCGTGATCCGTACCCTTCCCCGCACGACAATGATCGAGCAGGCTAAGAAGGAGACTCCGCGCGATGTGGATTGCCACAGGAGGAGCACTGTGGAACACATGATGCGAACTCTCGAGCAGCAGACGGATCACAAGACCAGCGAGAGCTCGAAGATTCGAAAGATCACTGCTGGCAACTCTGAAAGAACTGCTAAGACAGCCGGCGGGCGCCACGGCCACAGACATGGAGTCACCCAGGCACCCTCAACCACAACCCCTCCAGAGCAACCCGTGCATAGCAGGCACGGTCATAAGTCGGCGCAGAAGTGACGATGCCATCGCAGGTTCATCGCTTCTCGACTGCGGTGTCGTCCTTCAGAGCGAAAGCTACACTTCGGAGGCGTGTTATCATAAATTCGGCGATTGATTCCGATGCGGCTGGAGAAATTAGCGTGGACTTATTTTCACAGTGTATTTCTTTCTTTATCATCGTGGTCTTCGTATGCGTTTCCAACATGCTAAGACATGCCTTATATGTTTTTATATCAGCTGCCTGCTGCGTAACCTTCTTTACGGGCTATCTGCCTAATTTGATATTCTTGCCGAAAGGTTACTTTCACTATAAATAAAATCTTTTACATAATTTGTTGATATTGGACTAAACTCTGGCCTGTCACTACCACTTCTTAATCGCTTTGTTAACAGGCTGATTATGCACTCGTTTACTGTTCATCTAAATACAATCGTACGTTTCTTAAACGCATTTGTGATCTCTTTTTTACAATGTGTGTTTTAGGCTTTCTTTGACTAGTTCGCCGGATTTTGCACGGCTGCGTGACTGCTAAGTGCGGTTAAGCCTGTCGGTATATCGGCGGATATATTTGTAGGTATATATACACAAAAGTCGTGTGTTTTACAGCGGCGCACTCGGTCTTTATTTCACGGTACAAGTTGCCGCGCGGGATTCATTTTCCAGGGTGGCAGGATGGATGGATGGTTGCCATGAGTGTCCCCTTTGAAACGGGCTGGTGGGTTGCACCACCAAGCTCGTGTTTTTATTTTGCCTAATGCCCTACCTATCTTTCCGAAGAAAACGAACACACACACACACACGCAAAGAATTCCCAGCATGAAACTTTCTGAACCACTACTGGGAACTTTGTTTTTGCACACCCGCGTTGTTTGCGGTCTCCCTATAGGTTAGGTGGCAGAAAAGTATATTTTTTTGCCACCAAACCTCCGATCGCATCTTACTAATCTATATCGCCGATATGTTTACTTTCACCCTGCTATTCCTGAACCCGAGGGCCTCAATGAGGCGAGAGTTGCCTAAACTGACAGCGACTGCAGCACCACTGTTCGGTAGAGCGTGAACCACGGTGGCGCTTCGTTTCTGGGAGCTTTTGCCGCAGAATGCCTATCAAAAAACTTATTTTGCTCCCTAAAGAATCGCCTTTGCCTAGATATGTACATGCTTATGCACAGGAAACGCCTTTAGCTCCATTCGTCCCTAGCTACGCTGTTTGCAGAAGTTGCAACACAGCCGCACTGAAGTCACACCTATAGCATTTCTTGCACTACTCCATTCTGCGGTCATAACGAGTAAATCGTGTTCTCTCTGTCGCGCTGGGTCGACATGGAAACCCGATAATCGCAACGGAGTGGCTGTAAATTCGCAGTTTTTCTTTCTTTACAAGCCAGGCAAACTTTGCAAAGTGTTGTATTGAACAATCCAGACCATAAAATATGCGATCTCGATCCAAAATTTGAGCAGGAACGAAGCATCCGTCAGGGGAAAATAATTTTTCCTCGATTTTAAAACAAATACGCTGCCGTGATGAAACACATCACACAAGCAAGGAGATGCACAAACATGGTGGACGGATGCGAATTTCCTTCCTTCATGCGAACAAACAAAAGTGCTCCGAAGGCAAACGCTTCCGAAGTGTTCCTTCAGTGGGGGAAGGTGGGCTAAAACTCATCTTGAACCCTGCTTCCGAAGCCCCTTAATTCTTCTTCAGCGGGTGCGCCGTCGCCCTTTAACTCACTCCTGCGGATAACTAACTCTGGATAACTAACTTTAACTAACTCCTCCGGAGGATAACTCCTCCGGTTATCCGACGCCAGCCGCGGTGCAGTGCCTTTGTGCAGCCATCACATAGTTCGCGTGTATATTGGGCCTGTCCTGCGTAAGGATAACGAAAGCTGAAGGTTGGGGAAAGGGGGGCTGAGATCCTCCCCCTCCCTTTCCTGCGGGGACCGGTAGGATCACGCCGCCCCCCCTCCTCCCTTTCTTCGAAACCCGCGGTCTGTACGATGTTCGAAACATGGCGGCCACGGTGTGTTTTCGGCTCTGCAATCACCTTCGGCGCATGCAACTTGCAAAAGCATAGTCTTCGCTTTCTGCTTTCCTAGTCAGAGGGGAAACTGTCGCTGGGGCGTGGATTTGGGCCTGTCCACTTGGACCTCTTTCTGTCCTTTGCTCCCATACCCTTCTTCCTCAATGCTGGCCGCCGCTCACATACAACATACTCAGCTATAAAGATCAAGTTACAGTTTTAGGGGGTAGTATTTTACTCCCGTAATTTCCTAAAATATTAAAGAAACGATATATGCGAGATCATGCTCCCAAGAGCTCATCCAATTAAAGAGGTCTTTGGTCTAGCTGGTTCAGAGCTGTGTTGAGGTCTTGTTTCTCGCTTTCGAACGACTGTGTCCCGTCCACCTGACTGAGCATGCGACCGAGCGGCCGCCTGTGATATAGAAGCGGCGACATCAACAGTGGACTTTATTTTCTCGTTATCTTTCGCTCTCCTTTCTTCTAGTGCAGGGTAGCCAACCGGGAGCAGTCCTGGTTAACTTCCCAGCCTTTTATTCATGCTTCTCTCTCTTCTTCTAAGGAACAACCCATTACTAGACATTGGCCTTCGAGACATGCGCGCGCTGGTAAGTTTTGTTCCCAGCAAAAAAAAAGTGTAATTGGCGCGCGCGACCGGCTGCCCCAAGGCACGTCCTTGGTGAATGTGTATAACAGCCGATCACTTGGAGCTGTCTCTTCTGAAGGACACTCTCGTCCTGCTAGTATATTACAGCACCAGTACCATAATGGGAAGCGTCGTTGTTTGGCTCGGACGGCTTTGTCAGTCCGGTATTGTCAGCACCGGGTCAGATGATGTAACGTCTCTTCGTCGGAATCATTAGTCCACGCAAATGGAGTATATTTCTGAGTCATTAGTGTTAGGCGTTTGGTCTTCAGGACGTCGTCTTTTATAAAAGCCCTAAACTGTCCATTGAGACCCAAGAACGTACACTCGAAAAGTATGCACGTCATACGGTTCGGTCAGCTGGAACATGCCACTTGTCGAAGTCATCTTTTGTGCTTTTAGTTTGCCCGCGTCAAGTACTCTCCCTAGGAAGACAACGGTGTTCTTAAAGAATTCCCTATTCGCTAAGTGAATTATTAGTCCAGATTTGCTAGGTGCCTCTAATACACAGGACAGATGTGATCAGTGGCGATCACGAGTCTTTGAATAAATGACGATGTCATCCACATACACGGCGCAAAAGATCCTAGTGAATTCATTAAGCACGCTGTTCATCTTCTGAAACCATGCACCGTCCGGAATTTTCTTTCCAACCGGAAATGAGTCGGTTGTATTCGGAAGTGTCCAAAGGACTAACAAACGCCGTGAATTGCATGTAGTCTTCTTGTAGCGGAATCTGCCCATACCCTTTGCAAATGTCGATGCAGAAAAACCCATGTATACATCCACCTGTCTCGTCAATAATATCGTCACTTCTTGGCGTCTGGTATGAGAATAAATCAGTCTGGACGATTTACAAGTATATGATCAGTTCACATCCTGAAAGTTGCATCATCTTTCGGCAATTGTTATCGGAGATACAGAGGTAAATTTTGGTGATAGAACAGTTTCAGCATCAAGCAAAAAGCCTTGTTACACTTCTTTTAGCCATTTTTTTACAAGACATCCCATAGGGATTCTGTCTAGCATCTGTCATGTCGCGGAGCTTGAACGGAACCTTACTTACTTTCGCTGCAGGAGGGTAAACTCCGAAGCATATCAGCTGCGGGTAGTGTGTCGGTACGTCCGAAGTATCACTGACACACTTGAGATGACAGTATGCACTCACATTCAACTGGGATGTCTCAACCGGGATGTCTACGACGACTTCACCACGTCCTGAGATATTTATCCTCAATTTCGTCGTGTGAGGGTGTGCCAGTATAAAATTAAATGCGGCGTCATGAACGAGTAGTGCTTTTGTTTTGCTTGTTTGAAATTCCACGCACATACGTACCCGCTCGTCTAGTACTCGAGAATTTCTATCGTAACTGTGGACTTGGACAACTTAGGCGCTGAATCAGTAGAGAATTACTTATGCTAACAGAAGCTCCAGTACCAATTAATACCTCAATGACGGTTCCGTTGACGCTCATCTGTGCGAACAGTAGGCTTGCCGCAGACTTAGCCAACTACACACTTTTAATTATTTCGGTCTTTCCAAAGAGAGTGAAAAGTCCCTGCTTAACAGCTCTTTTACCGGTCTCGGATGTCGAGTATTCGCATTGGTTGAGTCAATTACAGCATAACTCACTGTAGTGATGCGGTCGTACGACGACGGGTCTTCTACCCGCCGTGGTTGCTCAGAGGCTATGGTGGTGTTGGGCTGCTGAGCACGAGGTCGTGGATCGAATCCCTGCCATGGCGGCCGCATTTCGATGGAGGCGAAATGCGAAAACACCCGTGTACTTAGATTGAGGTGCACGTTAAAGAACCCCAGGTGGTCAAAATTTCCGGAGTCCTTCACTACGGTGTGCCTCATAATCAGAAAGTGGTCTTGGCACGTAAAACCCCTAATAAAATTATTAATTAAACGGGCCCTCTGTGGATCCAATAGTATAGCTTCGACTACTGATGTAGCTTTTTCGGCCATTGGCTAGAAAATATGTGATCGCCAGCGTCTTTCGGTGACTGTATAGGAGTTCAACCAATATCGCATGTGGTCTTATCATTATGCATAGATGCTGATAATCATTTGTAATTCCAAGAATAGCCAGTGGCACGATTGACGATTCCCGCAATATAGCAAGAGCAAATGTTTCTCATAGAAGTAGTGGATGGCAGATCTTTCTCGGAGCTTGAATGCAATGGCCTTTTCCCAGCATTCTATAGGGATCCAAGCAATTTAAGGCTCGTAGAAAACTACCTCGCCATTCAACCCATGGTACATCTGTGTTGAGCCGTATGCACAACTCGAACCGCTTCTTCGCACTTCCAAAAAGGAAACGCTACCCATCATAAATACACTCACAGTCCGTCGTCCGATTGTTCAGCGAGTTCATAAAAATATATGGGCACTTTGCTGAGCTAAACTGCGATAGGCGAAAACCTATCTATGTTCCTTTCTTCACTCGGAACCACCTGTCAACTTTGATGGATCACCCATTGTTCACCTAACGCCACCTGTGAACTTTGATTGATCCCCCATTGTTCACCTAGAGTCATCCATCAAGCGCTGTGACAGCTGTCACCGGCTGTGATTGATCACCGCTTTCCTGCATCCACCACGGACTGTGCACGGACACTCATGAGCCACTAAAGGCTTACGCCTTAGAAGTGAGCCATGTTGACGGGCTTGATGATGTACCATCTAAAGGATCTGGCTGGTCAAGTGCACGCATTTTCTGCTTTGCGTATCTGAGTTAGATGATAATATAGCGAGAAGCTCTTTTTGTATCGCTGCGCTTGCTGTTGCCGATTTCGCAAAATGTGTTGTGTGAAAACGCCGGCTGCTTGGAGTTTCGCTTTCAACCATGGTTTAACTAATCGAACTCTGCATACAACGTTGGAAGTGGGTCACCCTCATATTCACACTGCACGAATGAGCCAATAGATTCGAGTTTCTCAAGCGCTGAATTGGCTCTATCGGCTAAGAAGGCCAAGAAGTCTGGTGTGCTGACCTTTTCAGTTAACTTAGCGGCATTCAACTGTCTTCATCTTTCTATAGCAGTTCCTCACCTGTAGACGACAATCTTCATGCCGGGCGAAGGCGAATGGCACCGACATGGGGCAAAACTGTGACAGCGCCAAAGTGTATCATTATGGTTAAGTAAACATAAATAATGTGGGCGCCTCTTCTTACTCTTATCTTCCCTGGCGTCCCCTGTGCGCTTCTTCCTTCGCTTTCACGAGCGTTACAATACATATAGCCCGCAAACTGTGGAGTACAGTGCGTTTCCGGCACATTGGCAAATGATGCCTGACAGCCCATGTCCGTTTCCGGACGTGGGCTGTCAGCCATCATTTCCAAATTTGTAATGGACCCATCCCAGAGCAGCGTAAAGGCACTTTTTTTCCTCGCCTCATCCAAGCCGCAGCAACAGCAGTGGAGCTCCCGAAAGCCTCCCCGAACCATGAAAAGCTCTCGGTAGCGAGCGCCGCCCGGTGGTGTAGAGGAGTCATCCACGATTACGCCCTCTCCGTGCGAATCATAGGTGCGAATGGAACGGCGGCAGCAAAGCCTGCTAAAACCCCTTAAACTTCGTAAAGTAGCGACACTCTCCTCCTCCGTCTTCACTCCTCGTTTCTCCTCTCTTTCACGCTCCCTCCTCGACCGTGGCGCCGCCTACACTGCTCGAGCGTAGCAACGGCGCCGACATGTGCTCCTCGCCACTCCGCAGAAGCTTCTCGAGCAAAAATGGCGCTGATGCACGGCGCGAGGGCCCACGTGATGCTATTAGGCCAATAGCGACGCGGCGTTGGCCAGAGCGCGCGAGGAGGAGGCGGCATTCTTCAAAGCGTGGCACTACTTTACGAAGTTTAAGAGTCTTTAAAACCTGCCAGCGCGCGCAATCTCGGAGGGCATCACTCATAACTTGAGCTCTAACGAAGAGCGCGCACATCGAGGCAACCCGCTGCCCAGCGTTACTAGATTAGGGTTTAGTTTTCAAACTTCTTTGACTGCGTGGACCCGCCAGCGATGCTCGCCTCTGGTCGCGCTGCTGTCCTTATTTGCTCGATCAACACGGCTACAGTGTACTATAGTTCACTCTAGTACATTCTAGTACACTGTAGCAAGGCGCGCACGGTGCGGCACTGTCCGCGGCTTTTCACGTGGTTTGTCGGCGTGCATACATTTTGCTGCAGTCTCGGTGCTTGTTGCGAGACTCTTGTGCGTGTTGGATTGTTCATTTTGTACATTTTTTACATGTACATATTGAGGAGTTTACTGCCCGTATCAACAAATTTTATTTGGTGACGCGAATTCATTTTAATGCACGGTTCCAGCAGCGAAAACGGGCCTGCAATGTGCAAGTCTGCTCGCAAGCGAGTAAAGCTCATGTAGGTTTGAACATTGCACTTGTGAATGTGGTGCTCTGATGAAAGAAAAAAGTGCTAGCTTCATTTTTTTTTTCATCGCGAAATAGTGCTGAGAGTGCGTACATATCTAGAGAAGGTATTTTAGATTTATTCCTACTATTTTAAAAGAAGTGCATCGAGTGGCCTGCTGATCTGCTACAAGTGCTGATTAGCAGCAAATATTAGTACCAATACAGTAATTCATTAATAATTAACTGACTGGCCTACTGACCGCTACAACGGCTGGTTAGTAGCAACAATTAGTTATAATAGTTTGATTAATTAGGTAGCTGGTTGGCCTGCTGACCGCTATAACTGCTACTTAGTAGCAACTCTTAGTACTCATTCATTATTTATTTAATTCATTCATCAATAGAAAATTTGTACGATGACGAAAGATTTATGGCGCAAGGTAATTGAGTGGAAACACAAGAGGCATATGCTGCTAGCTATCCCGCTTGCGCTTCCTGTCACTTAAATTGCGCCACAAATCTTTCGTTAAAGCTGTGCACCAATTTGCCCAACAGTATACTCTAATTAGTACCAATCAGCAACAGTTGATTAGTTGAGCGCAGCGGATGCCTATGCGGCTGGGCACCTGGACTAAGGACCCAACAGCGCAATCCGGGGAGCGCAGCAGGAGTTTTACAGCTCAGTAAAGTTTTTCAGTGAATCTGCTAAACGCGAGGCTACTCAAGCATTAAAAAGGAATCGGTAAATGCACTTTTTGCATTCGCAAGTTGTGAAGTCGGAGAGGAGGGCCCGAGTGCCTTCGTCAACGCAGAGCTGCGCCCGCGTAGAGCAACGACAAAGGCACGGAGGAGCCCGCGACATATACGTTGCCTGCGGAGAGCTCAACAACTGAACATAGCCTAGAACGCTGCCCCATGGAGGAAGTGGCATTTTAACGCCAAAGCGGTAGGAAGCCCGTGTCGCAGAAAATCCGACGTCGGCGGACAACACTTCGGCGAAAAAGATTTTCGAACCACCCATACCCAGGCCATCCAAGTGATGCAAGGAATTTACTGAGCGAATAGAATTTGTCTAGCTAAAATACATGGAAAAATCGCAAACTACGGCATACACACAACCTGCGGGCGTGATAGCCCTCGCATTTTAATTTGACTATACGAGAAAATGTAATTCTGTTGGGCGAAAACTCAAGGAAACCCCTTTTCTAGCGTTTCTGCAATTCACTAACCGACCGCGGCGTCCGCCATTTGCGCATGCCGGTTCGTGGGTGTCTCGGGGGCCACGGAGCGGCGCGTCCGGTTCCTTGCAATACCTCCAGCTGGCGCTCGCCTCCGCCGCATCGCGGCCCACGCGAGAGGCCGCGTTTCTACCACGGAGCCCGCCTTCGTGCACAGAGTTTGCGGTCAACGTTTCCCGGTAAAGATTACGGTTACATATGCTTCAGTTGCCGGGTAGTGTGCGAAGCAGTCAGGGATCTTCGAATGCTATCGGCGTTCCGCTCTTAAAGGCGAAGCTTAAGCGTCCTCCAAATTGTTTTTATTTCCCACTACGGGCCGTCCAGCGGGCCGAGGATGCCGCCAGGACCCACGAACTCCTGGCCGTCACCTAGGCGGGGCCTTTGGCCCTCTCTGCCAACCCGCAGGGCACCACAATAAAGTTATTTCTTCTTCTTCGTCCTCCTCCTCCTCCTCCTCCTCCTCCTCCTCCACGCGTTCAGTGGAGGTACCCGAACGGGGAATACGTTACTATTCTAGTAACATTGCGGTAGCGGGGAATGGCGGGGATGGCACATAGCGCCGCTGGCGGCTGCTTATCGGAGGAGTTCTGGTTATAACCACTTGTCTCTATGTTTTATAGTAGGGCTATTTTTTTAATACGCTCATAAAGTTTCTCACTATATTACCTAGATGGAAATGTGGCGCCACTGCGCTGTGGTATTGGTGGTAGTAAGAGGCGATGGGAAGATTGGTGGGAGAATAGTAGGAAAACGACGAAAAAACGGAGACGTACAAAAACAAGGTTCACAATAGGGGGTCAGAAAATTTGGTTATGGGAATTCATCGTGGGTGTCTTTTTCCTTTCTTTTTTTCTTTTTTTCTCTTGCTTGCCACCAAGAAAGAACTTGGTGGCGCAACCCACCGCCCCGTTCCAAAGGAGGCGCTCATAACATCCATCCACCCATCCATGGATGAAAATGACGGTATATATATATATATATATATATATATATATATATATATATATATATATATATATATATATATATATATATATATATATATATATATACCGTCAAAATCGGGCCCCTTAGTTAACCCCCTTTCTTCTCGTTTATATATATATATATATATATATATATATATATATATATATATATATATATATATATAGTGACTTCATTGGCATCGTTTTCGAGAGCCTGCAGGGGTCATAGAGTTTCATACAATAATTGCATATTGCAGGAAATTATATGCTGCAGGTTGCCTTCACCCAAGAAGATCGCGTACTCGTTACGCCTGCAGCAGAAAAAATATTCCACATCCGCCGCCAAGGCTTGTGAGTGGTGGCGCTGGACAACTCTCCAATGATTAGTTCTAGTAGTAAAAAAAAACATAAATATTCCAGAAAGCAGACGGGGGAAACGGCACCGCAGTAGCTCACTTGATGATGATGAATATGATGCTGATTATGATTATGATGATAGCAACTTTATTGTACCGCCGGATAAGGAGGCCCCCTACTCCACGTCCCCGGCACACACGCCTAGGGGACGGGGGACGGGACCTCCGTGATTAGAAGCAAGCAAAGAGATCTTGACTCTTCGCGGCTTCTTCTGCCAGGCGGATGGCGTGTTGCTGTGGAGTAGGGTCCTCGCTCCGCAGCAGGGCTTCGCAGGCCGCTCTACAATTTATGTTTGCTTTAGCCCCCGGGGAGCTAGCGCATATTCCCAGATTATGTGGTCGAGGGTCCCTCTCGCCCCACAGTGTTTGCACTTATCGTTTTCTCTACCATGTATAACATGGTGTGCCCAGAACGGGTTTACGAAGTTCCCAGCTTGCAGGCGCCGCCATGCGACTGCCTCTCTATTGTTTAGACTTTTATCCGGTGGTGGCACCAGTCTCCTGCGTAGCCGATAATTTTCGACAATCGCCGTATAATTTTGCAGACGCTCGTTCATGTTCCGGCAGTCGGGCGTCTCCACAGCCACCCGGAAGTAGAGAGCTGGGCTAACTCGTGGGCCGCCTCGTTGCCAGGAACGGACGTGTGTGCGGGGGTCCAAATTAGGCTAATTTTTCTGTTTAGCCATCTACTGGCCCGAACCCTTGCCGTTTCCGGTGAGATCCTACGCTTTCCAAAATTCCAGATGGCCGTTTTGCTATAGCTAATTAAGAAATTTGCTTCAGTTCCCACGCAAGCGAGCGCTATCGCAACTTCTTCAGCCGTTTCCGTGTTGCGGCTTCTAATGGTGGCGGCCGATGCAGAGGCCCCTCAGCCGTCGACCACCGAGGCGACCGCCGCAGCCGACCTGCCACTTGCCGCGTTCACGTACGCAACCGACTTGCTGTCCAACGAATCCAAGCGTTTGATCAGTGCTTCGATCTGCTCTCTTTTCCCTCCTCTCCGTGTTGAATACGGGATGCATGTTACGATGGAGGGGGGAATGATTAGATTTTCTTGGCAGTCCAGCGGGATGTTTGTCTTGCCTCGTAGTCCCCTATCGGTTTGCAGGCCTACCATTTCGAGGATAGCTCTGCCTGTGGTCGTTCGTTCGGCTTAATCTTTCGAGCTGCGAAATTCTGACAGCCTCCGCTATTTCGTCCCAGGTATTGTGCACTTCCATAGAGAGGACCTTCTCCGTGGAGAGGCTAATTGGTAAGCCTAAGGCCTTCTTTATGCACCGTCGAATGAGCGAGTCGAGTTTCCTCCTCTCCTCTGACTTGACGTTTAAGAAAGGCGCGGCATTGTAGACGCGGCTTATTACGTATGCTTGGGTTAGTTTAAGCAAGCATCTTTCCTTCAGGCCTCGTCCTCTCAGCGCAACCCCTCTATATATGCCAAGGCCTTGCGTGGCAAATCCCTCTAGATTTTTGATTGCCCCATTATTATATCCATTTTACTGTACGAAAAGTCCCAAGATTCTGATTTGGTTTACCTTTGGGACTGGTTTCCCCTCAACTTTAATGTCAAATTCTAAGCTGCGCTTGCACCGGATCGACTTTGGGTTGTAGACGAATAATTCCGATTTTTGCGTAGGGCATGAGAGACTAGCTGCTGGCAGCATATATAGTCGACGACAGTGTCCGCCGCCGCCTGCAGGCGCTCCTCGATGCTCGCCTCGCTCCCCTGGTTGGTCCAGAGGGCGATGTCATCCGCATGCATGCTGAAATTTAGCTCCTGTATGCTTCTCAGAACTTCATGGAGGCCCCTCATCGCCACGTCGAAGAGGAATGGGGAGAGAACAGAGCCCTGCGGCGTGCCCCTGCTCCCTAATTTCAGTGTTGGAGATTCAATATCTTGGAACTTCATGCAGGCAGTTCTGACTGACAAAAAGTCCTTGGCATGGCCGAGGATTACCTTGGCTTCTCTAGAACGCGAGTCAATTGTGTCATGTTTGAGTAGGAGCATCACGTCCTGCATGCACAAGCCCAGTCGGAAACCGATGATCTCTTGCGGACACAGGTCGTTCTGCTCCATAAAGCGCGTCAGTCTGGTCTGGACTGCGCGGTCCATCAATTTCCCTATGCATGAGGTTAGGGAAATGGGTCTTACATTTTGTGTTTTTTGGGGTTTGCCCGGCTTTGGGAGTAGGATCCCGTTTGCCGACTTCCAATGGCGTAGGAGGTGGCTTTTAGTCCAAATTTCTTGCATGTACTCCATCAGAGCGCTGCTCACTTGATAAGAGAATCGCACGCGTAACGCGAAGACGTGGGTTCGTGCCCACTTGCGGCCAGTTGTTTTTTTTTTTTATCCGCTTTCCTTTTCATTTATTTATAATTTTCTTTAATTCAATCAATAAGCACAAGTAATTCCCCCTGTATTGTTATTGGTGTCCTTGTTTGGTGGCTTTTACGATATGATTAATAACAATCAGGCCCCTCGGTTCCCTTTCTTCTCTTCAGCTGTACTCCCTAATTCGCGCAAAAGTCGATGGAAGCCAAGCCTGGTCAAGTCAGGCTGAGTTCATTTTGTAGACGCTGGCTGTGTGGCCTGCAACCCTACTTTTATAGCTAGCCTCCGTAACCCTTACGCATGCTTATGGTAAACTGCAGAAAAGTTTACTGTAGTTTTGGCACCGGTGGCCTTAAAGTGGCTAAATCTGTAGTAAAAAGGAACCCGCAACAAGCCTACAGCAGTCCCGACTCTCCCTGATACTTTTGACGATCCTGTCGTCTCGTCCGGCGGGAAGCGATGCCTCTGTGAAAAGAGGCTAGCGTGACCAGTAAATCAGCCAACGGCGCGCGGTGTTTTGGCGGTGCTGCAACCACCAGTCAGTGAGTTTGTTTCTCATTCACTCTCAAACTGCCTCAAAAGCGTTGTTAGCGTACTGCCGACGCTTTAACTACCACTGTCCCATGCGCCATTCGAAGAATCACGTCACACCGTCGGGAACTCGGAAGCTTGTGTATTCGTTTCGAATGCTCACAGCTGCTCCCTGATGATTCGTTGCATAACATTTACATAAACCGATAGAGACATAAACCCGTGCTTCACCGTGAACTTCAAAAACAACGGGACCGCTACATCACAACTGATCTTGAGAAGCATGAACTAGAGCGGGGCGCTGACATACTGTCGGGCGGAAAGAAAAGTGAGATAGAACAGTTGTCCGCATTGCGAACAACGCAAGCCATCATCTATGTCATCTTGACTGCTGGCACGTCCTTGTTGCAGATTTCCTCTTAAGAAACCAATTTTGTAAAATTCACTCATATTTAATCCTCTATTTGTATATGAAGTCGCCACGGCGTACTTCATTCATAAACAGCGCACAGACAGCCGTCTATGTGCCGCCCCGCGCGAAGGTAGTGTAGTTTATCTTAATCACGAGATATGCTATCTTTCGTTGTCTGTTCATTCATAGCCGAGTCTGCAGGAGTCGTGCATTGTGAAAAGAACATATTCATTTTGTATTACTCCTTGCGTAGAGAATGCCTCTGCTTATCAAAGTTCGGTTCGTTGACGGTATATCTAAACTATTTGGGCAGCTTGTGTGGCAAGCGCAGCCCACGTTTTTAGATAGACATTGTGCTTCTAGAACTTAAAATTTCAGTGAAACGTTGCTTTGAAATTTGAGCTTTCCGTGGTTTTGCTTTTCTCTTTTCTTTTCTTTTTGTGTGTTCATTGTCTTAAGCTTTCGTGAGCTCAGAATCCAGCTATCCCTGTGACATCACATTGGAACGTCTCTGCTAGAAAAATAAATGGCCATCATTTGTTCTGTTTGAATCAAGGGTCCCATAATTGCCACATGTATGTTGCATTGCTTGCAATAAAAGGAAGAAAAGTTGCAATATCACCTTACTCCCCTACTTCACAAATGGTCCTAACAGGCCACTGTAAGGGTTGTATCAAAAAATATCAAATCACTTCTTTTGCAAAGTTCTGTTAAATTAACAATGGTGGTTTACAAGCACCATAATGCAGATTGCTGCAGTGTACTAACCAATTCTGTGGTCGGAGTTTTATGAGTGGCATTGCAGAATGTTAGCCAATTTCATGGCCTTGATGGGCACACTCTCGACTTGCCCGAAAGTCATGAACTGTACCTGAGGCATAACCTTAGTAAGCTCCAATGCAGACTCATTGAGGCAGATTTGTTAAAACCCAACAAATGTGGTTTTTAGCTAAAAGTGAGCTGAGCTCTTTTAAGGGCATTGAAGGGCCTACCTAAATTTTTATTGGAGAATCATGCATGCATATTCTTTCGCATTTGACTTACTGCAGAACTATGCAACCTTCGGCATTGTCATTTGGTGCACATGACCAAAGCACCGAGAGTAAAATGTGCGCTACAGATTTCACCGTTGGAGCTTAGCTTTAAGAGGCACACTGCTTGTGGCACTCCAAGAGGTGTGGTTGTCTTTGCAGTGGAGGAACAACCCTCGCAACAGAAGCCACAAGAGGAAGGAGCAACGATGCAAGGCTCATCAGACTGTGACGTCTTACGTTTGTGCAAGCAGCTGCAAGAGATACGTGCCCAGCTTGCCAAGGCCAGGTGTGTGCATTGAGACTGTATTCTGCTGTTATTGGCTGCATGTTTGATCGGAGCTATGCTTTATTTCAATGACAGTGGTGAGTTTCCAGAATTACCACTGTTGTTGATAAGTGAAGTGTGCAAACATTGCATTCGGCCAGTGCTAACATACGGGGCAAAAACTTGGAGGTTAAAAAAGAAGCTTGAGAAGTTAAAGACTGTTCGAAGAGCATTGGAATGAAAAATGTCAGGTATAACGTTAAAGAGACAGGGAGAGAGCGGTGTGGATCAGTGAGCAAACAGGGGTAGCCGCTATACCAATTGAAATTAAGAGAAAAAAAAGGGGGGGGGGGATTGGGCAGGTCGTGTAATGCGTAGGGCAGATAACCAGTGGACCATTAGATTTACAGAGTGGGTGCCGAAGGGAGGGAAGTGCAGTCATGGACGACACAAAATTAAGTGGGGTGATGAAGTTAGGAAATTTGCAGGTGGACGTTGGAATCGGCAAGCACAGGACAGGGGTATAATTGGAGATCGCTGAGAGAGGCCTTTGTCCTGTGGACATGAAAAGAGGATGGTGGTGATAATGCTTTGTTTCATGCTTAGCAGGGCAATGCTTTGGAAGCTGCACAAATAGCGCAGTCATAAAAGTTTTCACGCTGCAGGTTTCGCGCTGCAGTTGTTTACCATCTGCAATGCTTCCTACAGACTAACTACTATCTATATAATGACTACAATTTGGGGACATGAGGGCATGTTAAACTGTGTGTCACCTGTGCACCTTTGTGCTTATAGTATGCAGCGCACAATGTATTGGTCGCAGGTGTGCTGTGGCTGCTTGTTGCAGCAATGTATTGAACAGCAGATGTACAGGGGCACACACTCCCCACTGACAAAAAATTTTGGGGAGAAATGTGCGCTGTACGCTGTCACACGTACACTGTTTTTTTACTTTTGTTCCAGTTACTGTCGTTCACCATATTACCGCTGTTATCAAGTTAATTAAGTAGAACCCTTGGAGGCTTATGAAAAGGGTTCTACTTGAATTGAGGACGACGCAACGAACTATGGAAAGAAGAATGATAGGTGTAACGTTAAGGGATAAGAAAAGGGCAGATTGGGTGAGGGAACAAACGCGGGTTAATGATATCATAGTTGAAATCAAGAAAAAAAATGGGGGCGTGGGCAGGACACATAATGAGGAGGGAAGATAACCGATGGTCATTAAGAGTTACCGAATAGATTCCAAGGGAAGCGAAGCGTAGCATAGGGCGGCAGAAAGTTAGGTGGGCGGATGAGATTGCGAGGTTTGCAGGGACAACATGGCCATAATTAGTACATGACCGGTGTAGTTGGAGAAGTATGGGAGAGGCCTTTGCCCTGCAGTGGGCGTAACCAGGCTGATGATGATGATGATGATCAAGTTATTCGTCTTTATCACACACACCTACTGTATCCAGAATAGCTTGAACGTTGTCACCAGTTCTGTAGCAGGAAAGACTTGTCTAATCAGATTGCATGTGCAATGCAAATAGTAGTTATTTACATTCTCAAATGTACACGAGTGCCACTGGTTACTCGCTTATAAGTAGCAGACTGATTTGGCCCGTCTGTAAAGGTTTGGTGACTGACAACTGTGCCTGCCTTTGTAGCTGTAATTTGAGTGTTTTTCTTCTTGGGCACAAGCAGGATTCATGCAATGGGACGGAGTGCCAATTCAGCCAGCGAATGAGCATGACGCAGCTCAGTGCCACCGAATCACGCCACACGAAAAAAATGTCACAGAGAAGCTGGCAGTAGCTCAATTTGTTGTGCCTTCGTCATGTGACAGACTGTGAACTGAATAGGCAATCCGTCTCGTCGTGTGAATCCAGCTTTAAAAGGACATGAGGGGGGAAAAAATTATATTATTCAATCACAATTCTACGATATGAAAAAAACATCTCACACTTGAGAACAGGCTTGCTAAATCGCAATAGACGCAAATACCAAGGACACATGGCAACACCACGTTGAACTCTAGTTCAGTCACTTCAAGTCAAGCACCATCTCGCCACGACATTATGGATATTGGCTGAGCCTGCTTGAGTCTAGTTAATTGTTTATCGGCAAATAAGGACTATGACGTATTCTGAAGGAATTATACAGAACAGGTTTCAAAGTCTGACAATGCCACTGCAGCCCAAATAGGAGAAAATACTTTGAAATCCATGTTGTCACGCTGACATGGTGGCACTGGGATCTCGGCTTGAAATTCGAGAAGTGGACGCTTATCCTTCATTTTCTGTTATGGTAGTAATTAACCTCTTAGAGCAAATTTAACAAAAATAGAGTTTTAAAAGGATAATTTATCAGCCCAAACTGATCTAGTGCTTCTGAATTAGCATCCCTTTAAGTTGCATTTTTGACAGTTCTTCACCAATATTACATGACTTCACTATTGTACACGCCATCATAACTACCAGCACGGCGTAGCCATTGTGCACTACACCACACAATGTTGCCGCAGGCAGAGCATGTACCAAATGCACACATGTTGATAAAACATCAGGAACATGACGGCAAAATTTTTTAGAATTTGGCGTGCAACTCTCACCAAGCACGTGCAAGGAAGCTTAACTGTTTCGTTCATAGGGCTGTCTAGAAAGCATTTACATGGGAATTGCCCGATTGCACAAAACTTATCAGCTTCTCTGATTTCCCAAGTGCATTTGCAATAATATTTCTTCCAAGTCAGTGTTGTCTGTGCCTGCTCCTGTTCGTCCTGTGTAACTGCGCTGTAAGTCCAGTGACGTGTCACCCAAGAAGCCATCATCATCATCATAAAAACTTTAATGTAAGACTGAGGAGTCAACTTTCCATGCACCTGCCCTGGCAGCTCAGTGGCTGTGGCGCTACGCTGCTGAGTACAAGGTTGCGTGTCCGATTCCCAGGCGTGTGTGCGGTAACGGAACCCAGATTGTCAAAATTAATGCGGAGCCACAACAGTCGAAACTTGTTCTGTTCTAACCTTTTGATGGCAACGGCGCTGGCTGTTGCCAGCATTGTTAACTCAGTTTTGGCTTTGTAGCCGATGGTAATGCATGAAAAACTTTTGGACACTTCTCCCATTTGCTTTCCTTAGGGGTGCGCCATTAGAATGGGTAAATAATGTAGTTAATGTGGCCTTTGCTCATTTGTCTCTTACTGGAAGACACAGCTCATTGGCCTTTTAGACAACAAAATTATTTTGTCTGGCAAAATGTTTTGACAAGCTCACTCTATGTTCCACATAGTCACTCGCTTCATTACCGTGGAAAGCATAGTCAGTGCCTGCATTCATGCAGCTTTTTCTTTTATCTAAGAGCATGTTCTCAACGACTGGCATTCAGGTGCCTGCCAACCCTAGTGGCATTCACATCACTAGGCGAAAACTGCAACAATGGCCATTTGCAGACGGCACTTGTGTATGACAAGTTCTTGTGAACGTGTGCCCATGTTTTCTTGTGTATGGCTGTTTTCCCCGTACTTGCTTGTACAATTTTTGTGCCGCAACACTTTACACAAGATAGAGCCGTCAAACAATGAGGAATGTGGTGTCGTTAGAGGGCTTTTCTGATTGCGACAACTGACTGACCATGCATCCCCTTATTTCTGTTAATCAGGGCCAAGGTGCAGGTCGATGGCACCATTCAAGACAAGGCAGCGGCAAAATTAGATGAAGTGTGCGAGTTGCTACAGCAAGAAAGCCAGAGTGACGGGTCTACCCGTCCGAAAGATGGAACCTCATCAGAAAACAATGCTTCGACGATGACCGAGGACGATGCCGTGAATGCAGTTGTTGAGGGGCCAGCCTCTGGTCCAAGTTGTTGTGCTGCAAATGAAACAGTTGGGGGCGACGACACGTCCCTTTCGTCGGCGGTCATTGTGGACACGGCAAACCTTGACATCGCCTGCGAGACCGTCTCGACCACAGACTACTGCGACGTCACAGAGAGCCCGCCGCCTGCGGAAGCAGACGGAGTGCGTAACAGCACACTGGGAAGCTCTCCTTACAATGAAGACCACTGCTATGCAGCAGGCACTAGCGGCGGTGAATGCATCCTTCCCGACTCACAGGCTTCGTTAAAATTCATCCACCAGAGTTCGGAAAAAAGGCCTGCTCCCACCGACACGCAAACTCCAGATGCGAAGAAGTTGAAGACCACTTCGTCAGTCTCTTCCGGGACTCCACTCAAGGGCCAAGTGATTGTGGCTGGAGCCCGTGTTCCGTCGGGGACCCCGGGTCCTGTGATTGTGCGCCGGTGCATCCTGCAGCCCGCCGGGACGAACATTTCACAGACGCTGCGGAACTCATCGCTGCCCATTGCTAGCCAGTCCAGAGTCACCATGGTAGTCAAGGCGAAGGATGCCGGCAAACCGATTCGTGTGCCGGTTCACATGTATTCCTCGTCAAATCAGCAGAGTGGGGAAGCTGGCAAAGACTCGCCACAGAAGCTCACGATTGTGCACATGAAAGTCCTGCAGCAGTCACCGCAAACTAGTAGTGAGTTTTCTTCCTTTCTCTCATCCTAAGGCATGTTTTAATATTTTGTTAATTTATTTTTACCCACCGTGGTTCATCGTGTTGCTTCTGATCTGATGCACTGTGGCACTGACTCTCTGCGCATTGAGAAAGTTTCAAAGGAACACAACTCCTTGGAGACTAACCGGTGGGTCATGACGGATCCGAGCAATTTGACAAGTCACCCACCAGTGAGTCATCACACTCGAGGATCGAGACTCTTAAAAGTGGTGCCACAGTGAATGTATTTAGTAGGAGGTCGCTGGTGGAATTCCCAGTTGTGGTGGTGAAATGCATAAAAAAGAAAGTCGTTTAACATGCTTTGGGTGCTTGTTAAAGAACCCGAGGCCGTCAGAATTAATCAGGATCAACCTAGCGTGTCATAGCTCCTGTGGTGCTTTGGAACGTAGAACCAGGTTTATCAGCCGTTTCATGCTTTTCCTTGGTTTGAAAATGTGTCTTTTGTGTTTTATTGCACACACTAGCTGCAATAGTATGTAGTTCAGGAGAGCATGGTGCTGGGCCCGTTGGCATTGCCGTGTTATCAAAACTAGGAGTTATTTTTGCATCTGCATGCAAATGATCATGTTTCTGTGCTAGCCTGACTTGGAAACATTGGCATGATGTTTTGTGCAAACAATTTCAAAGGCTTTGTACATTGTAGTCACACGTCATACCATGTACAAGCACATAAGTAGGAAACAGCAACACAAAAATTTGTTGTGCGATTACAGTGTCGTTGCATGTTTAAAAAGAAAAGAAAATGATAAGCAGCTCGTACCTCTGATCTTGCATGGTTCAAAGATGCTTAGTATCACTCATTAGGTGAACGGCATATTTAAAAAAAAGATAAATGATATTTGTTTTACAAACAGCTATGTGCAACTAGTGCAAAGACTTGCAAAGGCTTACAACAATAGATTAAACTGGGTAAACTACTAGTACAGGTGCCATTCTGACGCCTGGCCACCTCTCTCAATTCGCGGCCATGATTTCTGGAAAAAGCCCATGAGACTTTTCCCTTTTTGTTGCTTCCAAAACACGCGTTTCAGTTGCAGCGTTTTGAAAAGTCAGCATTGTGGACCTAACCCTAACATTTCTCATCGGCTGGTCCTGCAGTGTGCTTCATCCCGAAAGGGACCAGCATTGAACAAATGTGCTTGTACACACAAAGCTTTTATCGTTCTGCACGTAAGGGCCACTCGATTTACAACATGACATGAATCAAAAGAAGGCGTGTGTACAGAATAATGTACAATTGTACTGCTAGGCACATTTCTCACCAGCAAGTTTTCCCTGAAATATATGCAGACTCACGAGCTGCTACTGGTTGGTGTTCTGCGCTTTCAATGCTGTTGTGGCACTGAATGACACAAAAAGTCCTGTCTACCAAGCTTGCCAGATGACGAGGCCATTTTGCCATCGTAAAAACGCAACCACGGGTAGCACGCGCTCCAACACAAATAGGCGCGCGGTCGCTCTGACGGGACAGGAGGTGACCCTCGTTGTACGAATCTGCCTGCTTTGGGGAGCAATCTGTGCTAGTGTATCAGGTGGAAACTTTATGTTGCCTCACCTTTTGCTAAGTTTGGCTGCCGGCAGACTTCGCTGAGACTGAGGGGACCACAGGTGAATCCGCACTGCACTTCCGCTGCCGTCTGACCTCACCCTCCCAATTGGTCGAAACCGCCCTTAACTGCCACAGCTCTCGGAAAAACTACTATACAAGGCCGCGCTGCTTGGGCCACTGGGCCTAAGTTAGTTCAGTTATTACTTAGTGCTTGAAGTAGGTGTCTGGGCTACACGGGAGTTCAAATAATCACCAAAGTCCTAATTATCGACTGTCAAAGAAATTGGCCAGTGACTCTATGCATCATTTTTGCCATCAGAATGCATATATTTTGAGGCACCTGCATACAAATTTTTGCTTCACTGTAACCGACATTTAATTGGATACTGCGTTTTCAGTTACAGCGGTAGAATACTCCATTGAAATAAAGCACGGCCAATCAAATTTTATATTTTCTTCATTTTAGCCAATAATTTCTTATATTTGTATTCGCTACATTGAGGTTCGACTGTAGTGTTTCATTAACTGCATCACAACCTTTACTATGCACAGATTCCAAAATGCATTGGAACTGCTGGATCTTTTTACCTGCTTTTCTTTTCTTTTTTCAGTTTCGATTTGAAATGCAAAATTTAGAAAATTTTTTCTTATGCAGTAATTAGCATTTTGCTCCGTGCCTTCTGTGTAGCCACATTATTACTGTCAATATTTTTTATGTGATGCAAAATTTTGATGCGGTTGGCTTTCGAGCTCGTGCGGTGGTGTGGGCAATTGCGAAGTGCCTGAGCTGCTTTTTGATGATGCGCTTACCAGTAAATCTTTCTCCTTCCAGAAGCAGCAACTGCAGAAAAGGCACAGAAAACGCAGAAAACGATGTCCAAGGGATGTCAGGTATGAGGGCCCCCTCACGCATGATATTTGTGGCTTGAGTCAACCACAGTTGACAAAACCTTGCTCGCCCCTTTCAAGTCCCCACCACGGTGACTCGGCAGCTCTTATGTATTGTTTAAAGCTACATTGCACTTTTGACTTTCGGTCATAGCAGCTGCACTTTTATGGGACTGGTATACAAGAACACTAATTTATTGTGCATTGGGGGCGCGTTCAAAGGGCACTGCAACAACAACAAAACAAAATTGTTTCAGCTTAATTAGTTCACTACCCTTCTGCAGTACCAAGCTAGCCACTTTCTCCGTTAAAAAAGATTTGGTAAGCCAGAAAAAAAAAAACAGAAGGATAGACTGTTGGAGATGGCCACCGTGGAAGTTCCAGCTCCAGCTTGTTGTGACGGCATGAACTTTGCTCATGTGTAGCTAAATTTATTGTGGTAACAACGGACTGTCTACTTCGCATTCTAAGACTCAGCTGAGAAAACCTCAAGCGCTTAAGCTGAGGCACAAATGTGGAAAAAAAAAATTGGTAAAGAATGTTGAAATCTGTGATGTCACGCTGACTCGCCAGCACTGCAGTGTTGGCATAAGATTTTTAAAATGCAACATTTACCTTCTTTTTCTCTTCTGATAATTCTCTTCTTATCTGAAATTAACGAAGATAGAGTTTCGGGAGAATAACACATCAGTCTAAAATTATTTGGTGTTTCTTTTTAGTTTGTATTTAAGAATAGATGCACCTCAGAGGTCTGTTCATCCACCTCAGAGATCGAACCTAGGCCGGGTTGAAACCCCGCCACAGTGGCTGCATTCTCATAGGGGCGGAATCTAAAAACGTTCATGTATTTAGATACAGGTGTACATTTAAAGAAACCCAGTTTAGTCCGGAAACTTCCTCTACAAGGTGCCTCATAATCAGATGATGGTTCTGGCACATAAAACTCCAGACTTTAGTTTTTTTATGTTCTTGTTAGGCCCTGGGCACTCTTACGCCCCCCCCCCCTTTTTTTTTTTCTTGTTGCTTACTGAGCAGGCTTGTAAAAAAAAAACTTGACAGCAACTACAGTGGGTGGAATAAGATCAGACCAAAATTCTAAAACTTTTTTTTATTATTAAAAGAAAAAGGCAGCACAGGGGTAGTGTGCAATTCACCTTAAGCAGGGCTCTGCGTGTTCAGATAAATCCAACGAAATGAAACATGCATGCTCATGTCTGCCTATAAACAGTTGATTCACGTGTAACACAAAAAAAAATAACTCGTAATTTCAAGTACCTCGGTTCTGGTCACGATGTGACCGTGCCGGTGTACAAGAAGCTGGTGCACGCTGGCTTATTCTCCACATCCTCCCCCATGTAGGGTGGGGGAGAATAAGCTAAGCGTAGATGAGAAGGCTGCTAAGGAAAGCAATTGCCAACAAGTCAAGTCGTTGGCTCTAGCAACATTTCTTGATCAGTCGGTGCTCATCACTTCAAGCTTCCACCTGCCCCGTGAACTTCTGAGTCGGCTGAAATCTGCAGGGTTGCGGAATTCAAGAAATTTATGTTTGGCCTTCATTTCCTGTTCCGGTAATCGCTGCACCTTAACCAAAATTAATGAGAGTGAGTTTTGGGAAAATGTATCAGCAGTCTCTAAACAGGTTCAGTGCTTTCTCATTAGCATTTATTTAAGTCTGCTGAATTTTTCACTGTTGCCTACATGCAGACGACCAGAATCACCAGGGCCCAGACAAGGAAAAAGGCTGCCCCCGTGGAAGTTAAGCAGGAGCCCTGTACTGCACTCGTGAAGACATTCCCACAGCCAGATAAACGCAAGGGGCGCAGGAAAGGTGAGTTTCAGTTGTTTAAGGGGCCTCTCACCGGGCCACAATTTTTCTGACACGCTGGAAGTTATGTGCCCTCTAGGGAGCATTCTGCCGCAAACATTGCTCAAATTGGTTCATTAATAGCCGAGACTGAAATGTTTAGGTGCCGCGAACTCGTGATTTCAGAAGGCGGCCTTCGCGACTGACATAGACACACACTCCACTTGCCCCGTCCAGCCTCCGCAAGCGAAATTCCTTAACTGTGTTATCCCATACCGGAGCTCGAAGATCACGTGGCGCATATGTCACAGGCCCCGCCTTCTTTCTTTTCGCTCATTCTCTCTCTCTCTTTTTGCCCTTGCTTTCTTGCTGCGCAGTGTACTTCCGCTGACGGTGTTGCGTGAGAGCTTTTGCGGTTGTCTCGTTTCACACAGCATGCGATTTTGCGCATGAGAACACCTGACTAGCAGTATAAGTCAGTGCTACACGAACACTGAGGCAGACACAAGCGGATCACAGAGCATGATCACGCACTGGAACGTGGTAGAAAATGTCATAGTTTCGTTGCCTGCACACGTGACTGAACGACGTGGTAACAAGCAGACAAAACAAGGTACATCTCTCTCACTACAATATGAAGTAAAACAAAAACACGCAGACATTCGGTTTGTGTGTTTTATTATTTTTCTAACCTTTAATTTGTCTATTGAAGCAACAGATTACACAAATAACAGATGTTGCCTTGAATAATTCTCAAAGTCACGTGTCACTATGAGTAACATCACAGTACAGACATGTACGTAGGCGCACTTGTGCATTTGCATCACCTCTCCAGCTGGGAGCACGGCACCTGTGATGAGAAGACCAAACGGTATTTGGTTTAAATTTCATCTCGTTCTGCGGCGGTTAGCGATGTAATACTTAGCAGGCACGATCATTAGCACACATTGTATGCACTGCACTTGTCAACTCGATATGGCCAGACCTGATGAGGGACCCTTTAGGAGATTGTTTGTGGTGCACACTTTTGGCATTCGAGACATCAGCAAGTTTGGACACTTAGCACCTGTGATGCGGGTTTTTATTCCTTTAATGTTTCAGAGGGTTTCCTGAGGCAGAGCCTCCGAGAGCCCAATTAAGGACATGTTGCAAAGCGTACGCAACACTCTTAGTGCCACTCGTGCAAAAAAAGAAATATATAATGTAAACACTCAATGGAAATTCAGAGCAAGAAACCACTGCACTCAAAGCTAGAACAGTACCTACACCACGCGAGTCAGGGCAGACCATGAGTGTGATCGCATGCAGCAGTTTGATGTGGAGGGGGGGGGGGGGAGGCGAGGTGACGAAAGAAGCAGCATTGGTCTCGCTAAAAGATCAATCTGGTTGACCGTTCGAGCACGGCAGCTCCGGCTTGGAGACGGCACGCAGGCTGCCTGGCAGCACGTGCAAATGGAGGCAACGTTCTGGCCGGGCAGCTGTGTGCAAACTCGAGTCTGTAGTCCGACTGCTCGCACTCTGCGAGCGCAGGAGTTTGCCAGCCTCAGACAGGAGGCCCCAGTCAGTTGGAACTCCGGAGGCTCTGGTCCGGAACCCAACGGCTCCCGGTCCGGTGGCCAATCTTCACCCTTGCGTTGCTTCCTGGAACTCCCCCCTCTTCTGCCAGTGCGCCTCGCTTTTCTGCCACTCTGCCCGATTTGTCTTTGCCTGATTGGTGACCTTCGGAGTTCCGTGTTCACAGGGAATTGGCCCCTGGAGGCTCCATGGGTTCTTCTGGTTGGATTCCTTTCTTTTTATTTTATCTTGCACAGCGCATTCTTGTGCTTGACATTCCTTGATGTAATCGACTTTCACCTAGCACAGGATTCGCCTCCGTGCACACATTCTTTGTCGTCCTCTTCTTTTCACCTTCCAACCATGGCGCTCTCACGCACTGCTCACATCACAGCACCTGAAGACTATCGAGGGAGACAGTCCTCAAGGCGACGCATGGCTTTTTGCTGACGCCTGACATTAAATGTGCGTCTTTTTTCTTTAATAAGTGAATACCATAGTTACTCGAATGTAACGTGAAATGAAGGGAAATGAAAAGGGCGCCTTTATTCAGGGAATCAATGGGGAAACGAGTTCTCTTTGGTTATCATTGTCATCTAAGAAGGAGACGGTTCTTTCCTTGGGTAGTACTCTCGGGCGATCACTTTGGGAGATAGTTTCAATATTGCGAAATTTCGCATTACCAGGCACAGAAAGTGTCCCCAACAAGTGTTCCTAGCGCTGTACCGAGCTCATTATCAGTGCTAACAGTAGGCTAGCAGATGCCCCAGCGCATTGGTTCGGAAAACTTGGGACAGTGCCAGAGGAGAAAAATGTCCGGACGGGACTTTTTTTTTTCTATTGTAGAGGTGAAAACGCATCAGGTTTTGCAAGGACGTGCTCTGCCCTCACAAGGGCCGCCTAGCAATGTATGTAGGTGCGTCTCTTCCATCTTTTGCCCTTCTTTCTGCAAACACTCTTTCTGCTGCCACACCAGCTATGCACGGTGAGAAATATAACCTCCATGCAAGCGAGAACGCGACACGTTCGCACTTTCCAGACGGTGTCGTTTACACACGGCTACACTTTCTAATAGTTCAGGTGTCCACCTCGAGCGAGACAGTTGGGGTGTCCTCAGCAAGAAATGTGAAATATAAAGAAACAAAAACATTCCACTTTATTTAGGTGACATGGAGCTTCCTCTTTGTCTATGGTTTTCTGGGCATTAACTTCTCATTTGCGGTTGAAACTCTATATATGGCACTTTGGTGGTGCGTACACTGGTGGTCATACAGTGACATCTGATAAACTAATGAGTTTACGGGGGGAATAGTTAATTTTGGGGCTTTCACTATAACAAACAATTTGCTGCGACCCCCCTGAAGTCTGTTATATTGCAATTTCACTGGACTACTACATTTCAAATTCAATTTCCCCCAATGCCATCTTTGGCATCAATGACGGTGTGCGTGTCTTAGCATGGCTGCAACTAACCAAACATCTTGCCCCTCGGATCCCCTTATCTACATAGCTTCATTGTTGGTGTGTTGATCGTGGTCTGTTGTGTGTCATACAAATTTAGGTTTCACTGAGGTCTCGAGGAAGTTGTTATCGAGATTCTGCTGTGGTACATATGTAATCGTAAAGTACCGTTGCCTGAGCACCTCCGTGTTGTATGCTGCAGGCAAGAACGCCATGACCACCCAGTGCGTGGTGTTCTGCTGCGAGGCGTGCGGCGACGCGTTTTCGGCGGCCAAGCACCTGCACCGTCATTGGCAGACCCGGCACCGGAAGAGGCAAGAGGGCAAGCACCAGTGCTCCTACTGCACCTACAGCAGCGACCGGAAGTGAGTCCGTCTGTCTTTTCTTTTCATTGTGACGGCAATTGCAGTAAAACCTCGGCTTTACGTTTTGAGAGAAGAAAGAAAGAATGCAATAAAATGCACACTGACTGGGAAAGCGTACAATTCGAAGTCGCTAAAAAAATTCGTCAGGCTCAACTGTAGCTAACAGTACGTAACGCGAAGCGTTGCACCAGATGCTACAACATGAGATGCTGCCACGCTCCAAGCTGGTGGTGCTTGGTGATGCTTTGTTGTTTTCCTATTGTATAGTGTTTTAGAAAAGACCGGCGACGGGAAACCGAAATCAAATTGAGCTCGTGGACAACGACGCAGTAGGGTGCCGCCAGAGTTAAACGGAACGCTCAATTCGCGTTCCCTGCAGCAGCGATCGGCAGCAGGTTTGGGTTATTGCCTATTAAAAGCGCACAGTGAATTTTCTATAAATATTCAGGAAAAATGTATTCGATTTATGAAAGTGTTTTGGAATTGTTGGAGGTTGAGGCAAGCCAAGATTGGACGGGAAAAAATTGCTGTGGTGCCTGTGGCACCTTTTTGTAAAAGCGCAAGACAAAACAGAGGGCTACTCGCTCCGAACATGGTTATTCAAGCAGGATCCCGAAGCACGCCAAATCGGCGAAAGCAAAGCTGCTGAATAGGTCACTGTTATCTGAATACTGTGTTGCTTCTTAGTCTCTGCTGCACCCTATATGCTGCCTTTAAATGTAAATAACGTGCTTATGTATCCCATAAAGGGCGTTTGTGCTCAGGGCAAAAAGAAAATGTTCTCTCTCTCTCTCTCTCTCTCTCTCTCTCTCTCTCTCTCTCTCATGTCCATGAGTACTACTACGAATTTTAAAACTTAGCTGGTTGTCTAAAGTTTTTCTAACGAGTTCTTTCACTTCCCTCCGCACACCCGCCGTGGTTGCTTAGTGGCTGTGGTGTTGGGCTGCTAAGCACGAGGTCGCGGAATCGAATCCAGGCCACAGCGGCCGCATTTCGATGGGGGCGAAATGCGAAAACACCCGTGTGCTTAGATTTAGGTGCACATTAAAGATCCCCAGGTGGTCCAAATTTCCGGAGTCCCCCACTACGGCATGCCTCATAATCAAAAAGTGCTTTTGGCACGTAAAACCCCATAATTTAAATTTTTTTAACCTCTCTGCGCACGCAGGGCCCACGTCACCATGCACGAGCGGACCCACACGGGCGAGCGCCCCTTCTCCTGCTACGTGTGCCAGAAGGGCTTCTACCGGGCCGACGACGTCGAGACCCACATGCGCGTGCACACCAAGGAGAAGCCATTCGAGTGCAACGAGTGCGGCCAGCGCTTCAACGTCTCCTCGAACCTGAACCGCCACAAGAAGCTGCACTCGGACGACGCCGAGATCCACGCCTGCGCCGACTGTGGCAAGACCTTCAACCAGAAGGTGCACCTCAAGTCGCACCTGCGCACGCACACGGGCGAGCGGCCCTACCAGTGTAGCCAGTGCAACCAGCGCTTCACCGAGCTCGGCAGCGTCCGGAAGCACGAGCGCATGGTGCACGCCGGCGACTACCCGCACTACTGCCCGCACTGCGGCAAGGGCCTGGCCAACAACTTCAAGCTGAAGAAGCACCTCCGTGCCCGCCACTTTCAGTTCAAAATGGAGGACTACGTGGATGAAGAGGAAGAGACACCGCAGGCGGCGGAGACGTAACGAAAGCGGTTTGAAAGGCACGGAGTTTAGGGCAGGGGACGAGGTGCAGCGAGGCAGCGTCTGGCATCGCGGGTTCAGCAGTGCCAAGCAAAAGAAAGAGAGTCAGACTCGGCTGTCCAGTGTCCGCAAGCTTGTGCACGCCTGGAAGCATTAGCTCACGCTTTCACCAGTAGCTTGCAGCCACAGGTCCTGAAGTACGAACACTATCGGCGTTGCGACAGTGATGCTTGTAGAAGCAGACGGCATTTGAGGGCAGTTCTTGTGCTACTCTCGGAGCTGGCAAAAAAAAAAGGGCTCGGCAAACAACAGAACTGGCATGCCTGCACCTCTGGGTCTGGCTTGTGTGCTCATGAGCAACAGCGGAAATTGCAGACACAGAGACACATAATGGATTTACAAATAGGCACTCTCGAAGAGCAAAGATAAAAGACATTGCTGACAGGATCGCGCTTGTGTGAAACACCCAGGAATCCTGAACAAAAACCAGACAATGCTTTCTAGAGGCAGCAGCTTGATGAAGGACTTGAACTGAAGAAGCAACTGCAGATACGGCTTTATTTTCATAAGCACTTCAAGGCAATTAAGCGCAACGGAACACGTATGACGGGAGAAGTAGAGTTCCGAAAATGTAAGGAAAAATACCGTGGCACCACATTTAGATTGCACCGTGTGTCCATCCGGCACTCCGGCGAGTCCAGCAGTGCATGCGATGTGACCTGAATTTTCAGACAAACTTGGGAAAGGAGGACTTGAGGTCGAAGAAACATTTTATATGCAGAAATGAGCTTCACCACAGAGTGTGTTGCCTAAGCTATAATAAACAGATTCTGGTGGGAACTGTCGAAGTTGTGCTAAGGGCGAGGGGGAGTGAAATCACCAAGCCAGAAAAATTCTGAATTGAACTGGCCTTAGAATCAAGGGAAGTGGTCGAAGAACTGAAAGTTAAAAGAAGCGACATGGAGAAGCTCGTTTACCTGGCTATTGCGTAAACGAGAAGTGGATGGGTAAGTTGTACAATTCAAATTGTGTCTCGAGATGCAAAGTTAATCACGAGAGCACTAACAAAGTGTATGTTTGATTTCCGGAATGTAAAATTTTGGCGAGATGAATCAAATAGCCTGCTGCAACGACTTAGTGGCTGTTGTGTTCTGCTGGTTAGCATACGGTAGGTCATGGGTGCGATTCCCGGCCACCGTCGACATATTCTGGTGGCAGCAGAATGCAAAAACACTCCTGTACGGTGCTTTCGGTTCGTGTTAAAGAAACCCCAGGTGGTCGAAACTATGCTCCATTTCATACGTAGCAGGCAACCCTGCATAAACTGCGCGAGTAATGCAGCTAGTGAAGTCCCATCCCACGTGTTTCACAGGGCAGTTGTTCTTGATCTGAAACATTTTCTATGAAACTGCTAACTAACTACACTAGAACCCTCTTATAGCGTTACCAGTTTTAACAATATATTGAGTATAACAATGAACAGCCAATTCACTGTCAACTTCTCTATGTCTCTGGGGTAGAATAAACCACTTACTACAATGCTCCCATGCTGCATTATCGGTTATAGTGTGTGTTCCAAACGAAAAAAAATTCGAAATCTTCGGGGAAAAAAATGAACGCAAGTTCTTTTTTCCTTGGGCACACCTGCCCATGTGCCGCCCCCGCACGGCATTTCGTCACCCCTCTCCCGCTGCCTCCACCCTCTCGGTGATGTCAGGGGGTCGGAGGAGATCAGTGTATGAATTTGGGCTTGTTGATGTAACATTGTGCAGTTAAGACAATAAATGAGTTTGTACCTTCGTTCAAAATTGTGTGTTACCTCCGTATCGTGTGCGAAACAGCTTCACTGGTCACCCACCTTCACAGACTGGAATAACTCATGATTTTCCTGGATTTCACGTTTCTTTTCAGTGCAGACACGCACTGGCCACATTAGATTGTCATAGCCAATCATTCAGCATGGGAACATTGTAGTGAGCGGTTTATTTTAGCGTAGAGCACACACACAAAAATTCAGAGTGGTGCGGCTTCTCATTGTTATACAGTCAAGTATTGTTGAAACCAGCAATGGTATAAGTGGGTTCAACTGTGCTTCTTTCTCTCTAAATAAAATGTTTGAATGTTTTCCGCCACTGCTTTTCTGGTGTAACCCAATTATCGGTTATAACAGTGAGGTTTATTTTAGCACTTGAGTATAAGTAAGAGTGGGTTCCAATGTATTACAACCACAACTTGTGGGCAGAAGTTTACGTCAAATCACATGTGCGTATCTGTGCTTCTAGTTGGGGGCATACTATGTCTTGGTTACGAGCATAAGTCACTCATTGTGGCCACAGGTCGCAGGTGTTTGTTCGTAAATAGGTGCAAGACCTGATTTTACATTGAATTACATGGCACATGCCTAATAACTTTCATATGTAATGTAGTACTTTTCGGCCGTGAATTGGAACAATGAGAGAAGTCTATCTTGCCTTTGTAGGGTTGCCTGCTACGTATAAAACGGGAGTATAATCCAGAGCTTCCCGTTATAGTGTTCGCATTGCTCAGTTTGGGATGTTAAACCACGCGATTTATTGCCATGTAACGTGCAAAATCACTTTGAACGCTGCAGAGAAGTTGTGGCTGAGTAAACTTCCATTTACCGAATTACAGGTGGCAAGCACTTAGTCTGTGAACGAAATAAGTGTGAGCTGTAATCACTTACATTCTCTTGTACGATTCCTGAGGGACATAACTAGCGGTATTTACATGAATACGACAGAAGCGTATCGTATCAACTTTCAAGCGTATCGCATCTCATGTAAACGAGGTAATTCGCTAGGAAGGCGTATCGCATCCAATACGCCAAGCAAGGGTAGTTTGAGATGGAGAATGCGCATTTCAGCGGCGCATGTAAACAGAAGCGTATCGCATCAGGAATTATGGGAAAGCATTCGCTGAGGGATTACAACCGGCCAAACAACCAGCGGCGCGGCCGTATGGCAGCGGAAGCCTGTTTACCGGAAGTAGGGGGCTCATTTTCAAATGTTACACCAGACGGCGCTAGCTTGCCAGCCAGTGAGATGCGCATACATATAAACGGAGGTGCATCAGCGGAATGCGATACGGCAAGATAATACGATACGCTTCTACCGTATTCATGTAAACGCGGCTACTGGAAGAGAAGGAAACTTGTAATCTGACTGAAGGGCCGCCCTGTCCTGCGACACAATGAAAAATTGTGTGTAACGTTAGCGTTGCTCATTTGGACAACGGTTTAAAGTTGAGAACATTGGATTACTGATACCTCTAAGACACACCTGCCAAGCCTCCCAAATTTTTTCTATATGTTTGTGAATTGGAGTTTGTTCTGCAGTTTTGCGAAAAATTCTGTTCGCTAAAAAGTCTTGCTTGTTGGTCTGTAACTCTACCCTTCGAAGTCTTCTGATAATGAGAGGGCACCAGAGGGGTGCCAAAGGAACAAGCTTATGCAGACGTGCTGCTGTGGCATGCATAATTGGCATCAGATAGATCGCCGAAAAGGTTACGGCAGCTTGTCATTCTCCGCTAAACTAGGTTTTCAGATGCTTGTGGGCTGCGTCTAAAGATAAATCACTTGTTAACAAAGTGTATAGTACGTGTCCCAGAAAAGATCTCTAGGCAGGGCATACTTTTTTTCCTATTTAATGTGATATTCTTTTTACTAAAAAAAGCCTGATTACAAAGCCAGTTTCTTCATTATTAGAAAACCACACTGCAGATGCCACAAACTTAAAGGGACACTAAAGCGAAACAATAAATCAGTTTAGACTAATGAAGCATTGTTTGAGAACCCTGCAGGCAGTCATTTAAAAAAAAAATAGTTTGATTATTAGATGAGAAAATGAAGGTCCAAGTATCAGTATTTGAATTTCGCGCCGAAACCCTAGCGCCGGTACTTCAGTGTGACGTCAGGGATTCCAGAGTACGTTTTCGCATTTGGGTCACGTTGGCTGAATAAAGGTTCCCGAAACTTGCCATGTTTAATATTTGGTTACATTAGAACACAATGCAGTCAATCTGTACTCCTATATATATTTAGTAGGCCCTAGAAGATGCCATCAAAATCCAAGACGTCGCAGCCCCCAGGTGCGGGAACATAAGTAGGGGTCGCCAATCGTATTTCGTTCTTGCACTTTTTCTGGCTTACCAAACGTCTTATCGTTGTAAGAGTGGTGTTTTTGGTGTTCTAGAAAGGTAAATTACTGATGTAGAAGAAATCATTTTTCACTTTAGTGTCCCTTTAAATAACGTAATAAAAATATTCTATTTCTTGCATTAGAAGAGAGGGTTGTAATTTCTGGGCCGTTGCCAAGGAGCAGTACTGGCACACATGTTTAGCTCCATAGCTTTGTGTTTATAGACCGTTTTGAGCGCCACTTTCATTTTGGAACCCATGACGGCGCTGACGTTGAGCGCCTTCTGGCTTCTTCACGATGACAGACAATGTGCCAAGTAGGTGCAGAATTATTATGCAGAATGGTGAATTTTTATTCATCCGTAATGCAACACTTTCAACTGAAAGAGCGAACGGAACATTGGTGCTGGGGACAGTTTACACACAGCCTTATTTTAACCCTACAATGGTGAGCGACTCCTACGAGTCTCTGCGTGTGTGCATTCTTTGATGAAGCGACACACACTCGCGCGCACTTCTTTTTCTTCGGTTTCCTCATAACATCAGGTTGTCCTTACCACTTCAGTACTGTATAAGTATCGGCCGCTTAATTAATGAAAGGATAGATGTAATCAGTCTTGCATCTTATGTGTACATATTTTGCTTCCACGAAACGGCAGTCTGTAGGGATATTTCATAATGCTTTTACAGGACAATGCTCGCAGTGAAACCTGTTTAATTCCTGTACTTGCCACAATGCAGGAAAAGGAATTTACATGGGGGACATTATAATGTTTATTATAATCACGACTGTGTGCCTAGTCCACTAAGATTGCACATATGTACAAGTCCTGAATAGTCTCCTCACATTAATAAAATGTCCATTACTGGGTGGGAAATTCTTGTTAGGAAGGACGGCAGTGCAGTGACATAAGTGTGTGAGAGGGCACTCGATTGTTCCTAGCTCCCTCACCCTTATAGTTGTTCATTTCATAGATACATTCCTTTCTTTTAGGAACTGAGTAATCTAAAAAAAAAATATTCTATGACAAGCAACCATTTTAATTCTGCACAACACGTTAACTTGCATTTCTCTTTATTGGTGCTGCAGAGTATGCTGATATTGCAGAGTGTCGGAGCATACTTCTTTCAGGTGTACCTTGCCACTCTTTGCTTCATATGGCCAGTAGCTCGTCCTGTACAGTCAATAGAGTTAGCACAAGCTCATTCCTCTTTTGTGATGATTCAGGCATTTGGTTGCACTCGAAAGGTGTCGTATGGCGTTGGAGACAATAGCGCCATCTATTTTCCGCTGCACAAACTAACCTCTGTAAGAAGTCTATAGCCAGCAAATGGTATCTGTCAGCCTTGCACCTTTTCGGATGACCTATAGACCTTGTAATATTCCAATGACCTTTTCCTCTTATATTGGAGTACCTGATGCTCACTGTATTGATAAAAATTGATAGGCACCTTTCTGTAATTTATATTGCAGCTGAATTAGCTGGCAAGGACCATTAACTATTGTCTTAGTTGATCATGGCCACCTGTACTAGGGAAGCTGGGAGTTCTGGTCCATTTCTTTACATTTGTGTTGTATATAAAGATTTAATAAACACTTTCTATTCCAGATCATAATGTGGTATTCAGTCAAAAATGAAAGCCTTGAAATCTCCATGCTTTCAGGGTCCAGGTATACTTGGAGAGACCCAAGCGTTTAAATGCATAGTCATAGCATAATGATGATACCACTCTGCATATTGAAGTCTTTTAACGAAAATATTTGCATGTTAGCATTCTGACATCATGAGTTAAATGATTTTCATCATAATGTCAAGGGCATGATGTGGCAGGTGTTTGAGCGGCAACTGTCGCTGTCTGATCTATATTAAAAATTGGGAATTCAAAATATGCGGATCCCACACACTGTGGGAATCGACGTAAGTGAAGCATTCTGTGCTGTTTGCTTTGATTGACAACAATAATTAGTAGCTATGTTAATGGCGAATGTTTAATTTCTTCAACGTTTAGTGCAATACGAGAGCGGTGAGTTGATGGTAAATGTTACCATGCATACACCAGTGCTGTTTGTCTGTATAGTACACAGAACACACAGGGAGACGCATTTGTTTGAGGTGTCGTGCACCATTGTTCATCACCGCCAAGAAGGTTAGTGTTGTCATTGCCTCACACGACACATCGCATTGTGACAGAAGTTTTCAACTTCACTTGACTTATGGGCCTGTACATGCCATAACCACAATGAAATTATGAGGCACACCGTAATGACAGACTATGGATTAAGTTTGACCCCTGGGGTTCTCCATCATCATCATCATCATCAGCCTGGTTATGCCCACTGCAGGGCAAAGGCCTCTACCATACTTCTCCAACTACCCCGGTCATGTGCTAATTGTGGCCATGTTGTCCCTGCAAACTTCTTAATTTCATCCGCCCACCTAACTTTCTGCCGCCCTCTGCTACGCTTTCCTTCCCTTGGAATCCATTCCGTAACTCTTAATGACCATCGGTTATCTTCCCTCCTCATTACGTGTCCTGCCCATGTCCATTTCTTTTTCTTGATTTCAACTAAGATATCATTAACTCGCGTTTGTTCCCTCACCCAATCTGCTCTTTTCTTATCCCTTAACGTAACACCTATCATTCTTCTTTCCATAGCTCGTTGCGTCGTCCTCAATTTGAGTAGAACCCTTTTCGTAAGCCTCCAGGTTTCTGCCCCGTAGGTGAGTACTGGTAAGACACAGCTATCATACACTTTTCTCTTGAGGGATAACGGCAACCTGCTGTTCATGATCTGAGAATGCCTGCCAAACGCACCCCATCCCATTCTTATTCTTCTGATTATTTCAGTCTCATGATCCGGATCCGCAGTCACTACCTGTCCTAAGTAGATGTATTCCCTTACCACTTCCAATGCCTCACTACCTATTGAAAACTGCTGTTCCCTTCCGAGACTGTTAAACATTACTTTAGTTTTCTGCAGATTAATTTTTAGACCCACCCTTCGGCTTTGCCTCTCTAGGTCAGTGAGCATGCATTGCGGTTGGTCCCCTGAGTTACTGAGCAAGGCAATATCAGCGAATCGCAAGTTACTAAGGTATTCTCCATTAACTCTTATCCCCAATTCTTCCCAATCCAGGTCTCTGAATACCTCCTGTAAACACGCTGTGAATAGCATCGGAGATATCGTATCTCCCTGCCTGACGCCTTTCTTTATTGGGATTTTGTTGCTTTCTTTACGGAGGACTACGGTGGCTGTGGAGCCGCTATAGATGTCTTTCAGTATCTTTACATATGGCTCGTCTACACCCTGATTCCGCAATGCCTCCATGACTGCTGAGGTTTCGACTGAATCAAACGCTTTCTCGTAATCAATCTCTAACAAGCAGCTAAACTTACGTACACAAGCATTTTTGTATTTCGCCACCGCTGAGATGTCGCTTCTGCAGTCCGGTTCGAACCCGCGACATTGAGCAATGCCATAGCCTCAGAGGTACCGCGGCCGGCACAGAAGTATTGAAGTGCGGTGCCTAGACTCTGTGGTGCTATGATGTCGCCTAGACGCTAGGGTGCTTTAATGTGGCTACGAGTCTGCATGCGTTGGGGGCATGACCTGTACACTTGATAAATTTGCATAATGTTTATTTTTCAGAAGTAGCAGAAATGCACCGTAGCTTGAACTTATATTTATCCAGTTCGCCTGCTACCGCTGTCATGTTATAGAGGCACCGATGTCATGTGCATAGAGGCACCCTAGTAGTATTGTTTCCTTGCCTTCTCACGCCGCCTTAGCCCTCTCCCGCTCTCCCCCCATGTATGCAAGCTGAGAGCGAAGAGTGCCAAGGGTTCTTCCCATTCTCTGCCTCCCCTCCTTCCTATCATTCTGTCTACTACCCCTCTGCACGATTGCATGTTAGCAGAAAGGTAAGCGCTGCAGTTTCTGCAGAGCTTTTGCAGGGGGGTCACGGATAATTACAGCAGTCAAGAGGCTATTGTGGTGTCGCCCAAGGAGCTTCAGAAGGCATTGTGCGCATTCGACACAGTGCGAAAGTCCAAACGTGTTTCTTCCTTTGCCTTTCCTCTCTGCCATGCTCCTGCCATGTACATACACGCTCTGAACCACCCCCGACGTGGTGTGCAAGACAGCCACAGCTGCAGCAGCAGCAGTGGGAAAGTCAAAGGAAGAGGCAAACTTCGCCTTGAAACAAAGCCATAGTTCTTCGTTATGGTTAAGATGAATAGAGTTGCCTAGGCCATGTAATACGCAAGGCATATAAACCAATTGTCTATTAGTTACCAGGGAAGGGAAATGCAGCAGAGGGTAGGAGAGAATTAGATGGTGTCATGAAATTGGGAAAGTCAGCTGCCCACTTCTTGTCATCACAATTTCCCAATTTTTTTCTTCCAAAACTAATCTTGCCTGTTCTTCTGAGACTTCAAGAGAGGCCCAGCCCAAGTCGCCCTGCAATGCCTTATTTGAGCTTGTACTGTTAGCGCCCAATGCCAGTCAGCCCTCTAATCTTTGGTTAACTTCAAACCCCGAGAAGACGTCTGATTTTAAGCACAGAATGGCATTTGCGAATGTTGGCACTGGCACCAGCGCACCTTTCCAGCTTCCTCACACCATCTTGTACTTATTGTAGCCCCTAGGGTTAAAATATCAATGAGCGATTAAACGATTAATTGATTAAAAGTATCCTGCAAAATTATTACTCTCCATCAATATCCACTTTTCATATAGTTTACCTAATCGGTTAGACATGTTCAATTAATCGTTTTCAAGAGTTTCACATGAGTGGAATGAAAATTTGGAAATCGTACTAGAATGGCGGTGCGCAAGCAGTGACCGTGCAGCCGTGGTAAAGTGACTGTCAGCTGTTTTTCCTAGTCCCAATTGATCCGAGGAAGTCCCACATCCCTCTTTTCCCCCACATCGCACATGCCGCCAGCAGCGGGAGGCCTCAAATGTCCTCGCAATTCAAGGCATACTATAGCAACCTAGTCACTGATTATTGTGTCACTCCCAGTCCACTAAAGACATGGCGCAGCAGTTGCGCCTGTTTGAAGCATGTATTTGACATAGCGATGGAGGTTATGTCGATTCCAGCAAATCTATAGCATCCGAGCGTCTATTCTCGCACGCTACACTCTCAGGCAAAAGTACACCCTTTGGGGTGTAAATCTGCCACACAACAATAATCATCATTCTTTGAAACTGATGGTAGCGCTAAAAAGGACGAACACACGGTGAAAAGACGACACGATGACGAGCGTTTCCTCGTCGTCGTGTTGTCTTTTCACTGTGTGTTCATCCTTTTTAGCGCTACCATCAGTTTTAAAGAATGCATCGCCATCTGCCTTGCTGACATTTCTTTTCTTGAAAACGCTGTGCCCGCTACTTTCCTGTCGGCGATGCTATGTCACGCTGATAACACGCATGCCGTTACTGGGAAGTACCGGGCTCGCAGCGTTAAAAAAATGAAGTGCGGTCGAGACAGATGACGATTATTGTTGTGTGGCAAAAGGATGTAATTTTGCTTAAGAGTGTAGTTTTGTGGCCATTCAAAGGTGTCAGTTTCACCCAAACATCCCAGCCAATTGAGATTCCTTCGCTCTGTAGAAAAGAGCACGTGGCATGAAATTCAAGCGTAGATGCCCCGTCTGTTAAATCGGCGAGATTATGTTTGTCAGTGTGAGAGAAGCGAGCGCCAGAGGAGGAAGGCCCCTGGAGGCAAAGAGAATCGCCACGTTTGTGCCTTTCTATTTGTGCTTTGACACTGCGGTGCTTGCTGTCCTTGTTTGCATCGTCCACACGCTTGCGCATAATCAGCGTTCACAAAGTGAAGCGTTACTGTAACTTTACCCCTGTGAATATTTCAGCTTCTTGCATATTTTAGTCGGACTTCACACTTCACTTTTGCCATTTTTCTTATTTCTTGTTTAACTGTACTGTTTAGGGATTCACTAGTGCCATATATCTTGTTTGATTGTGCTCTAAGGGCCCTTTTATAACCTATATTGTTTATCTTTTCAGAGGCCACTAGTGCTAACTCTATTTAGTCTTTAACAAATCAACAATTATTATCAAACTTTATACCCTCATGTTTCCAACTTGGTCCCAACTCAAACTCTCAATATTAATCTCTCAAACATTAAAATTATGTACAAAAGTAGATAATTGTATTTCAACCCTTTTTTTTAAGTGCCCGGCAAAACTTTCAATTAATCAATTAATCGACGAGAAAACCCTGCGTCAAAAGTGATTAATTGATTAAAGGCTAAATTTATCAATGATTAATTCTTAAACGAGTTTAAAAATTGATCGACCATTCCTAGTAGCCCCATAGTGCTGTACATTTCATCCTAGCGGCATTCTGTTTCCCCATTATCCTCGGTTGTCTTGGTGGATGTTTTGGTAGGCCTTTTCTTCATTTACGCATTCACCCAGGCATTTGCTTGAGTAGGGGTATGACTTGCTGTCAAATTGATACCATGCATGTCATTACTCATCTCATCGTTAAAGATCATAATTCACGGTTTCTCTAATGCTAAAATTAAGGCCTAGACACGTCACTTTCTTGTTGCATCCTATTTTGAAGTCTCTGTAAATCCCCTAGTACATTGTCCACTAGTAGCACTGTGTCGCCCACATACATCAGTCCAGGGGCCCCTTCACATTTAGCCCTTCCTTCACACCGCCCGGAAGTCAGAAAAGGAGCAAGGCATGAAAATGTAAACAAGGTAAAAAAAAGAATACACATAAATTGCAAGCCAAGGTCAGTTCAGGGGCAATCGTCCAATTATTCGAGCGCAGTCGCAAGCACTTTTCTTGCCACGCTATAACAGGAACAGTTGTCACATGCAAGGCTGTCGGCCGTTCCAATGCAGAAGGAATAGGCGTTCATGAATGCCATGCCAAGCCACAGGTGGCACAAAAGTCTTACTTTCGCTCATGAATTCCTAGTGGTAGATGGAGTTTCAGACGTGGATCCGCTCTGTGGAGACTCGCATTGTTAAGTTCACTTATGTTCCGCAGAGTCAAGTGTTAGCCTGCAAGTGAGCGAAGCCTTGTGGCTGCATCGATTCTCAGCAGTGGTATCGGTACACAGTGGACGCCATTGTGGGCCGATCAGGTTCATAGGTTTTATAAGTTCACAGAAAGACACTAATATGGATTAAAGATCAAACGTGGGCAGGTATCTAAGATAAGAAAAAGTGTGGTTGACAGGCTATGTCTAGCGTACAGCACATAATGGGTCTTGTAGAAGTGTAACGAATGGGGGCCAAGGAAAGGGAGAAATTTCCAAGAGCAGCAGAGAATTTCACAGAGTGATGAACTAGGTTGGAGATTTTTGGTAGGGGCCTTTATTCTGAGTTTTACTCATTGGAACATAAATAGGAATGTTGTAAGTCAAGCTGGATTGGCAAATTGTACCAGGAATGCCTTGAAAGTGAGCCAAGTTTCAAATCAGCTTGAATTCCTGCTCTAGATACTTGTGGCATTACAAGCAGTGTTGCCAACTTCTTTTAGACGATGTCGCTAAGCTGAGACAAAGAAGTTACTAAATTTTCGCTCAGTTTGCTTAAAAGTCGCTAAGATTGTCGCTAAAATTGTCTCTAACACTGTCAAGGAAATTTTAATTGCAACACTAATATTGGCGAACATGGCATACTGCTGGAACATTTCGTGTTCATGTAGTGTCTGTGCAGGTGAGGAATTAACAGCAACTTTACCAACAAGTCTTTAGCGTAGGGTTTTTACTTTAGTGACATACATATTTACAAAACAATAGTGATGACCGCTTACATTATTTGTTTGCCTTTAGATTGCAAGTTTACAAACTTGTCACTGTGAAAAGGAAGGAACACGACAACCTGATTTTCCTAGTATGAAAACGCACGTGGTTGGCGTCATTCTTGCAAATTTTCAAGTTTTCGGCACTCATAGAAGGGGAACTAAATTTCACCCCACATATTTCCTTTATTAACTCGGTGACAATAACTATGTGATCTTTATACAGGTGAGCTACTAAGTTGCTGACACTTGATCCACCTGAAACCTCTGTGCAGCGTCTACTTTGTCCAAGAGCCACGTGGAATGGAAATAATGCGCTCAAATTTGTGCGAACATGCCCAGCCGCTTCGATACGTGCACCTTTCTACATGCAGTTGAACTGTGTTATTAGTCGCCTGCTGTTTTCCAAACTTTGCCATCAAGTGTATTGCGATGTTCTGATAATTTACGTCAACACTTGCGAATGATTACCAATCAAAGGTATTCAGTGAAAGTGCATAAGGGGGGTTAATGAAGAATAAAAAACATTCATATTGTGGCCAGAATGGGAAGCAAGTTTTCCTCAGTGCAATTAACCACAGTGTATGGCATCCGTGAGCAGACATCACAGTTGCTTCATCATAGTCACAGAGACTACTCACTGTATAGTTTATTTCAGCCGTCTTCTGCAGCTCTTGAATAATTAAGTGCATTCTAGAAAGCCATTTTTGGCTTGGCTTCTCTTCTAGGTTGATATCTTGCCAATTCTTCCTTGGTCACTAAACAAAGTCACCAGTCGATAAGTGGAATACTTTGTCGCTATGCAAACTAAAAGGTCACTAAATCTAGTGACAGAATCACTAACATGGCAACGCTAATCCTGAGATATGTACACACACTCTGGACTAATCACTTAAAATTATGGGCTTTACTGTCCCGGAACTGAACAGTCTGTTATGAAGGGCACGTTAGCTGGAGTGCTGTGCATAAATTTTTACCATTTGGGGTTCCATAATGTGCACCTAAGGCAAAGTTCGGGAGCATTTTTGGCATTCCACCCCATTGAAATGTGGTCATCATTCCGAGTAATCGAACCTGCAACCCCGTGCTCGGCAGTAGAATGCCATGGGCACCGCTTCACTGCAGGCGGTACGGCGTAATCAATGGCTCATCATTAAACATGGGTCGCATTGCATTTTAGACTCAACCTGGTTCCTCTCCTTATACTGTTGCTTAATTGCAGCACTTGTGTACATGTGTGCAACTGTTATGTAAGGTGTTTGGAAATTTGGGCATGTTGGTTTGATGTCTATAGGTAAAAAGGACACACCGATAGATTAACACACACGAAAGCACTCTGTGTGATGTGCCTTTTACCTAAAGAACAAGATATCATTTAAGGAATTGTAATCCACATTAAAGTAGCACAAAGTTACGAAGGAAACTCTGAACCAGGACAGAGTATTCTTCAACTGCAAAGATCTTTAATTAGGAACTCGTACAGGTTTCCTTTGTAGCTTTATGTTACTGTCATGTGGAAGTGCATGACAAGATTTCTTTTTTTTTTTTATGAAACTTTCTCCACCTGGCGGATTTCTGCAAAACTAATATGCTAAATTCTGATGCATTTCGTCCTCCATGCCCCAATCCAGACACACTCTTCAGAGGACACGCGCAGGAGCTCGGACATCTACGGCTGGACGCAGAGGACCAAGGACAGTGTCTGTCAGAGTGTCACACGAGTGGAGTGCAACACACGGGGTGCGGTGAATTAGTTTGAACGACACGCGGAAATACATTTGAACAGCAGCTTCTTCGAGCCACGCATTCAAAGACTGCCGACGGCCGAAATCGCCTTCTGCTGCGTTGCCGCCGTTTGTGACGCAGACGACAGTTCCCATCTACATCTGCAGTCGCTCTGCTCTGCGCTACCCCGCAGTTGGACTTCGAGGGTCAGTGAAGTAAACTTTAAAAGATTTGAAACCGAGTACGAAGTACAGGTTGCACTTGTTGCTGTTGTCGTGGATATGAAATTGAGGTGCTTCTTTTGCCGCTGCAACTTTGTTGACAGTTCCCGGCATCCAGCAAGAACGCTTGTTCCGTGCACGTGTGTTTGTCAGCGTGTGTACTTCGTTGCGGAAGTGGCATGCAGACATCTTGAACGTGACACAACTGCCTGCCCGCGGCCGTCGCTCGCCCGTGAAAGTTTCAACAGCAGTGAGATGCTGCGCAACCTTGAGGCTTCCCATCTCCTAATGGAAGCATTGTAATGATTTTCTACGATGGTGTCCTTGTAGAGCATCGGTTTTGTTTGCTATTTTGTTTGTTCATTGCATGTTGATCTTGACAGTTCTAAGCTAACTTTTGTGGTTGTTTGTTTTCTTCTCCTCTTTCTTTATTTTGTTCTAAATAATCTGCTTTGGCAGTGTCATTTTGTTGAACATCATTAATCTTTGGCGTGCTTCTGTATATATTGCATGTGGTAATGATATATTTCGGAGCAGAGTCCTTGGGGATCAAAGTCACACTTTTATTTTTTAGTGACCACATCTTGGAAGCGGTAGGTCTCATGCAGAGATATATGTTATGTTGTTGTGCACATCTCTGACACACACACAAAAAAAAACAACTTATTTTCACTTGACTGCATCCTTATGTTTTGGAGTGGCACCCTTTTGTCCCGCCTCCCCCCCCCCCCTTTTTCGTTTTTGTTGCATCAAAGCTGTAAGCTGAAACCAGAAGTGTGCGAAGACTACTGCAGTAGTAAATTACAGCTTTTACTGTTGACATTTTTACAGCACCCTCTCAGTACTTCATTTCAAAGGTGTATTTATTGGGTTTTTTTTTTTGCGTGCTAATATCGTATAGGGCTCTTTGTGATTGTTTGTAAGTGGTTTCTGTTTGATTGCAGGGCGACGCAACTTTTTTTTTTCTTAGTAACTGGAAGTGGTTGTGATGGTTAGAAACTGGAATACGCTGACCAGAACACTGCTGTTTTGATATGCAGTGAAAAAAAAGGCACACTGTGGCAGCAGAAAGAAAAAAAGATTGTCAGAACTGCAAGGAAGTTTCGAAAACTTGAAATGACAGTTGGATGAAACAAACAAAAATTTTTTGTTAGCTCAGTTTGTTTTTCAGTTCATTTTGGAACCACTTAATAGAAACATTAGCTTAATAAAGACTTATTAGCGTCTCAAGACTAAGTAGTGTAGCCAGAAATGGCAGATGATTGGACATTATTTTGCCATGTGACTGCTCAAAATGTGTGCACGCTTGATGTTCCACCTACTGTGAACTTGTGCAAGGAACACAGATTGAGAAATGGAGGAACAACCGCATGCTGCGACTGAAGTTAACTGAAGAAAACGGCACACTTATTTACAGAAAAGAAAAACATAAAAATTTGCAACTCAAATGCATATGTTTAAAACGCCATACATATAACAAGCAAGTGTAAAAATTTGACATGGAAAAAAAAGGTATTCTAGTCAAAACCGGCTTCCACACTCACAAATTTTTTTCAAAGGTTTAGTCAAGTTTTCTAGTGTGCTGTACCGCAAATGAAACGCCACATCGTACAATGATGTATAGTACTGCTCTTGTAGCTCTTGTACCGTATTACCTTCTAAGTACAGACAACTCAAGAATGGAAATCTGTGGTCCAATAGCGTTTGAGTTAGCGTGAGTGAACTTTTATACAAAATGTGGCAGTGAAAGTGCTTTTCTTTTTTCAGTTTCTTGTCAGTTTCCTTTTTTCGTCTTTCTTGTTGCATGCAAATGGTTTCTTCTTAACATACTCGTTCTAATTGTTATGCACCACTTAGCCTGTTCTCACTTGTATGTATAATCTACATCTATGCATTACTTGATGATGTGTGCCCGTGTTTTTCAACGAACACCTGGCATAGGCAGTGTTACAGTTGTGTGCAGCGTGCACAAAAGGTGTAAACAGCTTCAAATGCCCTTTGTCAACATTTCTGTACTTGTGATAAATAAGGAAATGGGTGTATTCGAAATATAAACACTACAGAGAAAGGCTGTCAGCTCCTGTGCACGCAATATTTGAAGGTCTTCTTTTTTGTTACTACTTTTTTGTTATTAGTGCTGGACACAAGTTCCCTGGCTGAATGAGAGTGCTTTCATTGTCCTCATGTGAATAGATTTATGCCGTAGCAATTTGTATGTTTTTACTTCAGATGAATTGCCATATATTTGCTGACACAATGAAAACAGAGTACCAGTTGCTTCTTCTTGAATAAATTAATAATCTTCAAGTGTTGTTGAAGTCGTGGATTAATTGTGGTGGGTAGATTAGCCTCCTATATGTCCAAAGCATGAGTTCTACTTAAAGTCATTGCAAGCTAGAAAAGAAGGGACTTGTAGGACAGGGTCCGCACCCCTGTCATGGAAATGCATGCCAGCTCCCGTGATGCGTCCTGTTTATAACTGGCTAGTTGCAGGCAACCCCCATTAACAGCAAAAAAAATATATATATATATATATATATGTCGCATTTCGAATTGAAAGAAAATTTAATTTTGGCATGTCTAAATGTGGCCATAACAGCCAGCAGAGCGTGACCTGAAATTGTCACGCTTGCATCCACATATGTGGGAGCCATAGGGACCTCGTAACAAGGGCATCCATGCCATAATCTTGACCGGTATGGTGTAACAATCCTTTTACTCAATTCCTTTCTGGTCACGATCAGCTGAACCACTAAAGTGCGAAGAAGTACAGTCTCCATTCGAGCAAAATATTTACATCATTCTAGCCTTGGTCACACGTGTGGTGCATCATACGGTTTGTTGGTGCTTTTAACCTATTTCCTCTGTTGTTAAATTTGAAGAACCTTCAAGTGTTCATATCTTTCTTTCTTTTTTTTTCTTATTTTTAAAGACCAAAGCTGCTGCAAATAATCTTGACAAGATGAACACCTAACTCTTACAGTGATTCAAAGCTCTGACATAACCAAGTTTTGACATGGCAACGTTCAACTGACTGATGTACTGAGGTACTTGGTGCTTGTCTCCCCTCCCTGGCTACATGGGCAGCACGATTCGTCATTTAAGGATGTAATTTCGTTATTAATGTTCCCGGGCAATCCTAACAAATGAGTACTGTTTTACGCAACGAACTGGGAGCCAAGTTGCACATTTTGTTACTCGTCCTTAACACAAAATTGTCAGCATAAACTTGGGATCAGTACCATCCGTCAAAAAAAAGGCAACGTGTGCTGAATTCTCAACACGCTTGCGCTTTGGCATTTTGCAGTTGCATGAATATTGGGGACAGCGTGAGCGCAGATTGTACCTACGGCCTGTATTTCCTGAAGATCATCGAACAATGACCACTGTTGTTGCATTGCGCCCGTAGTGGCATCCAAGTGCATACGAACTAATCAATTTTACGTCTAGTTTTACCCACGGCTGCTTGACAAAGCAGAACCGAGCAGTCATGCTAGTGGATGGCATAGTTAAAATAAATAAATGCATGAATATGTGGTGGGCGTAGGCTAGAGGCTTCCACCAGCAGGTAATACTACTTTTCAGTGAATTCTTGCATGAAAAAGGAATGGGGCAAGAGGAACCGGGATCGAAACTATTCACCTTGACAGCTTAACAATAAAAAAACAAACATTAATAAAAGCAGTGCCTATGATTATTACACTTTTAACAATTGCCTGTGCCTATTTCAACAGCCCATTCTGCTTGCTTTCCTATTTTCGCTCTGTTTGTTTCTCCTAGTGACGGCATGGTGGCACTAGCCTGTTATCCTTCTCCATACGGTTTGGACGGACAAGACACCCTATCGCTCGCCTCGATAATGACTACGGCACCCTGCAACCACTCGTTACCCATGCCTTTTAATGCGATTGATATTCTTCGGGTACTTCACGCACTTTCCCGGGTCTGACTGTGTGTCTGTCGCACGCGTAATGCGAAGACGTGGAATCGTTCCCCACCTGTGGCAAGTTGTTTTTTTCATACACTTTCATTTCCATTAGTTTATCATTTCTTTAATTCAGTTAGTAAGTACGGGTAATTTCCCCTATGTTGTCCTTGATGTCATTGCTGGCCTCTTATTATGTGTCTGTGTCTTGGAACTGTTTTCTCGCCAACTTGCATCATGGTCTAATGGGTAGCGCATCAGGCTGCTGCGCTGAGGGAATGAGATTTGAAACTGGCCATCGGACCAACTTTGGTCGCTGGGTTTGGAAACTTGGAACGCTAGGGTGTCAAAGTTAATCCAGAGTCCGCCACACAGCGTGCCTCATATTCCGATTATGGTTTTGGCACGTACAGCTCCATAATTACAGTCTAACACTTCTGCCACGATGCGGTGTGAGGCAACGACAAGGCTCAATCCTCTCGGATATTATGAACAATGGTGCACAACAACGCCTTAAACAAACGCGGTCCACAGTAGCTCAATTCACATGCGTAATGCAAAGACATGGGTTCCTGCCCCACCTGCTGGATGTTTATTAGTCATCATAAGAAGCCAACAAGCAAAGACACCAAGGACTGCATAGGGGAAATTACTAGTACTTATGAATTGAATTAAAGAAATGATCAATTAATTGAAATCAATATGGATGGAAAAACAACTGACCGTAGATGGGGCGGTCAGTATATATATATATATATATATATATATATATATAGAGAGAGAGAGAGAGAGAGAGAGAGAGAGAGAGAGAGCGGCAGAAGTGAAGGCTGGGGAGGAGTGGTAGTTGTCGGCGAAAGCAGGGCCGCACGAACTTTGCGGCGGTGTGGGAAGTGTGGGAAGGAACTTGTGTTTCTGTATGCCGGAGAGTCCAATGTAAAGTGCTCTGCTGATAGCGAAAGCCCGACCTGAAATTCAATCGAAATACAGGCTGAAGTGACAAAGCAAAACACGACAATATTGACAAGAGTTTGCGTAAGCCATTGCTCAAATCAAACGAGTACATAGTTACCGAGAAACTCCACACGTCAACGTTAAATAAAGGCGTGAACAAACAAACAAATACATACCAGCGGGAGCACAATTACTTCAAGAAGTTTTCAGCTTCCCAGCAGCCAAATTTCCATGCCGGGCAGCTGCATCAGGCGCATTAGCTTCTCTGCTGATTGTAGAAACACACTCTGATGGCAGTTGCATGGTGATTGGCTCAGTCATCTGATCAGGTGTGCCACATAAGCTTCCAAAGCACTTGATGCCGATACAGGGTACGAATATAATTCATTTTCATGTGGAGGTAGACTAGCCAGTGGAGCTGTTGAGGAATTGTGCCTCCTCTCCTCTGTGCTGCTGAAACTCCTCATCTTGGCTGCGCTTCGGACGGATAGAAGAAAAAGCTTGCTAAACTTCCCATGCATGAGCATGTGTCTCTTTCGGATCCTGACAAAAGTTGATTTGAAGAAAATGGAGGCTTCGCTGGGCTGGAGTAACTTGAAGTTGAGTTCAGCTCTTTGTTGTTGCAACAGCTTCTAGCCTTTGCTCCTGTAGCTGTTGGTGGTTATGTCACGAATTTAGGACACTCCTGGTCCCTTGCTTCATTGTCTAGAGGTCAGGAGGCATCACTGTTGCAGGGAAGAGATGGACCTTCAACTGCCACCGTGAGCAACATGCAGATTAAACTCGTCATCTGCAAGTTAAATGAGGTGTGAATTACGGGCCAGGTAAGAGACATATAATGACGACTTCTTTCACCATTAATTTTTTATTGCACATGACGGCTACTTAATATTGTATTGTTGTTGCAAAAGCACCCAACACCTTTCAGGGTTATTGTTTGGAGACAACAGAAAAAAGCATGAAAGCTGGCAAATGGCTGGCGCGCAATACAAAAGGGTACTAAGGCAGAGCCAGGCATCTTGAAGGGAAATAACAGAAGAGGGCATGGCAGCCACTGCAACGCTCACGTGGCAGCATACAGCACTGCTAAAGGGCCTTTAAGTAGCTCTGCTAACCCTAGAGAAATTTTCTTAGATCTTGGAATTTTGTGCCTTCTTTAAGGAAAAGGGGAAATTTGCCCTTATCTAGGAAAACCTAAAAAAGAACACGGTGGCTGCGATTGTGTGTGGTGCGAGAGCAAGGACTATTTCGCAGACATGATCAGCTTTAATGGCTATGTCGCTTTGCTCGTGCTTCTGCTGGAAGGTTATCTTTACAGTATGTGCCACTTGAGTCCACTCTGCCATCACTTCTTTATCGGCATCAACGCCACGACTACTATGGAAGCTGCACTACTGTGAACCTGTATATCATCACCTTTGACTTCTGCAGTGCATATATGTTCTTTTTTGTATGCTTTACCACGAAGCCTGGCTCAGAGAGAGAGATAAAGGGCGTGGGAAAGGCAGGGAAGGTTCCCCCGAAGGAGAGCAGAGTAACATGGCGAGTGGTGTAGATCCGGGTGGGTCAGGTAGATGCTGCTTTATTGGCCACAGGCCAATCAATAATATGACACATTCTTTTATTTAATGGGTTAATGTCGCATTGATTTGTTGTAAAATATCAATTTGGAGGTTATAATGAAGTTCATGTTCATGACTGGGAGGAGCACGCACACACAGCTAGAACAGGCTCAGCTGACATGTACTGTAAATGAGGCCTTAACTGTAGGGTCCATCTATGTTCCAACATTTTCAATTTCGCTATATGGCAGGAGAATACTTCATTGAAATAAAGCATGTACAAATTTATACTTATATTGTTATATCCGATAATTCGTTATATCCGTGTTGTGTTCGTTATATCGAGATTCGACTGTTTTCAAGTTTTCCTAGTTATAGCTGGCGCTCTGTTGTTCTCCAACCTAGTTTTAATTGCGTGTGGAGCAATGCACAAACGTGCTGACGCCCTCTGTGAATATGGCTCCAAGTAGGAGACTGTATTGACAGCAGCTTCCACTAGAATGTTATTCCATCTTCAGCGCGGTGACTACATATTATGGTACGATGGAGCTTAGAAATAAATGTAACCTACTGGATGTGCAGCTATTTCCATAATACAGAATTTCCTTTTTACAGATTCACAATCTGAACAGTGCACTTGGCGCTGACTTGACAAGAACTAGGAGGAGGAGTACATTTTAATGAAGAAAAGCGGGGAGAGGTCGGCAAGAACTAGAGAAATCTAGAGCAAGGCCGTTACTAGGCGCATGACAGTGTACGCGCGTGTCCGACGGTGGTGGGCTAGTGGATTTTGCTTCGGAGGTTGGCAGCACTGCGCGGGAGGGAAATAACAAATGAATCATGAAAGAATAGAGAAGGCATGGATGAGGCAGACTATAACAGAGGTGACGAAGAAGAATATGATGGTGACGGTAAGTCATTTTACGTTCTGTGACCCGCTTCATATGTCTGAAACATAGTTTCTTACCTACCAGCAGGTGCTGCGTTTACAGTCATGAACACTCGGCGTGCTCAATCCGCGTGCGCGCGCGCTCTGCAAGTCGTCTGTGCTCTTATCGCAACGGTTTGATCGACTCCTTAGCTGAAGATAATGTATTCACCAATTGACGCAAGCAGACAGATAAAGCGACTGATGAGAGCTTCGCTGTCTGTGACTGGGAGTGCTTTGCGGACACAAGAGAAGACAGCTTCTGCAGTCACTTCTCGTAGTGCATACATCATGTTAGTGGCAATCCGCTTGAGCATGTTTGGGGAGGCCGTCGTGCTCGTAATTGTTTCTGAACACGGCAAGATTCTTCAATTTAGTAAGCAAACGTGAAGCTGTGTCGGTATTGTTCGCTGGACTTCATTCTGCGAGATGTCGGTACACGGTGCTGTTGCCTGGCCAGTGCGCGGAAACGTCACGTGAAAAAAAAAAAAAAAAAGTACAGCGGTGCAGTTCGTTTCAAATGGTGCAGCTCTGCCCTGCACGGCCGTGGTCAAATGTAGGGAAACTCGGACGCCTTGGCTAGTGATCACGATGACGTACGCGCCCTGCGTACTCGTTATTGGACCCGCCGTAGTGCTTTGTGCGCAGAATTTTAAACCGAGACGAAATCTCGCATGATAGCGGCTGCCAATGTTGCGGAGCGGGATCCACGTCTCTTGAGAGACAGTGCATTTGTAGCCACAGGGTGTCTGCTTTCCGGGAAACATTATTTTCTGCGAGGACGTCGTTTGAAAACCATCTTTGCGATTGTCCATTGGGGCTGCAGCATCTGATCTCTGCGTCACGTCATGCTTGGTGAAGACCACGATGATGAAAGGGTTGTTGTTTAAATCGAATATTCAAAGATCATCGACCGTGCTGGAATCCACTGCAGTTTCACAGTAATGCGTGGAGCATGAGATGACAATATGGACGTGCTAGGTGTACAGCTTATTGCAAGAAAAAAAAAATGTAGCAAAGGTGAGCCAGCAATGGCAGGCTGGCCTTGGCTTTCTTGTGATAAGCTGTTATGACAGAAGGATACAAAGCAATCCTGTGACACGATTTCGGTTGTTCAAAACTTGTGAAAAGGAGCATGGGCAATCCTTGCATGCTACAAAGTTCTGTCATCACAGGGTTGGAAGAAGGCTGTTAAAATTGTTAGACAAAAGGGCAGCTAGCTTCCCGAGAATATACCCTCTCCGATTACTATAAAAATTGTTAAGAAGCTTGACAGGGAAAAAAAGAAAATTGAAATATAACAAAAGAAAGCAAGTTTCTGATATATCTGATATACTCACTTTCCGATAAAATGAAAAAGGTTTGTAACAGGCACGGTGCGCTAATGGTATGTGCTGTGTTCAAGGAAATGAATGCATGTCAGGCTTAAGAAACTAAGCAAGCATGCAGCACAGAGCCAGAACAGCCCTTGCAGCATATTGTGCACGCAAGTTTGTTGAATGCCATGAGGATTGTTTACAGCACCTCTCTGTGCCCCAGAAGATACTTCATATAAGGCAGATAGAGAGATGTACAAATGCAAGATCGAAAGAGCATTACAGCAACTGTGGAAAGAGTTGCAACTGAGGAAATGCGGCTATGTGTGTTTTCCATTGTTTCTGTGTCGCTCTGAAGTTAGAGGAAACCACTTACAAAAGATCTAAATGACTCGATGCAATTGGTTATCGTTGCGGCTCTGACACTGGCCCCTGCAGGTGAAGGTGAATGTGCAAGTGGACATGTTATGGTACTAGTACCAACAAAAGGAATTGACCTTATGTGACGAATGTCTGGAAGTGATAGTCGTCGATGACAATGTGCTATGACAACGTTGTACACAAATTTATCCTCTCTCGTAGGTCCTGGCCTGATTACTGGGGTCATCGGGCTCTTGTCACCGAAGCGCGAGCCTGAGGAAATCGTTTGTGCTGTCGACTGCTCGGGCGGCTTTCTGCCAACCCAGATTGGTAAGTACCCACTGAATTCGATGGTCGTCGTGTTGGGACATCTGTGTTGCCTGAAATTTGTTGATTTTAGACAGCTGTAGGGTATGGGGGGAGCATAGAAATAAATAGTGTCATTGCCACTGTGTATGCACAAGCTGCAAACCACATGTTGGGGGCTTTTGGGGTGGGGGGGGGGTCGCACTTTCAAGCCGATGAGGGTTCCAGGGCACAGTTTGGGGGCAGCGGTGGCACGACGGTGCTTTCAGCAAGCAAGGCATTGTGAATCCCACGTGTTACACATGTGATTTGCTCTAGGGTCTCCAGTGTGCATCCATACAAAAATGATTTGTACCGGGGCTTACTCTCTGTCGAATGGCTTGAGCTACTCTGTCAACCTCGGGCACACTTGGTGCTGCTCTATGAAAGTGTTCGTGCATTGTACGGGTATACTGTAGCAA